>NC_082655.1:78167074-78470104 GCF_028023285.1 Balaenoptera ricei
TGTGGGGCTGAGCAAATAACTCTTCTGCCCTCAGGTTCACCTGTAAAACAATACGAGGTTATTTACTCTTGTTTCTGCCCCGTATCAAAACCCAACTCACCTATTTCGTCCCACGTAACCACTCCGTCATCTTTAAGAATATGTGTCCTCCTCATCTCTCCTGGCCACCCAGGTCAGCTGCCCGCTCTCGGTCTGTCCACTGTACTTTGTCCTAGTATTAGGGAGTATTAGGGAGGTCCTCAAGGGTCTCATCCAACATCACTTTATCCGGACAGAGAGGAGATAACACGCTTTGGAATTAGGCGGAGAGCCGGGGTCTCCAGGCGGGGCCTGGGTTGCACGACACACCCCGGGAGTAAGCGCGGCAGCCCGGCGCGTTCGCCCTTGCGTCCCGGAAGGGGGAAGAACCACGCTCAGGTGCTTTTCAGAAACAGACCGCACGTGCTTCTGCCGGTCTGGGAAGCCAGAAGATGAAACACCGCGAAGGAATGTTCCAGGCTATGAAAAATGACTGCTAATTTATAGAATAAAAACTGACCCAGGTTATCAGTCATTTCCCCTAATATCCACGTGAGTTAACTCAGAAAAGTTACCCGTTTGCTTATAGCACGAGTGATTCGGTTTGTACGGGAAAAAGCTTTGCAGGGTAGAAGCCACAAGCACAGGAGTCATTCTGACTCCGCAGAGGCCGGCGGTCGGCGAACCTGGACGGAGGAGTTTGTGGAGTTTTAGGCCAGGTCGCAGTCTCCCCATCATCCCCGCCAGGTGCCCTGAGGACCGCGGCGGCGCCCCACCCGACGGCGCTCTGACTCCGCCGGGCCGGCAGGGGGCGCGCGCGGCCGCGTCGGGCCGCCCCTCTGCTCGCGCCGCCGCCTTAGAGCCCGCAAGGCGATTCCTCTTCCGGGGCAGCGCGGAGGGGCGTGCGGGACCCGGATGCAGACGCGAGCGCGGCTATATAAGGGCCCGGCAGGCCGCATGCGTGCCTCTTGGAGGAAGACGCGGTCGCTGTTGCTGCGGAGCCTTGGGCTTCCCGCTCCCGCTCCTGACTCACCGCTGTTCGCTCTCGCGGAGGAACAAGTCGGTCAGGAAGCCGCACCGCAGCCATGGTGAGTCGGGGGCGTTCCGGTCCGGCCTCGGCGGGGGTGGGGGCGGGGGTGGGGGCGGGGGGGGCGAGCGCGGGGGGTGCTGGGCTGGCGGAAGGAGACGGGACTCGCTTGTCCGGGGAAGGGGGCTGGTGAGCGCGCTCGTCCGCGGGAGGTGATATACTGTCTTAGAGGTGCTTTTTGTCACCTGTGGGACAACAGGCTTTTAAGGACACCGGAAAGACTCCCGTGGAGCCCGAGGTGGCGATCCACCGGATTAGGATCACTCTCACCAGTCGCAACGTGAAGTCGCTGGAGAAGGGTCAGTGCGGTGGCTCGGGGCCGGGGGTCGGACTCGGGGCGGGAGCAGCGGCGAGCTGGGCTTGAGGCTCGCGGCGGCGAGGCGCGTCGCCCGAGGAGGCCGAACAAGGTCGGCCCCTCGGCGTGGCCCGCGCCCTGCCCCCGCCGTTGGCGATGAGGAGACACTTACTGGGTTGAGGTCCGGTGATAGTCGCGTACGCTATTCTGAGCCGGCGGCCTTGCGGGCCGGTGAGGCCGTCCCTGTCGTGAGCGAGGGCCCAGACGCTTTTCCCCGCTTGCAGTGTGTGCCGACCTGATCAGAGGCGCGAAGGAGAAGAATCTCAAGGTGAAGGGGCCGGTGCGGATGCCCACCAAGGTGAGAGCCTTGGCGCTCCGGGGCGCGGGGGGCCGCCGGGCGGCTTCGGGCCGAGCGCGCAGCCCTGCTGCTCGGGGCGCCCCGCCGGGAGGTTGGGGAGCGCGGCGCTCCCGCAGCCTGGGTGTCTGGTGTCCTCTGTCTTCCGCTGCAGACTCTGAGAATAACGACGAGGAAAACGCCCTGCGGGGAAGGTTCTAAGACTTGGGACCGTTTCCAGATGAGGATCCACAAGCGCCTCATCGACCTGCACAGCCCTTCCGAGATCGTCAAGCAGATCACTTCCATCAGCATTGAGCCGGGAGTCGAGGTGGAAGTCACCATCGCAGATGCTTGAGCCAGCGGCTCTAATAAATTGATAATCGGCCATTAAGCTTCGTGGGCTCTTATTCCGGACCCTGACAGGCCTTAGGGAGGGAGTCGTGTCCCGGAATTCGTTCCGCCGTGTAAGCAGGGTGACTAGAAGTAGGTGGGTAGCCCGGGTCCTGCTTTTCCTCGTTGCGTCTTGCAGGGCGCGCTGAGTGCGTTTGCACGTGACGTTGTTTGAACGCTGCCCTGCGTTAGCTACAGACGTGTGAGGCCTCGCTTGCGTCGGTGGGGAGCACGTGCAGTGTGGCCGCCTGTGGGAGCCCTTCCCAGGAACACCGGTCCGCGTGCTACTCCGGAAGACCTGACCTAATAGGTACGGGGTACCGTCCAGAGTTCCTGGGGCGATCCTCGCCGTACAGCCGTGGTGAAGAGCGTGCGCGCTAGAGGGCAGGTGGCACCGTAGGTTTCCGGCCCCGCCTCTGCCAGGTGCTCAGGGCTCCTTGTAAACTGGGCGGGTTTCGAAGTGTTTTTGAAACTTTGTTAATAAATTTTATAGATGGCTGGTGCCTTGGTATTTTAGATTAGGAGAGAAACAACGCAGTGCTTAGATTAACGTTAGGTTACGTCTGTAGACGAGCTTTACATAAGCTCCTTGCAATTATCTTTCACTGAACGTATGTGGGTCGTTCAGTAGGAAGCTACATTAACATGTAGTTTGTACGTAGATGTTACCTTCATAAATTTACGTCAGCCTTAGGTCCGAAAAGCGCATCGCATAGGTGACGTTCCGTTTATTCAGGCCCCCGTTGGCGCAGTAGAGGATGACACCGCTTAACTGCTGGGCTCTGCTTACGCGTTGCATCGTCTCGAGTATTCCCGTCGTGTAGACATAGGAACTGGTTTTGAGGTTTAACTTGCCCGGTGTCCGTGGCTTAATAGCACAGCTGAGATTTCAGTGGGCGCATATGGGTTGAGAATCCATCTAGATGTCCCATTAAAGGTATTAAAGTTTTGCTATTAGTTTATAGTCTGATGGATTTGCTAAATACGTGTATTTTGGTTAGAGAAAATTTGAAGAAGTATCTCTGACAAGTATATAAGCATTTTGCAATTGATAAAATTCTCAGAAAACGTCCTCGCGTTTGCTGCTCGTAGTAGGATCACAGTGACGAGATGCCCGCCTGTCCCCTGGGCTGCGGCCTAGTCCTCTTTGCACCGCCCCGTCCGCGGGCTGCAGTGACCGTCTGTGCGGTTGTGTGCACACTTCTGTGTGCGCCCGGCTGTGTGCCAGGCGCCAGCGCCTCAGCGCCCACAGACCCTCCCGCTCTGTGCTCCCTCCCAGCGCGGCCACCACGTGCCGCACAGCCGTTCAGACGTGGCGGCTCTCATCCCTTAACCCGCCCCTGTGTTCCTTCCAACATCCAGCTCCTTTTGATTCCGCATTTTTTCTCTTAGCAGGTCTCCACAAAACACGGGATTTTGAAAAGGGATTTCAGTGGCGCAGAACCTGGAAGGAGCTATGCTAAGGGTAACCATTTGTAACAGCCTTGAGCCAGATAGATCATCAACCTTCATTAAACTAATTAGCTTGGGGAAACAGGAAGAATTGAAGGTTTCATTGTAACTGTTCTATAGGCATTGGGCTGTAAAGACTTCAATAGGAGTTAGGAGGAGTCTGGTTTGGTGCCTGAGGCGAGCGGTGGTCCATTGGCCTTTCCTAGAGAAGCTGGTGTTCTCAGTTTAACGCTAGAAGCTGGGAAGGAAATAATCAGCCTGGCAATGAAACTGCTAACTTGTCCTCTAGCCCAATTTTCGGGATTCTCTGCACTAGAAGTGCAGAGAGAGCTGTTATGGTAGCAGTTAAGATCATTTTAAAATTCAAGTACCTGGTAATGTGTGGTCCCCAGATGGAAATTCCAGCAAGCTTGTTTCAGTACTCTTAAGTGTATTGCAACTCAGAAGTCTGGAGTATGTGGTCAATATCCTGAGAACTGGTTGTAAAAAGATCTCATTTCTGTGAAAACTAAGCCACTTAATGGCTAAAGAGTAGATTATTGTGCAAAATATGCCTTCATAAATCAGAAGGTATTGAAGGAACAGCCTAATGGCTTTCATACAGTTCTGAAGTTTAGCTGATGGCATGCGCAAGTGACTGATGCTTCACAAATTGTAATTTATCACACTCAAATAGTTGGGAGTTGTATTTAAGCTGTAAGCAGTGCTTAGGGCCTGTAATACAGCTAAAATATGGCACTTAAGATTTGGGGAGCTGCCATTATCTTCAATCCCTTAAACATTCAAAATGCCTGCTTGGAAATAAAACCCCTACAGGGCCTTCAAGTGTTACCAGTAACAAACCAAAGTAAAGGTAGTTTACATAGCGATGGTGATGCCAGTGATTCTGTGTCGTAGGCCAGCTTGTATGGGTTAGGGAGGGAGAGGAAGGTTGGAAATGGGAGGCCTCGGCGGTCCTTACCTCGTTCCTTTTAGGGTCACAGAGTACTTCTCTTCGAGACACGGTGGCTACACGTAACGTGACAGGAACATGAGGCTGTGCGTTGCTAGATGAGATTTTTTCACCTGACATCCCTAAGTATGTGTTCAGGATCTGGGGTGTCAAGTGAATGGGCAGGAGTGTAGAATTCTTGGCCATGCTGTCAAATCTGTTCCAAACGTAATTGCCTGGATATGTGGGCTTGATAAGATACCTCTTGGAGCCTCAGTTCTCATGTGCAAAATGAAGGTACTTGTATTTATCTCAAGGGCGTGTTGGGTGTTCCTTTGTCTCTCTGGGAGACATTTTCCAACAAAACCAAGACTGGTTTTGCTAAGTGCATAGATTTCTCCCACAGGGACCTTGATTCCCACAGGGTATGTGGTACACTGCTGACGGGTGATATTGGTCAGATTACTTACAAGGGCGTTTTGAGAAGTGTACTTGAATCCCCAGGGGCCTGGCCTTTCTAACTGCATCCTTCTTCACCAAAAAAGTGACTAAGCTGGTCTAACTATTGGAGAACCCAGCAGAGCGAAAATTTCAACCATTTGAAAGTAAGAGGAGCTAAGTTAGTTCTTAACTTCCTTCATTCTCTGAACAGTATATTTCACTTTCTTAGCAAATTAAACTTCCAGAATGAAAGAACTTGATCCTTCTGTACATTCTGTCCTGTAAAGTGCTTTTCTTTCTTTATATAGAACCCATCCCAAAAGGTATTGTTAATATTATATTCAGAACTTTTCATGTGAAAATAGTGTATGTGATTTTTATCTATCTCTTAGCTATATAAAATCTATATCTCCTTTTTAAAAATACAAATGAGACAATACTAAACATTCTGTAAATTTTTGTCTTTATGTATCTGGGAGATGTTTCTCTATCTGCACATACCTCATTTCTTTCAATGAGTACTGCATTGTATGAGTGCACCTTAGTTTATTTAACTGGACTCTTCTTGATGGACTTAATAGATACTTCCCACATTTTTGCTATTAAAAGCACCACTTCAGTAAATATGCTTTTAATATTTTCTTTGTTCACTTGTACAACTATATAAGATACGTTCCTGGAAGTTGAATTGTAGATATTTATATGTAGTGGCTGATATAAAGGAATTAGAAAGTCACGTATTAAAGAACATTTACTATGGGTGTGTATATGAATGTTTTTCTAGGGTAGATAAAAGAGACTTTAAGATACTATCAAGTGGATGCCCTCAAATGACTGTGCCCATTTATATTCCTACCAGTAGTGGAAATGCAGTAACGTCCATCTGCTGGACAAAAAAAATCTCATTATTTTAGCTTTGCCCTCCATTTGTTTATTTTCTCTTTCTGAGGCTCCTATTGATTGGATAACCTTCTGGAGGTCCTGTGTGTTGCTTTCTTTCATCTGCTCTTTTAGTCTTATTATGTGGGATATTTCTTTGACTTTCTTATCTAGCACTTTTATTGATTTATTTTTTCATGTCAATTTTTTAAAAAAAATTCCCTTGTTCTGGAAAATTTCAAACATAACGCAGTAGAGGGAATGGTATAATGAACCCACTCAGCTTTAAGGATTGTCAACTGATGCCAGTCTTATTTCATGTATAACTCCATCCTCTCCCCCAGTCAACCCTCAAATTATTTTGAACTTAGTCCCATACATATTTTTTTTTATTCAAACAGAAAGTCACAAAAATTATAATCATCCTCATCAGTTCACTCAGTCCCATGTAATTAATTTGTTTTTCATCTTGATCTTTTGTTAGCACTTTTATGAGTTCATCAGTTTTCCATTAGAGTTCTGAAAATGCTTATTCATTCACTTCAGCAGTATAGTCATTTACCAGAAACCTGTACTTACCAGTCTTTTCCATGAATTCCTTGAAGATGAAACCCTTTTATAGGAACATATTTGCAAAAGCATCAGAGTACACCCAGAACTGTCTGTAAATGACAGAAGACTTAAAAATGACCACGGTTAAAGATTGGATGAAAGTTCATAATAATGCAGTTGACAAGGAACCAGGCATTTTTGATGCACATTTTTCAGTGTATTCACTTCAAAAAGATAAGGACTTTTAACAGTTCACTAATGTTGAGTATATTCACATTGCTGTGCAAAAGCGCTCCAGAAGTTTTCCATCTTGCAAAACTGGAATTTTATACCCATTAAACAACTCCCCATTTTCCCCTCCCCCTAGCCCTGACAACCACCATTCTAATTTTTGTTTCTGAGTTTCCTACTTTAGATACTTCGTGTAAGTGGAATCCTGCATAATGTCCTTTAGGTTTATCCCTGTGCCATGAGATTTTCTTTTGTTAAGGCTAATAATTCCATTGTGCTTATATATATACATATATATACCACATTTCTTTATCCATTTATCCCTTGATGGACATTTGGCTTCCACCTCTTGACTATTGTGAATAATGCTGCAGTGAACACAGGAGTACTAATATCTCTTCAAGATCCTTTCAGGTCTTTTGGATATATACCCAGGAGTGAGATTGCTGGATCATAGGGTATAATTATATTTTTTTATTTTTTGAGAAACCTTAATGTTTTCCATAGTGGCTGTACCATTTTACATTTTACATTTACCATTTGGAACCCACGAAGGGTTCCAATATCTCCACATCGTCATCAACACTTATTTTCTGGTTTTTTTGATAGTAACCACCCTAATGGGTGTGAGGTGATAGCACATTGTTTTTTTTGTTTAACTTTTTAAACATGGCAGAGTATTCAATATTGAAATATAATAACAAAGAAGCTGGTTTTTAATTGCATTTCCAGTTTATACCTTGAGTATTATATCTTTGAGCCTACCAAATTTTTCCTGCCCAAAATTTTTTCTTTTGCTATAGATTTCTAGTTTCATTCCACTGCAGTAATTTTGTGTGTCCATTTCTTTCCTCAAATTTAGAAATGTTTTGGTTGTTACTTCTTCAAGTAAGCTCTCTGCCCCTTTCTCTCTCTCTTTCTTCTCCTGGAACTCCTATAATTATTGCATTGATCTGCTTGATGGTGTCCCAGAGTTCCCAGGCTCTTGTCACTTTTTCATTCTTTATTCTTTTTGCTCCTCTGACTCAGTAATTTCAAATGACCTGCCTTCCACGTTTGCTGATTCTTTCTTCTGCTTAATCAAGCAGTCAAGACTGCCACTAAATACCTGTATTGAAATTGTCAGTTCAGTTTGTGTGTTCTTCAGCTCCAGAATTTCTGTTTGGTTCATTTTATAGTTTCTCTCCCTTTGTTGATATTTCTCACTTTGTTCATGCATCGTTTTCCTGATTTTCTTTAGTTGTCTGTCTGTGCTCTCTTTTAGCTCATCGGCCACCTTTTATTATTTTGAATTATTTGGTAATTCATAGATCTCTCTAGGGTTGGCTTCTGGAGATTTATTTTGATCAGTTGGTTGGGCTGTTTCCCTTTTCTTTGTATGCCATGTGATCTTTTATTGGGATTTGGGTATTTGGAAAAAATCAGCCACCTCTCCCAGTCTCTATGGACTGGCCTCGTATGGGGAAAGTTATCTCAGCTAGAGATTTGGGGGACCTCTCAAACCTTTTCTGGGCTTGTGTGTATGATTTCCTAGTTAGAGAGACTTGCCACTGTTTTCTTCTCAGGAGCCTGCAATCTCTTACTCCCTCTGGTGTCTGTCTGTGGTACTGCATTCCCCATGGTATAACTTGGACAGAACAGGACTTTGTTCTCAAGGGCCCCCAACCTAGCATCCAAAATCCACTTCCTTCCCATCAGTCACCTGAGTCAGAGAGACAGAAACTAGTCCCTTAGGCAGCCCCTCAAAAAGCCAGAACTTTGGACTCATGTTTCACTCTCTTTTTTCCCTCCCAGGAGAGAAGCTGGGAGTTTTCTTCTGGTCTGTCTGTCCTCACTGGGGGAGTCGGAGGGACTAGGGCAGGCAAAATGCGAGGAACGTTCTTACATCCTGTGGTGTGGCTCTTCTTGGCTTTGTGATCACGTGTTGCTGCAGCCTCTTACCTGGTTCCTGGAGTTCTCACAAGTTCTTACACTGTGGTCTGTATATCCCTGCTAGGTTGGTGTCTCTGCGTGGGAATGAGGGTCTGGGGCTTCCTATTCCTCTGTCTCTCTGACGTCACTCTAAGGACTCTTGCTGAAATATAATCAAATGTCATTGTTACCACTAAAAATAGCAATAATCTCTTAATATCCTTAAATATCCAGTAGTAGTCAAATTTCCTTGAGTGTTTTTACTGCGTATTTATTTGAATAGGGATCTAACTGGTTGATGTGTTTCTCAAATTTCTTTCAATCGAGTGGTTCCCCTTCCATCTAAGAAATCATTTAAATACACACAGGCCTCACTTTGCATGGGACCAGAGAAAATAAACATGCAAGCTGAAAACATGCGAAATGGTCCTAATAATCAATAGGAAAAAATTATGATTGTTCTGTGCCTAAAAAATTTTACAAAATATTAAGTCTTTTGCTTTCAGTTATAACTGTAAAGGGAAATGTAAAATAGTAGAACTGATATTTAATATACTATCATCTAAAACATTAGTAATATTGAGAATGAAAGTATTCTGTCTTTGTTAAAAAAAAAGCAAAAAACAAAACCCCAAACTTCATCAGTAGTAGTTTGAACAGTGCTTGCCTTCTCATCACATAACTTACAAGCATTTTTTTCTGTGCCTTGGTGAGTTGTCACATTTCTAACTCTGGTCATGAAATATTTCTAGATTCTTTTTAATGTGTAGCTTTTTAATGGTATCCCTCCTCTGGGACATCATCATCCTTCTCATCACAACAGCTTTCCTTATTCATCTCAGTAAGTCTGTCTTCACTAAGTCCCTTTGGCTGCATCTCTGAGCCTCTCAGTGTTGCACTGTCAACATGCCCATGGTCCACTGTGTGTTCCATAACCCCGTTTACATTTGATTCAGACTTCACTTCCATCGTTCTCACGCTTTGTTTCTTTGCTGTGTTTTTGTCTTTGTTGGCCAATTTCCTGTTCTAGCTCTCCATTTTTGTAAAATGTCACGTGGGTTTATTGCTGGGAGACTCGGCAGCAACACAACTACATGCTTTGTTGTCTTTGCTGCCTCTGAAGATTGAATAACAGATGCATGGTGACCAATCACTAGACTTTGAAAGAAATGACATTGCTATGTGTGTGTTATTTACTCGGTGAATTGTGGACTGAAGAGCTAGCCGCAGAGTTTATCCTCTGTGCAGTTATTCACAAATGATACACTGTGGTAGCTGATACAGGAACTGTGTTGGTGGGGGCCGGTCGTGTCTGCCTCAGCCGTGATAACTGAAGCTCGCGCTTACCAGAACCTTGCAGAGCAAAGACAGCCTGCACTTGTCTTAGGATCATCTTATGTCTTGGGGGCAGTTGTCCATTTACTTTGGCTTTTCCTTTTGAAACTCTGGGGATCTTTGTTTTCTTTTATTCATAATTAGGAATTATAATTAAGCTTTTCTTTCTGGTACCGGTCTGGATTTTCCCTCTTGTGTAGATGGACCTGGTTCTCTGATAGGCCTTCCTTCACCATTAGAAGGATTTCCATGGACTGGAATTCCCAGTAGGGCACACCTGTAGGGAGTCAACTGCTATACTGGGGACCTCACAGCAGACCCCACTACGTGAAGAGCAGCAGTTGGTCACACTTGATACTTCATCTCTTCCCAGGCGTCATTCGACTTACAGATTCTTCCTCATCCAGGACGCATCTCGTTAGGAAGAGAGGTGGAGTAGCGTGGTGTGGGGCAGAGGCTCCTAAGCCAGGCCGTCTGTCCTCAAAAATGGACTCTGCTCTTTTCTAGCTGAGGCTGTCAGTTATTTATACTTTTGTATCGTAACTTTTCTCAATAAAATAAGAACAGTAGTAGAAAATGCCTCATGGAATTGTTTGAAAATGGCATGAGTTAATAATATTTTTAATGTACGTAGGACAGTGGTTGGCGCAGAGTAAGAGCTATTTAAGTGTTTGAAAATGAATAGCTTTGAATTTCAAGAAATGAAATGGATCTGAAAATATGGCCCCTTTAATTTCTTGTCTCCACATCTGGAACAGTTCCCTGAATACAAGGAGGTTTAAGAAAATTTTTTTTTCCTGATTAAAAATCAACTGGGTTCAGTGGTGACTGCTTTTGCAGTTAAGTAGGCGGTTAATAAAAAGTAAATGAATAAGTTTAAAGGACTAAGTGTGTCCCTGACAGGCCACACAGGCATCATAGTAGCAATTAAAATGAATTTATTGTACAGCCAGTGAAGAGAGGGAAGAGACACAGCAAAGCTCAGTGACACGATTCCAAACATCTGTTTGCTTCTATTTTTGGTAATCATTGCATTCTCACAGTACTTGAGTCAAAGCTGGAGGAAAGCAAGAACACTACCTATTTAAAGCCCAACAAAAAGACCATAATAAAATATTCAGCAAAAGTTCTAACAGAACTGTATTAAACAAACAAAAAAAGAACTATGGACATTGTTGTCCTGTGAGCACTTGTAAGGTGTTTTTAATCATATTATTTGTTCACTTATGATTGAGCATATTGTACATTCTCAAGTGTCTTCATTTCTAAAAGCATCAACACTGAGCAGGAATCTTTTTCAAGGACAAATCCCATAAAACTTGGCTTTAAAGAAAATGAGGGAAAACCCACGAGAGCAAGAAGTAAATTGTCTTTTAAAACAGGAAGGAGAAATAAACCAGTTACGCTAAAAATAGGAAGCCTCACTGATCCCAATTCAGTCAGTTGTTGCCATGATGTCAGAAAATGATGTTGACAGACGCATGTTCCTTAAAGATGCTTTTTATTTTTCCTTTGAAACAATCTCAAACTTGTATAAAAGCTGCAAGAACAGTACAAAGAACATTTCATCAGCCATTTGGGTAACAATTACCAACATGACATCATCCAAATACTTCGGTGTGTATTTCCCCCCACACACACACAACCGTAATACAGCCACCAAAATGAGGACGCCCGCCTTGATCTCATCCTCACGTCTCGTTCAGGTTGTGCCAGTTGGCCTAATTTTGCTCTTTTAGAGCACAGTACCCAGACCAGAATCGGGCATCACACTGAGTTAAAGGCCTCTTTAGTATCATTTAGTCCAGACCTGTTCCTCAGTCTCCCTTGGACCTTCATGACCTTGGCACTTCTGAAGGCTACAGGCGGTGTAGTTTGGATGCCTTCCTGACCCTGCTCAGGCTGCAGCACCACTCAGGACTGGCTCCTGCAAGTCTGCCCTCCCCCACTGAGACCTTCCCGCTCGGCCGCGATGCCCTGGGCGAGGCTGCGCTGCTGCCCCCGCCACCTCACCCGCTCCCTGGGTGAAGGGTCACCCACGGCTGAGGTGCTCAGGGAGGGAGGGACAAAGGGGAACGAAAAGAGAAGGAAGAGCCTTAGATAGTCTAGAGAAATAGGTTTCAGTATTTGTCTAAACGTGAATTGTAGCAGACAGAACTTCGAACCCAGCTGATGAAGTCATTCCAAGCAGAATCACAAATTTTAAACAAATACCTTTCCGTTTATGTCATGAATCTCAGAGTATTTTGAAGGGTTAAAAAGTGGTCATATTTGACTATGATTATTTACTTGGTCTTAAGCATTTTATGTGTGTACCCCAAAATGATATTCAATCTCTTGCCCAAACTGAAAAATGAAATCGGTAAATTATTGTATAAAACATTTTAAGTAGTTATAAGTTATTAATGAAATTTGGGTTTATATTCTATAGTGATGTAGTCAGGGTTCTCCAGAGAAATAGAACCAATTATATATATACATATATAAAATGAAATTTATTGAAATATATTAAACTTATTGAAATGTATGAAATATAAGTTGTCTCATGTGATTATGGAAGCTGGCAAGTCCCAAGATCTGCAGGGTGAGTCAGGGAGCAGGAGACCGGGAGGACTGGTGGTGTAGTTCCAGTCTGAGCCCAAAGGCCTGAGAACCAGGGGAAATCAATGGTAAAGTTTTAGTCTGAAGACCAACAGGCTGGAGGCCCAGGAAGAGCCAATGTTTGTGTTCACGTCTGAAGGCACGAAGAATCCATGTCCCAGCTCGAAGGCGGTCAGGCAGGAAGAGTTCCCTCCTGCTCCCAGGAGGGTCAGACTGTGTTCTATGCAGGCCTTCAGTTGACTGGATGAAGCCCACTTGCATTAGGGAGTGCAATCTGCTTTACTCTCTACAGATTTAACTATTAATCTCATCCAAACACAACTTCACAGAACCCCAGAATAATGTTTGGCCAAGTACCTGGGCACCTCATGGTCTAGTCAAGTTGACACATAAAATTAGCCATCACAGATGGCAAACTGCGTGTTCCCACGGGAAGTCCTCCTGGGACCCCTGTAACTACTAGCCCATGCCACCATCACTTCTTTTTTGTTGTTTTTTACACCTGTAACATAAAATTCAGCATCTTAACTTTTTTAAGTGTATGGTTCAGGGCGTTAAATATATTCACATTGCAATGAGGCAGATCTCCAGAACTTCTTCATCCCGCAGAACTGAAACACGATGCCCATTAGACAACAGCTTCCTTTCCCCACCCTCCCTCCATCCCGAGGTCACCACTCTGTTTCTCAGGGCCTGACTATGTTAGTTGCCTCACGTAAGGAAAATCAAACAGTGTTTGTCCTTTTGTGACTGGACTATTTCATTTAGCACCCTCCAGGCTCATCCCTGTTGTAGCATGTGACAGGATGTTCTTCCTATTTAAGGTTGAATAACATTCCATTGCACCTATACCACATCTTTATCTGTTCATCGATTAATGACCATTTAGGTTGTTTCCACCTCTTAGCTATTGTGAATATGCTGCTATGAACATGGGTGTGCAAATATCTCTTCAAGACCCTACTTTCAGTTCTTTGGGATAAATATCCAGAGGTGGTGTTGCTGCACCACGTGGTCTGACGTCACTTTTTTACGCGGGCTATTGCAGTGGCCGCCTCGCTGCTCTGTCTCCCTGCTTTCACTCTCGTCCCCACCCCCAGGTTCATTGTTTTTTTCATGAGTGTTAAAATTATTTTTTAAATATTTAAAACAGATCATGTCATTTTTCTGTTTCAACTTTTCTAATAGAGACTTCCAGTTTCTGCTTGGGAGGTACAGAACTAGAAAGAGAGTCACTCCCACCCTAGAGCAGTAAGAAAAGCTAAACAAACCTCAAGTCCATGACTTTTCTCAAATTCATCAGGGAACTGAAGTCTTAAGGCAACCAACTAACCAAATCTGAGGAGAGACGGGTGTCTTCTGGCAGAAACAAGATGCAAGCACTTGCTTACCTGGGGCAGATACAGCTGCCACGAAGAATCACACATATTTCATCTTTTATAATTTCTTATTTACTTAATTATTTATTTGACTGCGCCGGGTCTTAGTTGCGGCACACAGGATCTTCGCTGCAGCATGTGGGATCATTTAGTTGCGGCATGCGGACTTCTTAGTTGCGGCATGCATGCAGCATCTAGTTCCCCGACCAGGGATCGAACCCAGGACCCCTGCAGTGGGAGCACGGAGTCTTACCCACTGGACCACCAGGGAAGTCCCCTTTCATCCTTTATAATTTCTGTCTCAGAAATACCTCAATTAGAGAATGTTGCATTCAGAAAAATAATTTTACCGATAAAGTTTAATCCTTTAATTTCCAGAGCTTTTCTTTTATTCATTCTTGGTGGAACTCTTCTAAAATGTGCTATACTTTCCCCTGCTTTATTATATAGAATATACCAATTATTTAGGCTTTATAGGCTAGAGGACCACTCTGTACCTCAGGTGCTAGGAGACCATCTGTCCTCAAGGGCCGTGGCACCACGAGGGGCTCTTGAATTCACTTAAAGAGATGCTGCTGTAGCTGTTCTTCTCTTCTTTCAGGAAAGCTCCTCAAGGCTCTCTTTCCAGTGGCACAGTGCTTACCGGAAAAGCTACTCTTCGGAAAGAATAAAGCCAGAGTTTAACCACCCTAGCTCTCAGAAGGAAGGTACCAGTAGGCTGAGTAGGAATGAACTGGAACCCATCTAGGTCTCTGGTCGGCCTTGTACCCGTATGATTGTATCACCTGCCCTTCCAAGGCTTGGAGAGCGTGCATGAGGTGCTGCACACCCACTAACCCCCAGAGAGCGTGCCCGCCCAGCCAGGTCTGGTTATAAGGCTTTCCTAGAATTCTGCGTGATATTGTACCATGAGCTCTTATTTGACAGAGAGCTCTTTGCTTAGGAGCTTTGGCTCTCTAGACATCTGTGGATGGACTCCAGTGAACTCACTTTGAAATTATAGGCAAAATGTTGCATGTGCTTATGCCTGACCTTTCTGGAAAGAAGATCCAACAGTTTCATCAGATTCTCAGAAGGAATGAGATGGGCTGAGATGTTACCCCTCTTACTCCTAAGAAAAAGAAGTGACGAAGTGAGGTAATTAGTCTTCTGGACAGGTTCAGTCTGAGATGAGCATCTGGTATAAACAAAGCGATAGAATAAGTTGCCAGGGTTACCTCTATAGAATGAGCCCCTGAGGCACCCAAGTATGTACATCACACTCAAGTTACAGTGCTCTCTATACCAGGTCCTGCACCTGGCTTTCCTTCACTTACATATCATAGACATCATTTTATTTTTGCTTATAGAACTATTCTAATATTTAAAAAATAATCACATAAGATTCCATTGTATGGCTATACCACAATTTATTTATCTGGCACCCCACTGATAGATATTTAGATTTTTTATTCTAGTTATTTTGGGTCATAAACAACGCTGCCCTGCATGTCTTTGTACATATAATTTTGCACAACAGAGAGCTGCGCCTTTTTGCTCATTCCCTTCCAGTGCAGGATATCATGATTATCTTTTGAACATTTTCCTGAATGATAGGTGAAGGCTGTGTCTTTTACTTTTGCTATTTATTTATTCTCTTAAAGATTTTCATATATTTATGGATTATCTGTACTTGTTTCTCCATGAAATGTATGTTAACATTTGCTGCAATAAATGCGGTCTCTCTAGAGTGTTAAGTGTTATAAGTGCAAAGCCCAGAGTGTGAGGGGAATGGCCCCCATTCACCAATGGATGTGTGATTCGATCCTGCTCTAGAACAAATTATCCATGTCTCTGCTTTCTCTTTTTGATTATTTTTTGCAGAATCTGTTAAGGACAGCTGGAAATCTGATAGAAAAGTTAACTGCCAAAAGAGTAACAATGCACTGATGCACTAAGTAAAGATTTATTAATATCCAAAGTGATATTACAGGATATAATAGGAACAGAGCAGATTAGGAGGCGAACAATTCCATAACATGACCCCAACTGGAGCTGACTATGAACCTTCTTAAGGAAATGCTCATAGCAATCACCATATTTCTGGTTTTTTAAAGGTAAAGAATGCCTTGTTGTAACCATAGATCTCATTAGTATCTATAGAAAAATAATTTTATGTCCTATAATCAAGACTTATAAAACTTCAAAAGGATTGTGATTTTTTTTTTTAAAAGAACTTCACTTATTTATTTATTTATTTATTTATTTATTTATTTATTTTTGGGCTGTGTTGGGTCTTCGTTTCTGTGCGAGGGCTTTCTCTAGTTGCGGCAAGCGGGGGCCACTCTTCATTGCGGTGCGCGGGCCTCTCACTGTCGCGGCCTCTCTTGTTGCGGAGCACAGGCTCCAGACGCGCAGGCTCAGTAGTTGTGTCTCATGGGCCTAGTAGCTCCGCGGCATGTGGGATCTTCCCAGACCAGGGCTCGAACCCGTGTCCCCTGCATTGGCAGGCAGATTCTCAACCACTGCCCTACCAGGGAAGCCCCAGGGTTGTGATTTTTCAATGCAAACTTTGAAGTTTTATTCCTTGAGTAATCTCCCTGCAGGTTTTTGGAAGTTGCTCTGTTTCTTTTAATACATACTTGATTCTTTAAGAGTATATTAAGAATTTGGCTCCACATGAGGAAGAGGGCTGAGCTCTGTGTTGAAGGCAGTGCTTGGTAAATCATCTGCTTTTCTGTAAATTTCAGTGTGGCTATGATAAAATCATGGTTTCAATTCAGTAAGTGTTTGTTTTATTATCTGCACGGCTCAAAGCTAGATGTTTCACCTAATTCAGATTTTAGAGTTTGCCAGGAGCCTGTTAGCATGTGAAATAAACGTCAGAATAAATTAGATTGTAGATAGGGGCAGCAGGTAGGGGGAGTAGGGAAGTGCCAAGGAGGAGGAGGAAAATAGGGGAAGGAGTGTTCCAGACAGAAGGACCCGCTCACAGCTGAGAAAGAGCATGGCATGGTGAAGGGACTGAGAGAAGTTAGGTGTGGATGAAATATCTCGTCTGGGGTTCATGTGAGGAGAGAGAGAAGGCTGGTGAGGTAAGAAAAGTCAGGTCATGCAGGGGCTTTACTCTATGCTGAGGGATGTAGACTTTATTTTCCAGCAAAGGGTAGAACGTTGGAGGGTTTGGTCAGAGGCGTAAGGTGATGAAATACACTGTTAAATGAGAGGGAGAGAGAAGCCTGAAGGCTGGCAGACCATTTCAAGTGTCCGGCCAAGGCCTGAATGCAGCTTGAACTAAAACAGAGGGACTGGGGCTGGAGAAGGTTCTATTACTATGAGAATTCTCAGAAGGAAGACTCTACCGTGGCTGTGAGTAGGTTGACTAGGAGGAAGGGTGAATCAAGAGTGAGGCAGTGTCTTGAGCATTGAATAGCCGACAGAGTGCTTACAGAGAACACTGAAGAAGTTTTGTAGGGCTGGATCTGACATGCTGAAGTGGCCATGTGACATCCATGTGCAGATACTTGGTAGATAGCTGGGATCTAAAGATTAAGAGAGGGATCTGAGATGGAGAGGCAGACGTGGGAACTTCAGCACAAAGACAGTAATTGCAACTATAGAGATAGGTGAGATGGCCCAGGGAGCACGAGTCAAGTGAGACAAGACGGGCTGGAGGGAGCCCTGGAGAAGACAAATCCTGAGAGGAGGGGAACCCATAAGCGTGGTCAGGAAAACTAAAGGACCATATGAGGGAAGCCAAAAAAAATTATTTCAAGAATGAGGGAGGTGTCAACTGGACCAAATAAGACACAAGTCAAATAAGATGAGTCCATTAGATTTAGCAAAAATATATAAACGATAGCTTCACAGATGTATGGGGATGTGAGGTAGATTATAGAAGGTTGAAGAGTGAGAGGAGTCTGAGAGAATGGAGACAGTGAGCACAGACAAATCTGGAAAGTTTGGCTCTAAAGGAGATAAAATAGAGAAAGAGCAAGAGGGCAACAGTGTGTGGTTGAGAGTGGACTTTTGTGTTTTTTCAGAAGAACTTAAGGTATGTTTAAAGGCTGCTGGAAGGAGGCAGTAGAGAGGCAAGACCTGAACACATGGGATGAGAGATGCTGGATGACATCATGGGAGGAGGAGATGCTGGATGACATCATCATGGGAGGAGCAGGTGATGGATGACATGGGAGGAGGAGACAATGGATGATATCATGGGAGGAGGAGATGATGAATGACATCATCGTGGGAGGAGGAGATGATGGATGACACCATGGGGGGAGGAGATGATGGATGACATCGTGGGAGGAGGAGATGATGGGTGACATCATCGTGGGGGAGGAGATGATGGGTGACATCATCGTGGGGGAGGAGATGATGGGTGACATCATCATGGGAGGAGGAGATAATGGAATGATGGTCCTGAGAAGGTGGGTGGGAGGGAATTCAGAGACAGGTAGAGGGATTCGAAGAAGAGGGGGGACACCTTACCCCTTTTCTATTGTAAGTAGAAGGAAAGAGGTAAGGACATGGTCTATTGGCAGGTAAGTTCACTTGTTTACTCCTGAAGTTCAGTAATTTCTCAAACGTTAATTCCCAGTGTCTCTGTGACTTGGAGAAAGAATCATGAACACATGAGTAAGGAGGGAACTGGTGGGATCCAAGATTGGAAGGGAAGAGAAGGTGAAAAAGCTTGAGGGAGACTAGGAGAGAGAGAGAGCTGACCAGAAAACAAAGGATTACTGGGGTAGTAGGACCTTGATTTTATAATGGCACCAATCTGAGTCATTTTATTACTTTTTCTCTAGTTGCCCTTGGTGATCAAGATTTAAAAATGCGGAAAGCAAATGGTTATGTTGATTCAGGATTGGGGTTTGTCAGGTCATGACAATGGTGGAAGACATGACAAGGGAGTGGAGAATAATATCAAGAATATCACCAATAGAAAAAAAAACTGATAACCCAATTTGAAAATAAGCAAAGAACTTGAGTAGGCATTTTTTTCCCAATGAAAACATATAAATGGTTAACAGGTATATGAAAAGATGCTCAATATCACTAATCATCTGGGAAATGTGATTCAAAACCACAGTAAGATATCACCTCACAACTGTTAGGATGGCTATTATCAAAAAATCAAAAGACATCAAGTGTGGGTGAGGATGTGGAGAAAAGGCAACCCTTGTGCACTGTTGGTGGGAATGTAAATTGGTGCAGCCGCTATGGAAAACAGTATGGAGATTCCTCAAAAAATTAAAAATGGAACTACTATAGATCCAGCAATTTCACTTCTGGGTGTTTATCCAAAGGAAAAAAAAAAACACTAACTTGAAAAAATATCTGCACCCCTATGTTCACTGCAGCATTGTTTACACTAGCCAAGATATAGAAGCAACCTACGTGTCTATCAATGGACGTGTGGATAAAGAAGATATTATATATATTATACATTATATATATACACACACACAGTATATTGATAGTATGTATATATATACATACCATCAATCACATCTTCTTTATCCATACACACACACACACACACACACACAGGCACAATGGAATATTATTCAGTCATAAAAAAGAAGGAAATCCTGCCATTTGCAACAACATGGATGGACCTTGAGGGCATTACACTAAGTGAAATAAGTCAGACAGAGAAACAAAAACACTGTATGATCTCACTTGTATGTAGAATCTAAAAACAAAAACAAAAACTGAATTCATAGATACAGAGAACAGATTGGTGGCTGCCAGAAGTCGGGGTGGGATTGGTGTGGGCAAAA
Source organism: Balaenoptera ricei (assembly GCF_028023285.1). NCBI lineage: Eukaryota > Metazoa > Chordata > Mammalia > Artiodactyla > Balaenopteridae > Balaenoptera > Balaenoptera ricei. Next base: position 78,186,682 of record NC_082655.1, read on the forward strand.
TAGATGAAGGGAAACAAAAGGTACAAACTTGCAGTCATAAATAAGTCAGGGAGATGTAACGGACAGCATGGCGACTATAGTTCATAGTACTATATTTTATATTTAGAAGTTGCAAAGAGAGAAGATCTTAAAAGTTCTCATCACAAGAAAAAATATTGGTAACCATGTGAGGTCGTGGGTGTTAACTAGACTTACTGTGGCGACCATTTCACAGTATATGCAAACACCAAATCATGATGTTTTACATCTGAAACTAATATAAATTTCTGTGTTAATCATATCTCAATAAAAAATACTTTTGGAATAAGATCGACAAATTCAATTAAACCTTACACTTCATCTATAGAAAGACTTTAAAAGTCTGCCTGCATAAATCACTTCTCTTCTTTATATAGAAAAAGATATATATCAAGCCACAAACATCCCATGTGATGAGACAGTTATTGACAAATTCTGTTAGAAGAGTAAGTGGGCTTTTATATTTAAAGAGGTGACAAAGGAAATAACACCTGAAGGATAAAATGGTTTAAAATGGAAAGCTAATTTGTGGAATCTATAAAAGTGATACAGATGAACTTACTTACAAAACAGAAATAGACTCACAGACATAGAAAACAAATGTATGGTCACTAAAGGGGAGAGGGAGTACGGGAGAGATAAATTAAGAGATTGGGATTAACAGATACCACTATATATAAAATAGATAAACAACAAGGTCCTACTGTATAGCACAGGGGACTATAGTCAATATTTTGTAATAACTTATAAGAGAAAAGAATCTGAAAAAGAACAGCTATATATGTATAACTGAATCACTTTGCTGTAAACCTGAAACTAACACAACATTGTAAGTCAACTTTACTTCAATTTTTAAAAAATCAAATTAAACCAAAAAATAATATGGAAGGCTCTCCATTCTGCTGAGCAAAGAAAACAGCCCCCTGACTCTTCTTACTCCCCGAGACTCTGCCCCCCATTTCTCCCCAAACACTGATCCTAACCATCTCCCTACCCAGCACTCCCAGATCCACAGGCACACGCACTCTCCTCTCGGGAAGCAAGGTCTCGACCAGGATTCAGAGAAGGGGGCCCTTCCAGTAGTTTATTTTCATCAACTATTAAGATACACTTGGAGGGGGGAAAGAGACGCTGCAGATTGCATCCGAGGCCAAGGAGCCAGTGCCAGACAAAAACAATTTTTAAATACAGCTCAGAATATGTTCATCTCCTGCCCAGCCTACACGAACACCAGATTGTCGTGAAAGAGGTTGCTGTAACAGACAGAAGAAAAGTCCCTGTGAGTCTGAGAACAAAGGGGAGCCTTGGTCCCTAAGCCAGGTAACAATTAGGAGTGAGGGGTGTATCCCTCGAGGACACACCCGCCTTGGTGGCAGGTGGGTCCTGCCCGTGCTGGCGCCTCTGAGTGGCAGCAGCATTGGTGGGCCCCGCGGTGACACTCAGCACCTAGGGCAGGTTCGGCAGCATCTGCTTATTCACGTGCCACACGAAGGAAGAATCTGGAAGAACTGCAGGTTGTAAAACAGTTGGAGAGCAGGGTGAGAAAAGTATTCCTTTGTTATTGTTATTTTCATCCTATTTTTTTTCCTGGGCTGGTATATTCTAGGGTACTATGGATTACAAGAACTTCAGACCCCAGGTTGTAAAACATTTGGAGAGCAGGGTGAGAAAAGTATTCCTTTGTTATTGTTATTTTCATCCTATTTTTTTTCCTGGGCTGGTATATTCTAGGGTACTATGGATTACAAGAACTTCAGACCCCAACTTTAAAACATCTTCGCCCTCCATCCCTTCTACTGCCTTCTCTGTATCGCTCCTGAAGTCTTCTTCAGCTCTCAGCTGGACTACTGTAGTAGCACCCCAACTGCTTTGATTGCCTCCAGCCCCTCCTATTTCTAATCCATCCAACACACCTTCATCAGATTGCCTTCCTGATGAACCATCGGGATCAAATTAAGTACAAACCACTCACCATCTCCCTGGTAATCTGGTTCCGGCCCTCCTCTCCAGCCATCAGCTCTGGTCAAGTGACTTCCTTCCCTGCTCCTGTATCCTATACTTACGTCTCTGCCTCTTTCCCATCTGAGTCTGTTATGATCCTATCACTTCTTCAAGGTTTGTCTCAAAGAACACCTTCTCTGTGGAGCCCTCCCTGATTGCCCAACATCGCCCTGCTCTCACCCACCTCTGAATCCCCATAGCACTGCTTGCACCTCTCCCCTCCAGCCGCAAGCACTTATGAAGCATCTTTTCTGTGCCAGGCCAGGATGCACAGACTTGGCCTTGAGGAGCTTGTGTCTGGAAGGGAGGGAGACACTTCAACAGGTGAATTGTGTGACAACCTGATAACGGAGACGTCAGAACTGAAACGCTCTCTCACTGAACCCCTGATAGCGCTCTTAGGTAAACGGCAAATTCAGTCTGGTCCTGAGCTAACTTGTGTATCTCCCACACCTCCTACCACCAGTGGACTGCAGCTGATGGTGCTTTCTCCGGGGATGTGTTTTACTCCATCGGGAACCATGGCAGCAATTCACACGGTGCCTGGCACACAGACATTTTTTTCTTTCACATGAGTTCCAGTTGGAATAGAAGGGACAGAAAGTCCTGTTCATCTCCAGTGCACGTCCCGCTAGCATCCCCAGTGGCCTAGGAGACCCACGTTCACCTCGTTCTCCAAGCGGTAGAAACGGTAGAGCTTGACCAGTTATAGGGGTGCTGGATAGCCTCAACCACAGCTACATCCCTGTCTGGATGTGAAAAGCTTCCCTCACAATATCAGACTCTAAACTAGAAACGATTTTCGCCGAGCCCCAATGCCTTCAAGGCCTTCGAAACAGGAACAAGATGCAAAAAATAAAACACAGGAAACAAGGAACAAAACTAGATAATCACATCAGAGACAGGACAAAAAATATTTAAATTCCACAGTATTGGCATGAAATAAAATCAGAGAATAAAAATAAAAACAAAACGGTCAAACGCAGGGGAGCAAAGAAGAGAATTGTGGCTATTTGTGGATGTGGGGAGGGGGAAATGGAAGTTGCTAGTGAAACGTATAAAATGTCAGTTATGCAAGATGAACGTGCTCTAGAGATCAACATTGTGCCGATAGATAATAATACTGCATCGGACACTTTAAAATCAGTTACGAGGGTAGATCTTATACAGAGTCTTTTTACTATAATTAATATTACCAAGTGATAGACCAAGAAATCCACAAATGAAATGGAAGATGTCCAAAAAAGGAAGATTCTGATCATTACATCCCAGGCAGCATGAAAGAAAGCCAGAGTCTGTGATGAGAATCTCACAGCAGTGGGCACGTCGTGACTACACATATGCAAACATGCACACAACGTGGAGCTGAAAAGTGCACAAGACTTTGTATCGGGAGACGTGGGTTCCACTTCTGTTCTTCCTTCTTGTTTGTCCTTGAGCAAGTGATTTGACCTCTCTGGGACTTAGATGCCTGGTATGTAAAGGTTGAGACTAAGTGAGATCTCAGCTTTGAATTCTAGAATTCTATGATTATATTAAAGAGAAATAGTTTTTCCCTAATCCTAAATGGATGTGATGCGAACTTCCTCCCGTGACTATAGAGCACCATTAGTAGGAATGGTGTTATAGTCCGTAATCATAAGAGGACTCTCTGTTGTTTTAATTCTGACTAAAGATCTGAGAATACTGGCATTGACAACCTTGGAGAAGTGCCAGGATTTTTATTTGAAAGTGACTACAGTAAAGAATCTAGTAACACTCAATAAAACAAGTTTTTTTGTTAGAAAGCAGCTCTAGTAAATAACAGATGCTAACTTATTTTTCATCTTTAAATAAATGTAGACAGTACTTAAAATCCAAGGAGATGCACGAATTTTCCCCATGTAATTAATGAAACCTCTCCGTTTTACTCTCAAGAATGTCCTAGTTTGGATGCTAAGTTATAAGGTCACCCTACTGTTAGGAGATTCCTTTCTGCTTTGCTTAATTCCAAATCCACTTCAAAGATATTCTTCATCTGGTTCTCAAATGTTTCTTCAGATGGGCCTTATGAAAATCAATTGCAACCAGAAGAGTAGATTTTCCTCTTTCTCTATTTTTAATTTCCTAGCTGCGGCATTGTTTAAGAGCCGTGTTTGCCAAGGTGATCCAGAATGCTGATGTGGTTTCTGCCCTGACAGGTAAAGAGTTCAGAAGTCGTTATTCCCCTCCTATGACAAGAAAAATCTGGACAAATGGAAAATCGAAGAATTTCCTTGTACCCATCTGAGAACTGCAGCCACAGGGCAAACCGCCCGCCCCAAATCTGGAGAGTTGGTCACAACCAGAAAGATCCTTGAAGCAGAAGCTACCGGATGCCAAGCTGGCGGGAATATTTAAACCAGCCCTCAGGACCCTCTCTGCCCTCTCTCCCCAGCCTGCTTCCTGGAGAACATCCCTTCCGTTCTCCAGAAGGTTCCAGAACTCACAGCACACTATATGTGTTTTTATGAATCCCAGGGACTCAGGATTGGCATGAAACTTATTAGAGCGAATTTAAAGCATTGCACAATTTTACTGCAACTTTGAAGAGATTCCTGAGGGATTTTTTTTTTTTTTACTTGAAAATTTAATAAAATAACCCCTTGGTCATGAATCTTTCCCCGGGGAAGTTGATGGGGAATTGTGTTCACACCTGCGGTGACGTGTACTCCAGACTCGATTCAATTATAAATCTCTGTGACCTCAACTCACCTACAGATGGCACTGAAAGGCATGAAAACGGTTCAAATCTACTCTAATTACAGTGACGTATACAATTCTGCAAAATCAATGAACAATTGCTGAAGTTGCCATACGGCAAAATGGCGAGGAGCTGCATGAAAACCGAAATCCTACTTCATTCAATGAACAGGGAAATGTTTTTATTGTCTCTAATTTTCATTTATTTTAAAATCAACTTAAAATCATTGTGAATGGACGTTTCTCAGAGAAAAGGCAGCTAAACTCACCATCCCTTTTGCTGTTGGGAGTTGCAGGGAGGAGTGTATCTGTTGAAACCTCACTCTCTCAAGAGAACACAGAGGGATGCATTCTGTCTTCCTAACCGAGGACCCACTATCCTGCGAGAGAACATCTTAGCGCAGCGAAAGGCTGTTCCTTCCCAGCACCACGAAGACTCCAGCCCGCTCCTGTTAAAGCCCCGGCCAGGGTCATTCTGTGTCTGTTTTTGCTGGAGGTGATCTTGGAGGCAGCTCCTTCTCCTGGTGCTTTGTCCCGGGAAAAGCCGCCTCTCCTTGGCCTGTCTGGGGCCTGTTTCCCACCCTCTCAAAGTCCTGAGACTCTGATGCTAGGAGACCCTTAAATCTGTGAAAAGCAACACAGTACAGAGCATTCACGGTACAGACTCTGAAAGGAATGCACGGATTCCCAGCTTTTATTAGACAGGTAACAGCAGCTCCAGTGCTGTCTTTGTAACGTCCTAGAATTGGAGGAGAAAACAGCAAAATCTTCAGAATCATAAAACCTGTGTTGCCATAAAATAAACGTCTGTCCGTGTTTGATCATCGTAAGACCCAGGCTCTATTCTTCCTCTAGGGCCTGGGTGTCAAAGGTGTTTTCCTTTGTGTAACAGGGGCCGGTCTTTTCTCCCGGCTGACCTTGGTCCGCTTCAGCCATGGACCCAATGTGATGGTTGTTCTGATCCGTTCCTGTCGTGAAAGGAGAGCGTGTCCGAAGGACTTCAAGTAACTGCCCAGAGCGTGCTGGCAGGAGGAAGCACCCAGCCCCTTGGGCCAGGACTTCTGGGGCCTTCTGCCCGCCGCCCTGTCGCGGCTCACCTGTTGGTCCTGGGTCTCCTCTTTAGCCAAATTCCCGCTGTTTGTTTAGAGCCCGGCGGGCAGGTGCCCAGCCCAGGCCAGAGCCGCTGCGGGATCAGGCCGCTGACTCCGTTTCTAACTCCTGGTTTCTGCTCCAGACTCACCCCTGGGTGAGGCAGCTTCGTGTTCTGTTCGTTTCTCTCGCCAGGAAAAGCATTCGGCTTTTGCCTTCTGGACCAGGGGGAGACCACCCCTGTTTCATCTCCTGAGTGTCACCTGTTTAGATGCAGCCCAGAGAACCTGGCGTGGGCTCAGGGCAGGGGGAGGCTCCGGCTGGGCCTCTGCAGCCGGATCCCAGGTGAGGGCCCCGCACAAGAGCCACGGTGCCCGGCGGGGCACACACGCTTCCCCGGGAAGAAGGGGGCAGTTCCCAGCGATCACAAGGCCGACGGAGCCTCAGGGTTTTGCCCAAATCCTTGTGCTGTGCTGTATGACCATGCAGGCTGAAATCTCTCCTCAGGAGAAAATAACCCACGCCTCTCTGCTCTGCGTTTTGCATTTCACTATTGGGTTTTGTTTGTTTGTTTGGTAGCTGGTTAGTTATAATATTCCTAGGGGAAAGACATCAGCTATTACGATGGGGTAAATTGCCAGCTGTCACATCACACCTCAGGTACCATCATTTAAGTTGGACAGTCAGTGGCTTGGTGTCAGGAAAATGATTAAGCCCCAAAGCTAAGGGAAATTTCTGTGTGAAAAAACAAACGAAAAAAGCTAGAATAAATTATAACCTGGATAAATTGTTAACAGGGCCTTTAAGTTCTCTCTTAACTAAATCTTAGTGAAATCTGAAAAACAAAAGCAAAAACTAATCTTAACTGGAAGATGACTTCTTTTTTATTTTTTAAACTGAAGTACAGCTGATTTACAATGTTCCAAGGTGTACAACAAAGTGATTCAGTTATATATACATATTCTTTTTCACATTCTTTTCCATTATGGAAGATGACTTCTTTATCCAAGGACATATCTCTTAATCCAAGGTATGACAGACAGAAATAATCACTTCAGGGGCCTAACTTAACATGCCTTTGTGGTCAGAAGAGGGCAAGGAGTGTCAATCAAATTAATAAGTGAAGTGGAGTTTTTTCCATCTATTCTATATGTGAAGTACATAGGAAATTAGTGGGGGGAATAAATTTTTGCCATTTATATTCTAGGCAAACTGCTACTTTGGTTATTTGCAATTGAAAGGTGCCAGTTATTTCAGCTGTGTTTGCTATGACACATTTTGAAAAAACATTCAGGTTTAAAACCAATATATGTTAATTAATCATTTGAGGTTTTCCCCTTGAGACGTTTTAGACCATAATTGACCCCATTTTTCCTCTTTTAACATTTATTCTTAATAAAGGTATAACTCTATGAATAACAATCTGATATTAATATAAGCATGGACTTTTTAAACGAGGAAACTTTATGTAAGTGTTGGGTTAAATAACACAATATTAATATATAGCTTTATGGTTTTTAGAACTGACACTTGGAATTAAGAGCTGCTATCTCATAAGGCTTAAGTTATTTTGTAACTGTTAAAAGCAGCTATATTATTACACTTTTTCATCAGTTTGTATTTCTGATATGATATCTTTCATGCACATTATTAGTGGACTGAAGTTTTGAAAATCAGGCCTTTATCTTATAAACAGAAAGATTCTAGGCTGAGGCTATAAATGAAACCACGTTATTGCAATTTGATTACTCAAGTCATTTGGTATTAAAAGGACTTCTGGGAGGGATGGGGGAAATGTGCTTCCATTTCATTTTTCTTTTCAGTTTTGAATTCGGATTTAAGGTAATGTATAGCCGACGAAAGAGAAGTAACCAGAACTACCACTGGTTCGTTTACGTGACGGAACACTAGGTGGCGCTGTCTTCCGCAGGAATTGGCTAGAATTGACCTAGCGTCTCTTTAAACCCATTTGTCAGGGATATGTGTGTTATTTTGTGTTTTCCAGAAGTCAGATAAAAATACTCCCTTCACTTTCTGTTCTTAATGCAGTGTTAACTTTATGAATAAGCACCTACACTTGTAACAAACTGGACTTCTTGAATAACGCAGCTCTGAGTAAATGACAGGTTGGTAACTATGGCTTCCGGGTACGAAGACTCAAGGAACTTGTTTACCTTTCAGTTGTTGTTGCTAATAAACTTTAGAACAGTTTTAGATTTACAGAAACATGTCAAAGCTAGTACACCTTGCACCCAGTTCCTCAGTATTAACATCCTGTAACACTTGTCACAGCTGACGGAGTGATGTTGATAACTTACTATTAACTGAAGTCCAGATTTTATCCCGATTTCCTTAGTTTTTACCTAATATCCTTTTTCTGTACCAAGATCCCATCCAGATGACCGCAGTACATGTAGCCATCCTGTCTCCTCCAGCTCCTCTTGATGACCTTGACGGTCCTGAGGCTACTGGCTGGGAATATTGTAAGATGCCCCTCAGTTTGCATGTGTCCGATGCTTTTCTGGTGATCGAGCCGGGTTATGGATTTGGTGGGGGAGGACCACAGAGGTGCCGGGCTGTTTCATCACCTGGTGTCACGCCGTTGATATGATCAGTCACTGTGCATGTTGACCTTGGTCGCCCGGCTGAAGGGGTGCTTGTCGGGTTTCCCCACCATCAAGGTACCTTTTCCCTCCCTTTCCGTACTTTTTCCTCGGAAGCAAGTCACTTTGCACAGTGCGCACTTAAGGAGGGGACGTGAAGCTTCACCTCTTTGAAGGCAGAGTATCTACATTAACTGTCTGGAAATCTGCATGGGAAAGATGTCTCTTCTCCTCCATTTATTTACGGAATTATTTATTTATACCGGTGTAGACTCATGACTATTTATTTTACCCTCTGGTTTATAACCCAGTACTACTTTATTTTGTTACTCAAATTGTTCCAGCTTTGGCCCTTGGGAGATCTTTCAGCTGGCTTCTGTGTCCCTTTGACATACCCCCATATGCCCCCATCAGTGTGGTTTCTTTCTTTTAAGCAACTTTTAAACTTTTAAATAGATTCTGTTCAGTCTACAAATAGGATTTAGCTCCGTTATTCTGTGAGCATGTCTCTTTTCCATTATTGGAGTAATATGTTAATAATGAAAATTGAAAGATACATGAAAGTAGAAGGGAAAAAGCCCAATTCAATCTTTGTTATTTGTGTGTTCCCTTAAAGTGTTTCTTTTATTTTCTCATTTTTATTATTTTGCATAGTTTTTGACATTTCCTCCTTAAAAAACGGCTCTACTTATTCTTTGTAAATAATTTTGTATTCTGATTATTTCTATTTAACAATACATCGTGGATATTCTTCTATTTTATTATGTACATATCACTTAAAAAGTCCTCCATCGTTCGATTAACCTTGCCTTTAGAGTTGAATTGGCTCATAAGTATCTTCAGAGCAGGCCTTTAACACATAGGGACTGAATAAGTTATCTACTGAAATTATCTGTTTCAGTATTTTGGAATTATATATAGTGATGAAATGAGTACACTTGAGCCTATTAGGTCTTTAAGCACTTTTACATTATTTCACATATTTAAGAATTCTAGAAGTTGAGCTAGGTCCGATAAGAGCAGCAATATTTTTGAAGCCCTTGATTCACAATTAGATTTTACAAAATTGGGCAAATTGTATGACGGTAACCCAGGGAAAGGAAGGGAAGATATTGTCCAGACTATGCAAATAAGGCAGGGCTCATTGGTTGAGAAGCTAAACAAAATGAGCCGATTATTAAGAAATAAAGCTTTTCATAGAAATGACATCTGGTTCAGAGCCTGGGTGTCACCCTTCTCAGCATGAATTCTCACTGCTCTACTGAGAAATTATGCAACCGACTTAATTCAACTTAATTCAAGAAAGGACGGGAGGAGGGGACTGCACATCCTGAGTGGTACTAGTCACCTAAACCCTCAAGAGCTCTCGTAAGTGGGCAGAACAGTGAGAATTCATATTTTCCCCTAAGATCTCTGCTTAACTACACTACTGTGCTGTCCAAAATGTTCATTAAAAAGTTAACACAGGTACCTGAAAACACCAGAAGCTAGACTCCTACATTTGAAAGGAGGCTGTACATTAAAAGAATAAAAAGAAATTTCTTTCTGTCATTTTTTGTTTTAAAATTATTTTTCTCTCAAAGGAGAGCATCCAGCCGTTGTTTTGCATTACGTGGTGTAATAAACATGGGAGTTTCATTGTGGGGATTCACATTCAGATGTTAAACCTCATGCACATTGTCGATGTTGGTTTGGGGCCGTGTGTCTGGCGGGGAATCCTCACCCCTGATTCTCCTGTGAGGAGCCTGAGGGGTTTTCACTTCTTCCTGCTTCAGTTTTGTCCTCCTGGAGAGGGGACCCTCTTTTCTCATCCACAGCTCTTGTCCCAGAAATTTGTATATGTGTGAATTCACTCCTCAAAGGGCTTCTTTGTCACACTATTGACTAACAAGGAGAAAAATATTTATTCTGATTTGATTCTTTTTTTTAATATATAAATTTATTTATTTATTTTTGGCTGCGTTGGGTCTTCGTTGCTGTGCGCGGGCTTCTCATTGCGGTGGCTTCTCTTGTTGTGGAGCAGAGGCTCTAGGCGCGTGGGCTTCAGTAGTTGTGGCTCGTGGGCTCAGTAGTTGTGGCTCACGGGCTCTAGAGCTCAGGCTCAGTAGTCATGGTGCATGGGCTTAGTTGCTCCGCAGCATGTGGGATCTTCCCAGATCAGGGCTCAAACCCGTGTCCCCTGCATGGGCAGGCGGATTCTTAACCACTGCGCCACCAGGGAAGTCCCTGATTTGATTCTTTGGAGTTGAGTTTTCTTCTGATTTTTAAGTTTTTCACACTCTCTTTTTCTTTCTTTCCTACTACAGGCCCGAGCAGCTCTTTGGAGTACGGCTGGGACGTTTTTAAAGCTGCTGACCGATGGGGAGCTGCTCTTCAGAGAGGTAAGTGACAGCGTAAATGGCTGCGGGATGTGAGCGGGGTGGGGGGATGTTCTGGTCCGGGTGTCCTCAAAATGAAGTACATTCCAACGAGTCCAGCACCCAGCATGGTGCCCGGCACAGGGCAGGTAATCGATAGCTAGCCGTTGATTGAATACATGAATGAATAGCTGGTATTTTATTGGTATACGTTTCCCATAGTGGAGATTAATTCATCCTATTTCCCATCCACGAGTTCTGGCTTCTTTAGGAAAAGGAACTCATTTTAAATGACGACATCAACAACAAAATACTACAGTTTCTGAGGACTATGGCAAAAAATAATAGGAAAGTGTTCTGTCTCCCAAAATAGCTATGTTTCGAAAAAGAAAAAAAAGCTTGGCATACTTACATGTCCCTTGGAGTAAAGATGCAGTGGAAGATGACGGCTTCCCACGATAACCGCTACCTGTGTGTGTGCGTGTGCACGTGACCGCGGACAGAAACCCACGTGCTCCTTGCGTTTTCCCATCACGAGAAGCAGAGATGCCCCAAGGTTATCACCTTGGCTGTAGGGCCCACTCTGTCCCGTTTCCTCCTCCCTCTGGGGCTCTTGGGCCCTGGGTGGGCTCAGCGGGCACGCCCTCTCCTGGGCTGTTCCTCTCCTGCCCTCTCCTGCCCTCCCCTGCCCTCTCCTGCCCTCTCCTGCAAGCCCCACACCCCGCGTCTTGGTAAACTTGGCCTCACAGCGTGGTCTGTCTGTGCAGTGATTCTGGTGGCAGCCCTTCTCGCTGACCCCAGCACACAGCCCACTGGGGACCGGGATGCACTCGCCTCCATGGCCCCGTGCTCACGGCAGGGTAGGACTGGGGAGAGCCAAGGCTCTGAGAGGTTTGGGCGTCCTGGGTTAGGTTGGATGGGCGGTGCCAGCCGCCAGGCCAGGCTGTGTGGGGTCCTCGGCCCCTTGGCAGCTGCAGGAAGGACCTGAGTGGTGAGCCGGCTTTGACGTGTCCCAGGGAAGCCTGGTTCATAACTGGTCCCACGCTGAGTGCAGCTGGATGTCATCTGTTCACCTTTCTAGCTCATGTTCTCTAGTTCCCAAGACTGAGTGTTATGGCTGATTTGTGTCCCCCGAAATTTCATATGGTGAAGTCCTAACCCTCAGTAACTCGGAGTGTGTTTGGAGATGGGGTCTTTACAGAGGTAACAAAGTTAAAATGAGTCTGTGAGGGTGGGTCCTCATCTGATGTGACTGTTGTCCTTATAAGGAGAGGTGATTAGGACACATGTGCACGGAGGGAAGACGAAGTGAGGACACAGGGAGAAGGCGGCCGTCTGCCAGCCCAGGAGAGAGGCCTCAGGAGGAGCCCACCCTGCCGACACCTTGATCTTGGACTCCCAGCCTCCAGAATGCTGAGAAGTGAATGACTGTTGTTTAAGCTGCCCGTGTGTGGTACTTGTTACAGCAGCCCTGACAAACTACCCACTGGCTTTGATAGAGGTCCCTGAAGATTCTGGGCTGGGGCAGGAGCGTCCCCAGAGGTGAGCAGGGCACAGCTTCCGGTGTCAGCAGGTGACCAGGGCAGACAGCTCTGGGCGATGCTGTCTCCTCCCAGGGCACCAGGAGGACCTTCTGAGGCCATGAGGAAAGCTCTGCGCAGCCTCTCCTTGGCTTGCAGATGCGTGTTCCCTGGTGTCTTCACACGGCCCTCCCGCTGCGTGTGCTCTGTTTCCTCCCACGATGGTCTGGTATTAGGGGCCTACCCGGGACACCATCTAAGCTTAACTGATTACATCTGTACTGACGCTGTTTCCAAACAAGGTCCCATTCTGAGGTCCTGGAGGTTGCGACTTCAACATACCATTCTGGGATGACACAAGTCAACCCATAACTGTTGCCAACCCCCAAATCTAATTCCCTAGTTGAGTTTCTCAGGGTTATAATTTGAATATTTAAATCAATATCACAGATGGGGGAGGTTGCTAAAAATTAAAAAAAACCCGCCCAATCTAGAGAAACCCGATCTCTGGGCGCCGGGCAAGGGTCAGGGCGGTGGTCTGCGTCCACAGGGTCCCCCAGAGCAGCCCTGGGGAGTCTGGGAGCTTAGCCTTTCTCCACTTTCCTGCCGTAACTGCCTCCTCGTGGGCTTTCCTGCCCATCCATCCCTCACACTGCTGGCCGACTGGACTTCATCACGTCTTTATTTCACGAACACATTGACTTAATTGTGTGCCTGACCCATAATGAGATGTTACTGCATTCATTCCTTGTAGCAACCACATGAAGTGAGTTCTAATCTTACACCTATTTGGGAGCTGAGCTCAGTGAGCAGAGCTGGGCCAGGAGGCAGGCGGTGTGGCCCCGCCGTCCACGGGCACCGGCCACGGGCATCAGCTCTGAGCTGGGCCAGCCCCCCGCCCCCAGGCTCTCAAATGCATAGTGCTGCCAGCATGGCTTACCTGGGCCTCCACCTTCTCTCCTCATGGGGCCTCGTCCCCGTTGACTGCGCTGCCCCCCTGCAGAGCGAAGGTGGCCCAGGACCAGGCGTATCAGCTGCCGTTCTCGGGCCCCTCCCCAGACCTCCAGCCCAGAACCAGAATCTCAGCGGGGGATGAGGAGGCAGGGATTTGTGATAAGGAGGTGATTCTGAGACACTCTCAAGTTTGAGAATCACGCCCAAGCTCCACCCGTCTGGGGGGCTCTGTCCTTGAAGCCCCCCGACGTCCCTGCCCCACCTCCCCCCTCGCCGCAGCCTTTCTCTGAAACTCCCTGCAGCCTCTTCTGCTGCTGCCGGCGCTCGGTCCCTCTTCAGAGCCAATCCTGAATGTCACTTCTTTATGAAGCCTTTTTGCTTTACCTCCATGCCTGTTCTTGTAACCAGCCCTGCGGTCTCTCCTCAGAATGACCTTCTTCACCTTCTGTACCTAATTTTTCCCTTAGAATAGTCTTCTTGCACTTGCGCTGTCATCTCTGCACCTGCCCCCTTAAAGCCGGCCGTCTGAGACTGTGCTCAGGATCGTGTTCAGCAAAGCACCGTATTGAATGACCACTATTAACCCATGGAGAACCTGCTTCAAAACTAAGTACATGGGCAAAAAAGAGATTAGGAGTGATGATCCGCTCTGGGGAAAAACTGTCTTACAAAGAAGGATTCAAAAGATAATCCTTTGACAGGGCAATTGTTTTAAAGTGATTTATCTCTCCCATCAAAACACCTGGGCTCTGGCTCCCACCGACAGTCTGAAGGCTTCCACGTCTGATGTGCTCCCAGTTCTGTCACATGTCCCCGCTTGCCCACATCAGAGAGACTCTCTCAGGGCACTTAGATTTGGGAGTCCGCCATCTAGAGCTCAGAGTTGAATGGAACGCTCCCGCATGGTCTGACTTTCGTGAAAGAGCATCTCTTTTTGTTCGTGATCCTTTGCCAGCTACTGCACTCTTTATTTCAGCAACCACAGCTCACTGGCAGCTCTGTGGGCAACTAAAACCACTAGACACCTCTCCTCACTTGAACTGCGAAGTCTCAGACCTCCCTGAAGTGCATTTGATCAGAGAGTATTTTAATGACTATGTTGTTTCAAAGAGATGCATAAATACTTTGCATCCTGGAACATGGCTGCGTCAGATGAGTTTTGAGTAACCACAGCCCCCGTGTCGTCTGTTTGAACTGGACTCACCACTGACTCTGAAAGGTCCTGCCTGCCCTTCAAGCCCTCTGGCCCGTCCCCTTCGCCGCAAAAGCCCAAAATACTCCAAACCAAGTTTTTCAAGAATTCATTTGGTGGTAAAACCTGATCCAGAGCTATTTATAGGCTATATTCATCCCACTTCCTATGAATTCAGGCATTTTTCTCTGCAGAAATGTTTTATTTGATTAATGGTTTCTTCTCTAGTGTTCACTGAGGGTTTGCCACCAAATATTTAGCATATTCATTGTATTAACCTTTTAAATAAAAACAAAAACAAAAAACAAACCTTAAATCAAAAACACATCTGACCCTGAGGGTAGCAGATGAGGGCTTAAGGACTTGTCTGAGCCCCAGCATAAGTGTAATTTTAAAAAATTCACAGATTGTTTTCTTGCTTTGTGACACGGTATTGACTTTTGGTGCTGTAAATAAAGCCACCTTTGGTTCTAGAAGTTCTGTATTAACATTGCACATTGGCCAATCCAGATTATATCTGACAAATCTCTCCAACGGCCTAGAGATGGAGGCCACCAAGACTGCCCCCATCATTTCCAGATTTAAGGGAAATATTCACTATCACTCGGTGGCCATCTTGGGAGCCTTGGGACATTTTTGGCACTCGCTCCTACTCAAAAGTATTTAGATTCTTAAGAACACAGGAAATTAAATTGGAAGGCTTTCCTCCTACACATTTATCATATTAGAACTTTCTGGGATAAAATTTTATCAGTTTAATACAGCTTCATGATACGAAATGGAGCACAAATGTTATCAAAGCATTTTATTCAAAAGCATAGTCTCTGTAAGCTGTCTTTTTAAAAAGTGTGAATGGTGAGTTAAATTATTGCATGACTTTTCTCCCCAAATTAAAATTTTTAGAAGAAATTTCCTCTCACATCTGTGTGGACTCCAGTGGGGCATTTTTAAAGTAATTCCTTTGCCCACTTAGAATATCCAACTGAGTCAGGAATATTCCACTGTAAAGGTATTTCACTTGTTTTATTTTGCAAGAAAACATGAAGAGAAGCCAATCTATTCCTTTTGTGGCCCTGAATGCCTCTGATTTCTCAGCCATGCAATAGTGCTAGTACCATCCAGAACTTCAGGAGTGATTGTGTGAGTTCAAGGTAATTTTTTTAAGTGCCAAAGCACAGAAGAGAACAAGGAGAGAATGGTGGGTGTATGGGTATCTTTGTGTATTTATAGTCGTCATTCCCATCAGGAAGAATGGCAAGGTGTCCTCAGTTCATCAGGTAGTCACAGTGTAGAGATAGAGAACTGAAGTCTCATTCAACCAACAGAAGAGGAAAGGTGGGTGGTGTGAGCTCATCTGAGAGATGCTCTGGGCAGAGAACACAGGAAGCTTGGGTGTGGAACGTGACAGTTAAAATCATAAGGGTGGGGGGCTGAGCAATTGTTTTAATTCAGTGAAGCTTGTCAGATGCTGGTGTTTTGCTACTGAGTACCTTTCAGCAGCTACTGCCCAGGATGTAGTTTGTTTGAGCAAAGGGAAAGCCTTCACCACAGGCAAAATGAGAAATGAGCTTATACTTATGTTTCAGTGCCCTTGATCTTTCCCAGTGTGTAAGCAAGTAAATATGGCCCCTCCTTTAATTGACCCCCTTCTACACTCTTGGGACAGGAGTCAAGGTATCTGTGGTGTACATAGTGTGTCCCCTAAAAGAAGGCCTGAACATGCTTTCCCAGTGGGATTCTGACAGCACCTCGGGAGGCCTTCTTGGAGGGGCTACAAAAGTACCAAGTGTCCCCTCCTCCTCGGGACACGTGTCAGGCCTACGAGCTTTACTTTGGGTTCTGTGAGCTTTCCGTACCTAAGGAAGGAAAAAGGCACATTTCCTCCTCCTTATTCCTCCTTTTTGACTACATCCTCCTCAGGGAAACTGAACTATCTGGGGAAAGAGAAGGTCTTCTTTTGAGCAGATCACTTTGCAATATGGGTCAAAGCTGGGGGGCGGCTCTCAAGCCTGGGCATGCATTATACTCACCTTAAATTCACTGGGAAGCTTTTCAAGTACACTGACACATCCCCTCCCCGCTCCCCCAGGGCAAAACAACAGAGTCACGGTCTTGGGGTGGGGGTGAGGATTCCGTTTTTCAAGTTCTCAGTGACCTGGGACGTGAAGATGTAAGCCAGCCTGCACGCCTCTGCACACCGAGATTAAACAAACACCTACCCAGCCCCTGATTCTGCCTGCCAGGAACCCTAACGGTGCGTGCTGTCCCCCGAGCGCCCTGTGTATGGGCACAGGCTGAGAGTAAGCCAGGAGGCCCGAGGTGGCGGAAGAGATGCTGGGAGCAAAGGAGCACAGACTTGACCGAGGGGGGCAGTGGAAAGTAAAATGGCCAAAGGAAGCAGAATTGAGAGGAGAAAAACACGGTGAAGATGAATTTAGTAATTTCTTAGAGACTTCTTTTTGCTTTAGGGATTCCTTACACTTTCTCTCCACGTTGGGTCACGTGTGTGATTCTGAACTAAAGCGTGAACAGGTGGGTGTTTGTAGAAGATGCACCGTGGCGAATCAGGCGACCAGCTGTGCAGGCATTAGATGATAAGAGTTCACCTTTGCGAAGACGGCTCTTGTGAATTGAGAATTTTAGACTGTTTTAGAAAGGACCTTTTTTAAAAAAAAAAAAATGATCACACAGGAAAAGAAGTTAAAATTTAGGGAAAGCAAAATATTCCATCCCTTTCCCCAGGCACCCAACATCTAGGCAACACAAACAAAGTGAAATTGTAATGGTGCTTGCTGAGCCTGTTTGAAAACAAATCCTGTTGGGCCCCCATAAAGGGATAATCAGGTGTCCAGCCCAGCAATTCCTCAGTTCTCCAATGTGAAAACACTCAAAGGATGGAGGTAGAACTTGTACACAATTTTTTAAAGGATGTATCTAATGGAATCACCTCTCATCCCACCCCCACCAACTGGTACTCATTTTTATATTGATGACAGTAGGAAATGTTAAACACCAGTGAAAAGCTTCATGTTACTGGGCCGGGTGTATTAAAATAAAATCAAAAATTGAAATATTAGGTATATACACAACAGCATAAGTGAAATGTGATGTGATAGAGCATTTTCCATTCAAAGCTTACAGTAGAAAAATTTAATAAACAAAACCTCGTGTCTCTCTTGCTCCAGTGGCTCAGTTGAGCCTCCTGACTCATTTATTTTCCATCATATCTTCATATAAATAGTCTCACACAGACCTTACACAATTTAGAAAAGATTGCTGAATCACAAAAATAGCCCCCAAATATGGCACTTTTACTTCCTAGAGTATGACTAAAATGAATACTTGATCACTAAAACAATATTCAAAATCATTTGAAGCAATAAAGAAAATTCTGATGTTTTGTAAGGCCCTAGAAGTTTCTGCAGAGATCAGAATCTTATCGTTCTTCCAAACTACATTGTCCAAAAAAGTCTGGATACAGGAAATTGTGGAATTGAAAAGCTGAACCATTAAAAAGTATTCCTTCTTATGGCGGAGCAGTTTCTAAAGCTCCTTTCCAGGGTGGTCTGGGCAAACCCCGGCTCTGGGGGGAGGTCCACGTCGCTTAACAGGGCTGCCCTGTCTGCTTGCAGGTGACACTTTCAAGAAAAGAGACCCCTTCCTCCCAGCTGGGGTTCTGAGCGGTCTCCACCAAAGGAAACATTGAACAGTCTCAGATTTCAGGGGGTGGGAGATCACTGAAATCTGGGAACGACACTGAAGCTTCTGACTTCACCTGCAAAATCTAACAGGTTGGATTAGTAAATTTTTTTTTTTTTTAAACAAAGAAGCTAAAGCATAGAGAAAATACAAAGAAGCGTCACGAAAGGCATATGGTTATTTTACTTTTATAAGTGAGTTTAGCTGTGCTCCTGTCTGGGATTTACTGAAATGGCCTCTGAACCTCTGAGTCACACATCCCCTTGTAAACACGAGGCCGATATGGGTGCACTTTTGGTGGGACAGGTGTTTTCTTCTCAGAAGCCCGTGTCCAGATGTTGGTCTAGCGAGGCCGGACTGCCCACGGGGAACAGGCCAGGCCACGCGCTGGTGGGCAGTGGCCCTTGAGAGCAGAATCCTTTCCCATGGGGGGGGGGGTGTTCTTCCTGAGTGTTAGCCTCGTGTGTGGGAAGCAGGGGTGGCCGGTGACCCCAGCCCAGGAAATAACTAGTGAGCAGGGATTGTTACGTTTTCCTTTTAGGAAGGCAGCCGTCCCGTGAGTGGCCTGAGTCCCCTGCGCCTTAAGGCTGCTGCTGGTACTGGCCCTCCGTGGCCGTGTAGAAGTCGTCCAGGACGCTCTGCAGGTAGTCGAACGTGGGCCTCTCCTCGGCCTTTTCTTTCCAGCACATTTTCATGATGTCGTAGAGCTCGTCCGGGCAGTTCTCCATGCGGGGCATCCTGTAGCCCTGCGACAGGGCGGTCATCACGTCGGCGTTAGTTCTCCCTGAGGCCGAGAAACCACAGGTACCATTTAGAAGCCTGACCCAGGCTCACGCACTGCAGGGGTGCCCACCTCCTGCATCAGCGGTTGAAGCAAAGCTTCGGAGGCTGCCATGGGCTGAACTGTGTTCCCGCCGTGCCCTCCCCTGCAAACTCCTATGCTGCACTCCTAGCCCCCAGGACCTTAGAATGTGACCATTGAGAGACAAGGCCTTTAAAGGGGTGACCAAGTCAAAATGAACCCTTTAGGGTGGTCCCTAACTGCCTCTGACTGGTGTCCTTATGAGAAGAGGAGATTAGGAAAGGCCCGGGGAGACACATGGAGAAGACAGCTGTCTCAAGCCAAGGACAAGCCTCGAGAGAAAGCAAGCCTGCCGACACCTTGATCTTGGACTTGCGGCCTCCAGAACCAGGAGAAAATAAGTTTCTGTTGTTTGAGGCACTCAGTTTGTGGTATTTTGTGCTGGCAGCTCTGAAAACTGGTACAGAGGCTAAGGAAATTTCTGTAAGCGATGAAATAAATGTTAGTACGAAGGAGATCAAGGCAGCATTCAGTTGCCAAAGTGAAAACAGGCAAACGTGGTAAATGGAAGACAAAGTGAGTTCTAATGACAAAAGGACACTGGACTTGACAGACCTTGTGAATGAACAAGCCCAATCCTAACACTTAATCTCACTTTCTTTTGTAGTATTTTTTTTCCAGCTTCTACCTGTAATACCAAAAAAATCATTTTCCCGTATAGTATCTCATACCAATACTTTTTCAAAATTAGCTTTTCATCGTAAGTGTACTTAAAGAAGTCAGGATCCTTAAGTCAGCCGGACCAATTGCTTAATTCCCACTCCTCAGATGGTCCCGGCCTTCAGTACAGGAAGACGCAGAGTCCACCAGGCTGCGGGAAAGAGCACATCTCAACAGCCGGCGAGGGAACTAGGCCGCCCGCTATTCCTACGGGGCTCTGCAAGAGAGCTGACCGTGGAGGACGGCTTTTACTATGGTCACATGTCTCAGGGTAGTTCAGATGCCGAACTGTCCATCTTTGATACCGAGAATAGCTTTAAGGAAAAAAAGGTCATTTTACTAACATTTTCCTCCAGTGCTAAAATGGGGTATCGACCCACGCCCACCTAGCAGTTTTAGCAGGACTTACCCACGTCTGGGTGTTTTGCCTATTTTGTGGCTGCCTTATTCTGTAGGGACATGAGCTCCTCTAGTGAGGGGCTGCATCTCATGCGGAATGTTTTCATGCGTAGAATACATATAATATCTGGCACACGGGGAACTCCATTCATCTCAAGCATTTCCTTTCCATAGTTATCTCCTTTCCATAGCCAGAGGTTTTGCCACTAGTGGTCACGGGAAAGATCCTAAAAGATAACTAGACACTTTAGGGGAAACGTCTTTGACTTGATTGGAAACAGAACCTTCTTTTGAATTTATTCTCAAATCCGTGTTTTTCAAATTGTGGGTCACCACCCATTTGGGATCAATAAGTTGATTTTTGGGGAGCTACCAGTATTTTAAAATATAAATTACCAATATAACAGAGTAAAATAGAAAAGATCAGAGTGCGCTGTACACGGCAAAAGTTAGTGTGGTTTTGTGAAACTTTCGTTTTATATATGGAGCGGGTTTCTGTCTATTTCTTACCGTGGGTCATAATCAGTGACCTCTGCACTCCTTTGCCCTTAACTAACCTTTCTTCTTCTAAGGACACAGTGACTGAAGGGCCCTGCCTGGATTTAAACCCCTGAAAAAAGACACGATTATTTCTGTCTTGGAAGAGCCCTTGTTTTTGAAATGGAAAGATCCAAGCCAACCTTATAACTGTTAAGATCTCTTGAAAGTTGTTTGCATGGTGAATTAATTTTGCTCAAGTCTACTTCTGAAACATCATCTTCAAATATTTGTGTAACGGGAAAGTTCTAACTGGAACACTTCACTTGCTTCTCATTGCTTGAAGCCAAGGGGCTGATTTGCATCGCTTTCTTTAATTGGGGTTCTGGTCTCCATAAATTAGGTGGCTTCAGCAGTGCTCTGGCTTCTGTAACTAGCCAAGCTCACTTGGATAAATTTCTGAAGAAATATCCGTGTTTACTTCTACATGGGCGTTGGGGAAAGTTCTGGGGTCCTGGCAGGAGGATTAATATCCAGGATAAAGGAAATAGCAGCTGGACCTGCAAGGCTGGGTAGGAATATCTCTTTCACCTCCTTCCTGGAGAAGCCCCAGTTGCAATAAAAGGTCAGAACGCGCCCACAGAAGATAAATAAACCTTTCTAGGGCCCACACTGCTGCACTGTAGATTTTTTTCTTCCTTGTTCTTATATGTTCTCCTAACCCCGAAGAACTCTCTCAATGATGCAGACAAAGGCCAGGCACGCTCCAGCCTGCCTGGGGAATTTGACTTGATAAGAGGAATAAAAAGAAGGAAATCTGAAGTCTGTCTTTTTATGTACAAGTAAATCTACCAACAAAATACGGCTATCAACTGACAAGTCTGATGGAAGAAAGAAAGAGAGGAGAGAGACCTTGACCGAACCCTAAGATTAAACCCGGTGCTGGTCTGTTGCTAGGTTGAAGAAAGCAAACACCCATTGGCTGGTGATCTTTAAAGGCAAGCAACTTCATATTCCATCCTCCCTCCTTTCGACAAGCGTGTAGTGAGTACTTCCTACGGGTCATGAGCTGGCACTAAGCTCTGAGAGATACAAAGATGACTAAGACAGAGTCTTGTCCTCAAATGGCACACAGCCCAGTGGGGAAGCCAGCTCAGGAGACAGAGCTGGGGGGTGGGCAGGAGGTGACATCTGGAATTGGTAGGAATTGGCAGAGACTAAAAGTTGGTGAAGGAGCAAGGGAGGGAGAAGAACGCAGTACAGCAGAGATGAGAAAAGGGACGGGGGTTAGCGACAGGAGACAGAAGCCCAGGCGCTCCAGGAACCAGGACAATCTTTAACGACAGAGCGGGCCTGTATGTGTGAGCAAAGGAAGTACAGCCAGCCCGGGACTGCAGTCTCCCGCCCAGTGGGACTTCCAAAAGGGCAGATTATTTTTTTCTGAGCACTGCTTGTGATGGAGCATTTACAGCAGGATGAGTTTCCTGATTCTGGTTCACATACAGCTTAAGATGCTAGATATACCTGGCAAGAAGCAGCCAGAAAAGACACAATGCTTCCGAAAGCTTCGTCTTTTTCAAACCTCCTTTCTCTTTATAAGAGCAAAGCAAAACAAACCCCCAACCACAAAGGTCCCCTCTGGTTTCTTTAGAAAATTCCTATACAAATATGACTACAGTTTTGCTTTTAAGATAGTGAAGTAAGGGCTTCCCTGGTGGCGCAGTGGTTGAGAATCTGCCTGCCAGTGCAGGGGACACGGGTTCGAGCCCTGGTCTGGGAAGATCCCACATGCCACGGAGCAACTAGGCCCGTGAGCCACAACTACCGAGCCTGCGCGTCTGGAGCCTGTGCTCCGCAACAAGAGAGGCCGCGACAGTGACAGGCCCGCGCACCGCGATGAAGAGTGGCCCCCACTTGCTGCAACTAGAGAAAGCCCTCGCACAGAAACGAAGACCCAACACAGCCATAAATAAATAAATAAATAAGTAAACTCCAATCAAAAAAAAAAAGATAGTGAAGTAAGGATCTTTTTGCCCCACCTCCCTTTCTCCCTTTAATTCATCCCCAAACAAAAAGAGAACAAGAAAGAGAAAAACGGCATCTCTGATGTAATCAGGAGACACCTGTCAGCCAGAGGCAGAAGTGCTCTGAGCCCAGAGGAGGAACGTGACCCTGGCGCCCGCCAGAGAGGAGTCAACAGTGCATGTCTGGTCACCACGTCTTGGGACGGGGCACTCCCGGGTTGAGGTCGGTGCTGCAGGCAGGACTGGACCTGGAACCCGCCTGGCAGGTGCCCAGGTTAATGCTGGAGAAACGGAAGGAGAGAAGATCCAGGCCCAGTAGAGGGGGTGCAGGGGGGGCGGAGAACTGGGAGCAAGGAGAGTGAGGCACATGTGACCCGGGCCACAGCCTGGCTGAACCTGCGGACCCCACGCTGAGTGAAATGAGCCCGGCACAAAAGGACACGTACTGTACGATTCCACTTACAGGAGTGCCCGGAGCAGGGAAATGCCTGGAGACGGAAAGTAGAACAGAGGTGACCAGGGGCTGGCGGGGGCAGGCGGGATGGGGACTTAGTGTCTGATGACCCTAATGACCACAGTATCAGTTTGGGAAGATGAAAAAGTTCTGGAAATGAATAGTGGTGATGGTTGCACAACACTGTGAATGTACTTAATGCCACTAAACCGTACACTTAACAATGGTTACGATGGTGAATGTTATTCTATGTTTCTTTTACCACAATAAGAAAACCCACAACAACAGCGAAGAAAGACACTGATGTCCGCTCCCCAGGGCACCTCCGGAATGCTGATGGCCAGGCGGTACTCCCACCGGCAGGGCCTGGAAGATCCTCTTCAGAAGGAACTAAATAGTCCCAGAGGACAGACCTGAAGATACTGCCGGGGGTAGATGCTGACAGCGAGCCCGGTGGTCCAGAGGCCCTGGTTCCCACACGACGTCTCACCGAAGCAAGGGGAGCAGGTGAGCCTCAGAGGACAGGACGACAGGGACAGAAGCGTAGACAGGGGGCTCTGAGGGCCACCCCAGGACGTCTACTGTCCTACCAGCAAGGGATTTGGAAAGAGGCGAGGAGCGAATTTTCAAAGAAGCAATATAGGAAAACTTCCCCAAATCTATGGCTACAAGTTTCCAAATCAAAAGAACAAAACAGGTACCCAGCGTAACATAAAAATGACAGAAGTGTCACACCAAGGTACATGGCCATAAATCCCAGGGACAAAGAAGGATCTTGAATTCTTCCATAGAGGAAGCGGGATCCTAGGGAGAAGACAGGTACAGAAGCCATCAGCCTTCAGGCCAGCCACTCGAGAAGCTGAAGTCAGTGGAAGAAGTTGCTTAAAATTCTAGGCGAGAACGTTTGGTGGACTACCATTCATAACATAAACGAATTTGGTAATTGTACTTATTTAGCTATTTAAGTATATTTAGGACACGAGTCTGTCAAGAAGAAGCCCTATTTGGAGTGGAGTCTATCTTCTAGGTATGAACTAGAAGAATATTAACTTTGATGCCTCCAATTTTCACGAGACAATCTAGGGGCTACACATTTAAATTCATAACTAGGGGCTACGCATTTAAAAACATAACAAGAAAATATGGCTGAAATGGACCAACAGTAAACGAAGACAAAGGAGTTTTGAGATTTGCCCCAAATACAACGAATAGGTGCAAAGCCCTTTCCTAAAAAGCAGGTTGCGGAAGAGCCCTTTTCTGCATCACATCCTATGTGCACAGAAGTTCGTGGTGCCAGCTGTGGCAGCTCAAGGCGTCTATTCAACGAGTAGGACTGCAAATGGGAAACGACACTCTCATGCTCCACTAGCACTTGCTAGTATTTGACGACTAGAATTTTGATAAGTTTATTAACAACACTGTACATTTTACTCTCCTTTTCCCAGAGTTTGTTTTCTGTGGGTGCTATCGTTTTGGCATCCAGTCACTCTGTGTACTTGGTACAGCCCTAGTTGTATACGCCTTGATGTTCCCGGGACGTCTCTGACAGATGCACCAGAAACTGAGGACAGCGGCCGCCTTGGGGGCAGGGGTTGTGTGGTTGCAGACAGACGCACCTGTCACCTTACACCTCTTTGTACCTCTTGGACTTAGAACAATGTGACCATATTCTTATTTAACAATAACTAAGATGGAGGAAAATCTTTACTTAGGAAATAAGAGTCTGAGTATAATATTTAGAACTATGAACAGCAAATATTAGGATAAATAACCAAGATTCCTGAAAGCCAATGCCTTCGAGGAGCCAGCAAGAGTGAGACCCCGGAGGCAAGTTTTCAGCAGAAGCCTTTTGCAACTACCTGATTTTTTAAATATATTTTTTAGACAAGAAGTAAAATATTTAATTAAAAGGTACTTGTAAAAAGTTAGCCACTTCAGGAATTTATTAAGAAAAAAATAATGTAACCTGTTATTTCATTGCTCAAGGATAGTAACATTTTGATACATTACACCTTTTACTCTTTTTTTTTTTTCCCTCTGTTCATTTTATAGGAGACTTTCTTATTTATTTTCTGTTTTTATTCCCCTTTTCTTTCTCTTAGTGCCTTTTTATTTTGCAAAGCTAGGCGTATAGCTTCTAAACCACACAAAAAAGAGACATATCCAGCACTTTTCCGGGTAAAGAAAATATTCTCCGATAACTTAATTGTCAGTGGGCCTGTCGTAAGCAGTTTTACAACAGTGATGGAACTGGCATGTATTGTCTATGTTCACCAGTTTCCATGCTCTCTGTGAATCGAGTCCTCTGATAGTTAAGTAAGTAGGACTGTCCGCTCTGTTCACATGTCCTAATGCTAGAGGCTCTCATAACATACAACGCTTGTGACTGGGAAACCTTATCAACCCAGAACTCCCGAAATGATGACATATCCCTGGTCCTATCAGAGGACTAGAGACTGCAGAATAGACCAACTGATGCTCTCTGGTTGGTCCTATCAGGTGTGTGTGTGTGTGTGTGTGTGTGAGATTCTCACTGCTTTTCTACTGGTTATTTTATAGTTTTTATGGTTTTTCACCCCAAGTATTTTCTAATCGTGGGCATTGAGCACAGCAGGTCAGAGTGAGGAGGCCGGGATTCCGCAGAAGCTCCGCCAGGAGCTCGTGATGCAGTTCTGGGCACGAGTCCCCTTCTCAGAGCCTCAGGGCCTCGTGTGCACATCACTGTGGAGCATGTGGTACATACCACACAACATGTGTGAGGCTGCATGTTTATCTGATCAGATGTCATATATATATATATATATATAGTCTGAGTGTATAATCTTTCTCTATAGGTTATAGGTTATAGATATATAATGTCAGATATCCGGGCTGATCAAGAACTACTGTCCCCATATTTTTGGAGTGGTGTTATTCATGAACTTCAGTGTCTAGAACAGAGCGGCCGTCAAAATATGAAATGCGGGCACCAGAGGGGTTTCGCGGTACGGTCAGCCCACTGTGCAGGCACCGCTGAAGGCTGTCCCCTCCGGCGGGGCCCCCAGGCCCCGGCTTCTCCATGGCTCAACCCCAGAGAGCAGTGAGGGTGATCGGGAGCGCGAAGACCACGCGACTGCTCTGCCCCAAAGCTTCCGGTCTCCTAGAGTCAGAGCCGAAGCCCCTGCGTGGCCCCTGAGGCTCGCATCCGCTCCAGCCCAGCTCCGCGCCTCCTGCCCCGGCTCAGGACCCCGTGGGCCACCCAGGCCCTCCTATCAAGTCACCGAGTCCCTGCTGCTGCCGGGATCACCTGCAACCCTACCCCACCCCCAATCCCTACACCACCGTGCCCCCTCCATGGCGCCCCTCCCATCCTACGCACCGGCCCTATTACCAGTGATTATTATTAGTGATTGTTATCAGTCTCTCCCCACTCAAGTATTAGCTCTCAAGGGCACAAGCTGGCATTGCTCCATCCGGGCACCTCGTGAGTGCCTGACACCCTCAGATAGTTTTTGAATGAGGGAATGACTTAAACATTAAAGATTTAATCTTAAATTGGCCGTATCCATTAATTTTGTTAAAAGCCAAACATTAACAAGAATGTGACAGCTTGGGGAAAAAATCCCTCTTCTTGCACATTCCAGCGTGGATCCTGGAAAAAGGGAGAGCCGGAAGAATCTGGCTCCGAGGAGGTTAGGAATCTGGAAATACTGAACGATGTCCCCACGTCCAATAAGTCAAAGATCTGAAGAATCTTTCACTCACACACAGAGGTGCTTATTTCCTGAAGAGGCAGAGACTCCAAAGTACCTTGTGTGAACTTCTGTTTCAAAACTGACCGAGAAAGAATTGTAAAACCCTCATCCCCATGTCCGTAACCTCCTCCATCAGGTGGACTGCTTGGGAGGGGTACCTGTGTCTAATCCTCTAATCCATCCTTAGCAGCAACACCTGTGATGGTGCCAGGCACATTCTAGGCAGCAAGTGGTGGAATTAATTAGCGAAGCAAAAGAATATGCACTCAATCAGGCAAGAAGGCAGAGAAGTTTCTAAGCGTATTTTAGGACACCTTCCAGTAACGACAGTCAAAATAAAGTTCTAGCACCATAAGCTTACTTTACTTTTGGATATAAGTTTATCTTTTTATGACTCGTGCCACTTGGCTTTTTTCTCATATATACCAAGTGAATGGAAATAGGTAAGTAACTGATACCTGGGTAGGGAATTTTCCCATAGGTGACGATTTCGTACAGGAGAATTCCAAAGGACCACACGTCAGACTTAATAGTGAAACATCCAAAGTTGATTGCTTCTGGAGCTGTCCACTTAATGGGGAACTTAGCACCTAGGGCAGAAGACGCAGGTGTTTTACTTGGGTCTCTGAGCTGAAACAAAAGAGTCATGGGCGTGTGACCCTCACACTTTCCTTTGGGGGGAAAATTTTAATGAATTACTTTGAACAGGTTAACACATACACACAGTAGAAAATAGAGATGGTACAAAATGTCATACTAAGAATGTTTGCCTCCCTCTGTTTCCCTCGCGGCATTCCCCTCTTAAGAAGCAAAGTTTCTTGTGTATTCTCTTAGCGAAATCACAACTAGCACACTTGAAACATGAGAACATGACAGCAAATGGAAAGGCATCTATTCTTAGCCTGTACACCTGGCCCTCGACATCAGCCTTCTAGAGCGCGTATCCTTCATGTTCAAATTTTCTCTAATGACCCAGAGCATGTTTATATGGAATGTAAGTATCTCGATGTGTATATTCTTGTGGATAAATCTCTTGAAGCCTGTACCAACGGGGATTTTAGATGCTACTCCAAGCTTTCATTTGATAGGACCAAACATTACTACTCTTCTAGGAACTGCATAGGATGATGATCTGCTCAGCGTGAGATGACGATGAAACTAGGTTTCTCACGAGAAGCTGGTGAGGCTCAGGTCGACTTAGCCGCCGGGTCACATTGGGAGGCAAGCCTGGCCCCGGGGAACTCGCAGGGTCACCTCGAGGGAAGCAGGGACTCGGGCACTCCTACACCCTGGAAAGGCAAGGGCTTTCCACCAACTACTATAGAATTTTTAAAATACATTTGCCTTCACGCGGTCTTTGCTTTAGACTTTTCTGTGGAGTCCAGACCTAGCGCATAGGGCGGGGCCAGGAAGGGCGGGGCTGTGGTTGGGGCGGAGCCAGGGGCGGGGCCTATGGGTGGGCGTGGCTGGGTGGAGGCTGGGGTCCAGCATGGCCTTGGGGGGGTTTGACTGCTGTTTCCAGCCAGTTATGACCCCGGCAAGACACTTACTGTTTTTGTGCCCTCTTGGCACTTCCATCCATGAGATGAGTAAACAGCAGAACCTCCCCGGTTGCCCTCAGGGTTAAGTGGGTGGGTCTGCATGCTTGGTACAGAGGAAATACCAGTGAGGGTAAATATCATTACTTTTGCCCTGAGGTGACCTGACCTACTGTTTCCTTCTAGAACCCGAGCTCTCTGCATTAGGCCACCTGTTTCACGTGAGAACAGTTATTTCTGTGAGACGCTGGGCTTGTCAAATTCTACAAAACCGGTGTAATAAATTCTGACTCATGCACTTTGAGGCCACATCTCCTGGGTTTGAGTTCTGGCTCTAGCACTTACTATGGGGCCTCAGAAGCTTCTGAACCTCTCCTTTTTTCTCATCTATAAGGTGGAAACAATAATACTACTTATCACATAGGGTTATTGTAAAGATAAATGAGATGATGTATGGAAAGCACTTAGAATAGCCGCTGCCACACTGCAAATGCTCGCTACCTTTTAGCTACTTTTCCTCGGACTATTTTCCTTGACCTGCCATTTTGCTGAAGATAATTAAGGCCAAGGATAAATTATAATCCACCTAAAAGAATGCAAACTTGAGGCAGGAGAACTACCGTAAGTATGACGAATGCAGGAGATGCTAGACAAATCAAAACGATGTTTTCAATCTGTTTGTCACCTCTATAAATTCTGTGAGTACCTTCCAGAAATAACACACATGTAGTTAAAATAATCCTTGTTTAATAATTCTTAGGAATGTCAAGAAAGTGCTTGGCTCTTTCAGAAGAGAGAAAGCACTGCAAAAAAACTCACTCAACTTTCACGAGTGAGACCATCAGAATCTTCAGATCATAAGCAACACAGAAGAATCTCCAACAGGAAAGGTCAGTGCAGCCCCAGACAGGGCTGGCCCCAGAATGACAGGCCAGGGACTCGGAGATTTACTCTGTGCGTTCTTTGGTTTACATATATAATATGGAAGGTGGGAAAATAAAGGAGTGTATTTTTGTAGTGTTATATTTACTTCTGTGTGTGTGATAATTTCCATGTTTTAATTTGTAGTTGAAAGGCCAGAATATAGAGTATAGACTTATTGTTACAAATATTTTCTCGATAGTTAAGGAAAGTATACTTCACTGTTCTGGTGAAAAGCTCTAACAAGTAATATGAACAAAGAATCATGATCCTGTCAAATCTCATTTTGTTTTGCCTTGCTTAATCGAAATACAAATGACAGCATTTGTTAATTTTATAAAAGTATCTTGCAGAGCTAATCAAGAGAGTAATTTTTCAAAACAATTATTAGAATAAACCGCAAACAGCAACTATGGTACATTTTGAATATTGTACCAAATGAATTCTTTTTCTAATGATGCCTATTGTAACTGCTTTGTTAAAAACAGGCGAAAACAGAATAAAACTAAACAACAACCAAACACCTCAAGATGGTTCCGGGAACGTACCTTCCCTGGCTGTGTACTCATTATCCTCAATCACTCGAGCAAGGCCAAAATCTGCGATTTTGCACATGAGGGACTCGGAGACCAGGACGTTAGCGGCTCGTAGGTCCCTGTGGATGTAGTTCTTCCTCTCAATGTACGCCATTCCCTCCGCGATCTGCAAACAGAAAAAGGCTCTCCTTTAGATGTGCCATTTAGGCCCCTATAGGGACGTATGGAGGAACACCAGAAAACTTCTGAGCTCCTGGAATCCTTTCATGTACGATATTCTGATCGTTCACATTTTTAAAACAGTGGGTAAATTACAATCGTCATTTTGAGTCCTTTCTAAAATAGCTGCCCCCAAACCTCCAATGATGGTAATCACTCTCAACATGGTTATTTAAATAGCTATATGTCTCGGCCTTTTTTTAAATGCGTGGAGAGTTTTTTTCAGATCCTACTAAATTCCTGCATGTAGATACACAGATGTTTGTATCCCAGTTTTTCAAACGAGGAAAGAGAGCCAGGGAAGTGCCGCGCTAACACAAATACATTATTGGGGTGTCAAGAACGGGCTGTCCCTGGTCAGCGGCATCCTTGCTGTCGGGTCAGTCGACTGCCCACAGGACCCGGGCTCTAAGCTCTCTCTGCACAGTCCCTCCAGGATGAGCAGAGAGAGTCACCCAGACAGAAAGCTGACAGCAGGAGAGAAGCAAGGACAAAATGATAAAACAGGGGAGGTGAAACTGCTACTCATCGCTTACTAGGAAATCGGGTTTTTAAGGGATCAAAATAGGATTATTAAGGAAAACATTACCAAATTATAAAGATAAGAATCAAGAAGGAAGGAAGAAAGGTAGGAAGGAAGGAAGGAAGGAAGGAAGGAAGGGAGGGAAGGAGGGAGGAACCAAGTAGCTGTGTCTGGTGAGCAGTTACAGGGAAAACTAATTAGGATTGTGTCACACAGGAATGAATGTATTCTGCGGATTCTACCTTGAATTCCAGGCGGCTCAGCGTGGGGGACCTGAGTACTCCCACACCCCATCCTCAACAGCAACCTCCTGGCTCAGTCAAACGCCGCCGTTTCAGCCAGGCCCTGTGGCTTAGCAAAAGCTTTTTAGCTCCTTTCTACGGCGGATGCTTCTCCTGACCTCCGCCTGGAACGCCTTGCTTCCCCCCTCGGCCAATCACTAGGCTTCCTTCTGGCCAGAGGGCCTTCCCTGAACTCCTCTTGATAATTTCACTCCACACCCACCATCAATGGTCAATTTGTACAAAAACCATTTGCACCTCCTGACCATGGCTTTGCCATTATTTTGATGCTGTTTAAGGTGCTTACTGCTGTCCTGCCATCCAGACAGCAAACACCACCAGGGAGAAGGCACCTTACATCTTTTCTGTTCTCACTTGTATCTACTGGAAGCTTCAGCCATGTCACTCCCCTCTTCTCAGAGCCGAAGAAAGTTCTTTGGTAAATGTGCTGGGCTTTTAATATTACCAGGATGCTATGTTGTTTGCTCTCTGCTGCAGGAATTTGCCAGATGCTATTTCTGTGGCCAGAAAATCTGCCATATAATAATGAGAATACACCAGCTCAGTCCCGAAGTCCTGGCAGACCAGGGGCTCGCCTGTGACTCGCCCCCAAAGAGTCTTGAGCAGATAAAATCATAAATCCGAAAGAATAGAAGAGGTCTGAGCATCTTCTTTAGTAGAAACGACAGTTTGATAATGTACACCTTGACTATGACCAAGAATAACGTGTGTGGCGCGCAGGCTGGGCCGGTAGAGTGGAGAAGACCCAGGCCACGCGACACCTGCTGAGTGGACTCGGGGTCCAGCCCCTGCCTGGACGGCTGGGCCAGCCTCACACAGCATCCCTCGACAGGAATACTTTAATCCTTTGGGCAAGTCCACCCAGGTCACTCCCTGCATAAAACTAGCCTCCAGACCACGTCTGAACCCCTTAGCGCTGCTTCCAAGGCCCTGGGTGACTGGTCCATCATACTCCACCTCCCACCACTGCCTCCCTCCAGGATCCTGGCTCCTGCAGCCCCTGTCGCGGGGCAGTTCATCCGCAGGTCTCAGGGGAGACGGCCCTCCCGCTGAGAGGCCTTCCCTGACCCTCCTTCTCCTCCAGTGTGTGTGTCCCAGGGCCCCCTGCTCCTCACCTGTTTACCTGGGCATCGCAGGAATGTAAACCCCTTAGGGCACACTCCTGTTCTTGAGCCCGTATGTAACATTCCAATGATTCTAGACAAACTGGGCCAGGAACCGGGAAGAGCCGAAGCTGGCCGCGATCCCAACATGTCCACATGCCGCAACTACTGAAGCCCGCGCGCCTAGAGCCCGTGCTCCGCAGCAAGAGAAGCCGCCGCAGTGAGAAGCCCGCGCACCGCAACGAAGAGTAGCCCCCGCTCGTCACAACCAGAGAAAGCCTGGGCGCAGCAACGAAGAATCAATCAATCAACCAATCAATCCTGGGAACTTGTGGGTAAGGCTTTTATCACACTCACCCGAGTTCTGCATTTACACAAACCCGAATGCATTTTTTAACATGAGTCTCTGAAATAATAACAGACTTGCAGCAAGCCCAGCTTAGTTTGGCTTTCTTTTCCACGTCAGAGTGCTTTAAGGGGCTCATATTCCAAACAATAATAATAGCGTTCACCAAGACCAAGTTTCGAAACAACAGCGCTTGCCAAGTGGAATAAACAATAGATATGAGAGCAAAATAAAAGCTTTCAGATAGGGCTGGTTTTGAGGTCAAAAAAGACTACAATTCTCTTCTTATATAAAAAGTATTATTTCCTGGTCTATATGTATTTTTCTTTCTTGGTTTCTTTGTTTCTTTTTAAAACCTTAATCTTTTTTTTTTTTTTTTTTTGGTTGTTGTATTTACTTTGGCTAAAGTAAATCCAACTCTATTTCTCTATTTCGCAACAGCAGGAAGAAATCGGAGACCACTTTGGCTAATGGAATCTAGGATCAGCTTTGCTTGCACGAATATGTCCTTGCTCCTCCAGGCCACTTAGTCTAACCATTGTCAGCACTGCAGAAAGAGCTGTTGCATAAATGCAGCCCCCACCCAGGCTCAGCCATCCTCGGGGACCCGGGAAGAGGCGGGCGCTCGCCTCCTACTTTCTTTTTAACTAAATTATAGTTGACTTACAATGTTTCAGGTGTAGAGCAAAGTGATTCAGTTATACATAGGTATATATGTATTCTTTTTCAGGTTCTTTTCCATCACAGGTTATTACAAGGTACTGAGTATAGCTCCCTGTGCTCTACAGTCGGTCCTTGTTGTTTATCTACTTTATATATAGTAGTGTATATCCGTTAATCCCATTAGCTCAGAAAGGCTGATCTGTGAAGGAGTTATGTGGAGTCGCTCAGGTTTGGTGAGGACACAGTCTGATTCAGGAGATTGCTTTGTGCCCACAGATATTTTAGTTAGATGATGATGGTAATAGGTAGGTGGGTGATTGATAGGTAGGTAGGTGGCTGATTGATAGGTAGGTAGGTAGATATATAGATGGATAGTTAGACATTAATAACCACTACTTCTCCCACCACTAATGGAGCACTTTTTATGTACCAGATACTATTTTACATCCATTACACCCAATTCACATTTCATCTGAATAACAAATCTACCCGGTAAGTTTTATTTCCATTGTACACATGCAAATGAAGCTTAAAGAGGTACAAGAACCTGCTGAAAGCCAGGAGGGAAGGAGAGAGCCAGGACTGACACCCAGGAGTGTCTGACCACCAGATCACATTCCAGAATGTTCCATCAGCAAGAGAGCTCATAACTAGATGCTTCTGGAACTCAAATTTTTCATCAAGAGAATACTATTTAACTGAGAAGAGAGAAAAATGCTTTTGAAGTTTCCTCCTGGAATTCATTGTTGTTAAGCCCAAATTTCACCTCTCAGAAAAGCTACCACAAACCTTCCCCAGGCAGAGCTCAGGATACCCATCTCAGGAAGGACATACAAGCTTGGTTTGGGTTGTCTTTGTCTAGAACAGGGTTTCTCAACCTTTTTCCATTATCATCTCCTAAGGAGAAATTTTTAATTAAATTAAAAATTTAAAATTAAATACAAAGAAGTTAAGATTTTGTCAGGTAGGTCTGAGCTCTGGAGGGCCACAAACTATCGTAACACCTAAGATTTTCCCATCTGCCAAGAACCAATTTTCACTCCCTTGGGGGCAACTTGCCCCATTTTGAATTCTTGGTCTAGAAGAAGCTAAACTGAGCAAAGAAGGTATAAAGCCCATTTTGCCCTATGACTCAAAAGAGAGAAATAAGATGGATGATGATCTATTCTTGGCTTGAATGAGGTTAAGGCTCTGTCAGAATGAAAATAACCAGGCTAAAATTAAGCAGGAAAATATTCTTTCATTCAAATAACCCTATATATTGCAAAAAAATCAATAAATGTCTTTCCCTTTGGAAATTTGATGGGGCTGAAAGGAAATTACTTTCCTAGGGTCACACCACAGGTTAGGGCAATGGTTTGGAAGTGACTTCAATTTCCCTTCTGCGCATTTAGCCGTTAAATGAAGTTTACACCCTTACACCAGTATTTCTTAACTCTGGCTGTGTACTGGGCATCTTATCTTAACCCGGGTCTCATCCTAGACCACCTAAACCTGCATCTCTAGGAGTGAGGCCTCCCTAGGTGGTTGTGACCTGCAGTCTGGGTGGAGAATGGCCCTTGTCCCTTACCACCTTCTGGGAGCTTGATTCTGACCGTGATTTATTCGATCAGCACCCGGATTCTAACAAGCTCTCTGGGTGACCTGTGTGCACACCGAACTTGGAGAAGAACTGCGTTAGATCCAATGCTTTTCAACTTCAGCTCTTTTAGGATTTAAAGTTCTAGACGGATTGGAATGAAATCTCGGTCTCAACATCACGAGTAGATGGACTGTTGTCCTCCTAATGCTGGGGAAAGGAATTCCCCAACAACTCAGCTGAAGAAAAAGAAGGAGCAAGATGGGCAGAGCCAGAAGGGAAAAGCCCAGGCGGGGAGATGGGGGTGTCATGCTGAAGCTGGGGTGGTGGCGGGCCAGATAACGGGGGTGCAGGCTAGTCCTAGTACATCAGCAGCTCAGAATGTGTGTCCTGAGCCTCTGTTTTTCTTGTAACTAAGGGAGAAGGACTCCAGCCTTACGGCTCAGAGGCAGGGAATCCGGAACCTCTTCCTCCACATCATGGTTCTGGGGCCGGGCCACTACTTAGAGGGCTTAGGAAACTGATTTAATCTTTCAGCTTTAAATCATCTGAGGGGATTCTCTACCTCTTGGGCCATGCCAGCATCATGCCAGCATCAGGCTCAGTGATGCACAAACATGAGAAAACCTTGACTTTCTAAACCACCTGCCAGCACTAAAGAAGAACCAAAAATGTCTCATCTCCATGTGCTAATTTCCAACTCTGTATTAAAGAGTCTGTGTGTGAAGCTACTGGGCATTTGAAGTAAAAAAGCACCCCTATTACCTAAAACGAGAAAAATCATACAAGGAGATAACTTTAGTAATGTGTCTGTACTCCTGGATTAAAGCTACCTGATTCAGGGTTACATGTGCTTGTCATTTCTTGAGCTCTTCAGCCCAAATAGCGTGGCGGGTGTACATTTCCTAGTTCCTCTTTTTGTACCTTCAGTGGAAACATACGGTGACATGTTCTCTGTTTGATGTTTCTATGTGTGTGTGTGTGTGTGTGTGTGCATGTGTGCGTGTACACGCATGCACTGCTGCCCTGGGAGGACAGAGAGGAACTACTAGGCAAGCGAGTGACCCACTGGGATCCCAACCTGAGCCAGTAACACAGCGGCTTCTGGTGAAATCCCAGGCATCTAGTACCCAGTGAAAGTTCTAGGCACAGAGGAGATATTAAAAATGATGCATCCTGGGCTTCCCTGGTGGCGCAGTGGTTGAGAATCTGCCTGCCAAGGCAGGGGACACGGGTTCGAGCCCTGGTCCGGGAAGATGCCACATGCCGCAGAGCAACTAAACCCGTGTGCCGCAACTACTGAGCCTGCGCTCTAGAGCCCCCGAGCCACAGCTACTGATCCCACGTGCCACAACTACTGAAGCCCGCGTGCCTAGAGCCCGTGCTCCACAACAAGAGAAGCCACTGCAATGAGAAGCCCGCGCACCGCAATGAAGAGTAGCCCCCGCTCACCGCAACTAGAGAAAGCCTGGGCGCAGCAACGAAGACCCAACACAGCCAAAAATAAATAAATAAGTTTTTTTTAAAAAAATGATGCTTTCTGAGTGAGAGGCCAACCTCATCTTGTCAGGTGCGAAATAAGCCGCCCCCCAGCCCCATGGCCATCCTCCAGGGAGGCCTTTCAACTGTGCTGTGAGAAGGAAAGGCGTGACCATCGGGCGCCCGCCAATCAGCTTCCCAGCCAGGGACCTGAAGGGCTGGAAACACACGTGTGACCACAGAGGACACTCTGACCCCAAATACTGGGGATCCTGCCTCTCCCACTGCTGGTGTGAAGGCGACGCGACAACCCCCCCACAGACGCACCCTCAGGGGCCCACAGGCACTGCCGCCTCCGAGGGGAAGAGGCCCAGCCTCACCAGTTGGTGGGTGCACGGCGTCCGTCCCCGGCATCTGAGACCCCCAGCTGGTGGGGCATCTCGGAGGACCACCACGGACACTCCCTCTCTATGGCAGTGTTGCCAGTGTGTGTCTATTTTTCAGTACGTCAGTATCCACACACGTGATTTTACACCCACCCACAGGCATACACACCACGCAGATACATACAAACTTCTGGGACGTTTTCAGAACCCAACATTTCATAAAGCATTATCCTTCTGCTTCCTCTGCCTATCATTTTCTACCCAACCCCCCGACACGCACACTGACCTATGCACACACTTATGATGGGCAGGGTGGCGACAGAACGCAAAATGCTTTGCAGATGAATGTTTCCTGGGGTATGAGGTCAGAAACGTTAGATCAGAACAAAGTTTCCAGAAGCACCTGAGGTGAGCATACTCCGTTATAGTCCCTCTCCAATATCCACGTTTAAGTAGAAAGTCTGTGTTGCCATTCCCCAGATGAGGAGGAGACCCCGGGAGCGGCCTCCGCAGACATCTACACGCACCCCTGCCCGCACTGCCCTGAGGAAGGCAACCCAGGACCCTCCTCTCTGGTCCTCAAATACATTTACTGAGAAGGGAGTTGCCAGGGACCATCTGGGGCTCGCAGGATGGCGATGCTTGGGGCAGGAAATACCTAACACCAATACCCGTTGGGTATATACAAGACAGACTTACTTTATGTGGAATACAATGCTGGAGAAGAAATCTCAATCAAGTTTTACAGACCAAGGCAGACTCAAATAACCCTCCTTGCAAGTGACCTTCCCTGCTAGCAATGGCCACAGAGGTCACGCATCTTTTTCTGTTTTTCCCAGAAACCCAATCAATGCTGTGAGCCCGGCATCCCACCCAGCCTGCCCCAGCCTCCAGCAGGCTCCCTCCGTCCGGGGCTGAGGCTCTGAGCCACAAGCCTGTTCCCATGCATGCGATCAGTGCACGGACCGCGCAGGTGTCACCAAGGACCACGAAGGAAGCTCTGGACACACAATGGAGTGTTTGCACGGATGACCTCGCCGTGTGAGTCTTGCTTTAGGGTTCTGTGTTCACCCGAATTCCTACCGCTGTTCTGAGAAACGGGCAAGTAACAGGCTATCTTGCTTAGTGAGTGATTTTTAAAATTTTAATGAGAAGAACCCACATGTGAGTCAGACGAGGGAGGGAATAAAGGAATAAAGGAACCTAATTGAGGGACTCGATGTGATCTCTCAAGCAAAGCTAAAATCTGCCCCAGGAAATTCCAGCCTGAATGAGAAACTGGAACCGAAAACCCAATCTGTCTTAGAATTGGCCGGCTGGAAAACATTTGTCACTTAGACAAGCAGTGAGAGAGATTGAACAAGAAACCTGCCAGAAAGCAGGAAAGACTAAATTTTGGGTTTCCTGTGGCTATACCTGTTCCATTAGGCATTGCTTGCCTCACTCTTTAGATACGTATTTCCTTCCTACACTTGGGGAAAGTAGAATTCAAATAATTAATTACTTTCAAAAGCCTTAGGAAGCTTACAAAATAATAATAATGCTAATATTAATAAGTTGGAACCAAACAAATGGGTTAAACCTACAGTCTCTCTGATGGGGTCTCAAGCCTCTCTGAAGGGTCCTCTCTATCACCCCTGGGGTCAATCCCAAACTGACCTAAAAAGACCATTTAATTACAACACAAAAATAAAATGTAAAAAAAACCAGGGAGTTTAAAGTGAGAACACACCTCCTCGGTACTCCAAATATGACAGCATTTGTTTTGTAGTACGTGGTAGTTTCTATAGATGTACTTTTCTATCTATTAATATTCATTGATCCTCCATACTGGATCCCTACACTCTTTAATCCATAATTTGGATAGAGGAAGGGATGGCATAGAGCTCATTCCTTGCTATGTTTGGAGGTCAAATTTCCTCGTATGTTAGCTTTATTGGGTTATTAAAATATTCTTCTTTATTCCTCTTTTCCAAGCAAAACTTCTAAGAAATAGTGGAGTTTATTGCTTTGATGATGATGATGGTGGTGATGATGGTGATACTGATGATGGTGGTGATGGTGGTGATGATTGTGGGTGATACTGATGATGGTGGTGATGGTGGTGATGATTGTGGTGATACTGATGATGGTGGTGATGATGGTGGTACTGATGATGATGATGATGGTACTGATGATGGTGGTGATGGTGGTGATGATAAGGGTGATGGTAATGATGATGATGAGGATGGTGACAGCTGCCATATACTGGCTGCTTACCCTGCCCAGGCATCTTGCCAGGCATTTATAGTCCCTAAAACAAGCCTATGAAAGTAGCCAATATTCATAGTAAAGATGAGAAAGCTGAGTCTCGGAGAAGTAAAAATTTTTCCTAGGTAGACTTGGATTTGAATCCAAATCTGGCTGG
Source organism: Balaenoptera ricei (assembly GCF_028023285.1). Classification (NCBI taxonomy): domain Eukaryota; kingdom Metazoa; phylum Chordata; class Mammalia; order Artiodactyla; family Balaenopteridae; genus Balaenoptera; species Balaenoptera ricei. The sequence goes on from NC_082655.1 coordinate 78,225,448, forward strand.
TCCCACCTCCTGGGCTCTTAACTATTTATCTATACTAGCTTCTTCCTTTAAAAAGAGCTACAAACAGTAGAATGTTTGCAAGCTGACATCAGGAAAAAGGAGAGAAAGGAGAAATAATAACTAGATCATTTAAAAAGTGGCCATGTTAAAGTCTGCAGTCTGTAATACCTTCATAGCTGAAAGATGAGGGCAGAGCTTGACACGTACAAACTTAGGGCTGGTGAAGTTTTTGTGACGGATCAAAATTCAATCAATCCAAAAGCATGCAAGGCCCCATAGAGTCTCAGGGAGGCATGAGTTCCACATAGAAAACTGCACTGAATAACCATATTTAAACCAGCAAGTTTCCATGAAAGAGATTTACCTTCATTAGCAGCAAAGGAAGAACCATTTGTCAACTAATTCTGATAGACTTTCTCTTGCAAAAACTTATTGGACCAGTTCACATCCATTAGGATGGCTATTATAGAAACAAACAAACAAACAAAACAAAAAAGAAAAAACCAGAAACTAAACAGTGTTGTTGAGGAAGTGGAGAAATTAGCACCCTTGTGCACTGCTGGTGGGAATGTAAAACGGTGCAGCCACTGTGGAAACCAGAATGAGTGTTCCTCAAAAAATTCAACATCGGATTACCATGTGACCTATCAATTCCACCACTGGGTATATACCCCAAACAACTGAAAGTAGACACTTGTACAATATCTAACTGATATTTGTACACCCCTGTTCATAGGAGCATTATTCACAAAAGCAGAAAGTGGAAACAACTCAAGTATCCATCAATGGATGAATAAAAAAACCAAAATGTTTGGTCTATGCGAGCAATGGCATATTATTCAGCCATAAAAAGGAATGGAATTCTAACACAGGCTACAACATCGATGAACTTTAAGGACAATATGCTAAGAGAAATAAGCCAGTCGCAAAAGGGCAAATACTGTATGATTCCACTCATACGAGGTACTTAGAGTATCAGATTCACAGAGACAGACAGTAGAATGGTGGTTGCCAAGGGCTGGTGGGAGGGAGGATGGGGAGTTAATGGGTACACAGTGTCAGTTCTGCAAGATGAAAAGGGTTCTGGAGATGCTGGTGGTGATGACCGCACAACAACATGAATGTACTTCATGCCACCGAACTGGGCACTTAAAAATGGATGAAATGTATGTTATGTGTATTCTATCACAATTGAAAAATAAAACTGGGAGCTTCCAGCTGTAGGGAAGCAGGAGCAGAGGTGGTAAAGGCTGTTGGCCACAGGGAGAGCGGGCAATGCCCATCACCCACCCCTGCGCAGTGTGCTGACGACCAAGGAAACGCTTCGGCAGCTTGTGGTGGCACCCTGGATGGGGACGCCCATGCACACCTGGGGGACCAAACCACACTAGGCAGCGGTCAAGGCTCCTCCCGCATCACTTCCGCCCCGGGCCGCTCCTCAGTCTACCCTCAAATGAACCCGGTCTTGACGTGAACACACAATTAGGGATTAGAAGGAAGTAGACCAATGATGCCTCAGAAGACAGTTGGACAGTTGTGACTGTGGATCAGAGACTTACAATGGGTCATCTTGGATTTTATATACAAAACGGGGGCAAGTTTCTTCTCAAAATCTCAAGTTTTCCACTCTGCAAAGTGGCGATAAGAATAGCATCAACCTGGTAGAGTCCAGATGAGACTGAAAAGGAGAATGCAAGGCTGCTCAGTGCATGATGGAGATGAATGATCACTATGACTAATATTAGTACCACTACTATTCATAGCGAGAAGACCCACATCCAGACCTGGTTCATCATGGTGAACTGACAGAAGGGCTGCTCTCTTAGAGCCGAGGGGCTGGAGGTGGGAGGCTGCCCAGAGGCGCCCGAACGCAGCCTCAGGCACACTGCTTCCCCGCTGCTGAGTGGCTGCCGCCACCCTTAGGAGAAGCTGGACCCAGACTCTGCATCCGCTGGCGGGGCTCCCTGATACCGGCTGCCTGAGGTTGTAAAGGGATGCCCCGTCGGGGATCACCCACCGCCAGTCAGGGAAGGGACTCCGCACTCTGTACCCCCAGGACAGGGCAGTCAAGAACCTACACTAAGATTAGAAATCTCCTTTGCTTACTCTCCCCTCTTCTGCATCAATTTCACTGCTACTACTGTCATCTAGTTGACCTACCCCTGGATATCCCTGGTGGTCCAGTGGCTAAGACTAAGTGCTCCCAATGAAGGGGGTCCTGGGTATGATCCCTGGTCAGGGAACTAGATCCCGCATGCATGCTGCAACTAAGAGTTCGCATGCTGCAACTAAAGATCTGCGTGCCGCAACAAAGACCTGGTGCAGCCAAATAAATAAATATTTAGATGACCCACCCCTGATCTGCAGCTAACGAACCATGCTTATCACCCTGGAAGGAGAAGAAGGAAGCAGAACGTTCTCAACTTATGCCAGGGATGGAGAAACAAGAGAAAAGCCATTGGCACTTCTGTCCAGTCTTCTGCAGGAGAGAGGATCTGTGATGGCCAGATCAGAGCTGCCTCTGAGGAGGAATGTGGCCTGACTGGGTACGCCCCACACACCTGCAGCTGAGGAACAAGTCACTGGGCACAAACATGCAATTCTGCTCGCTGAAAACAAGCTGTGACTGTCAAGTGACTCAGAAACACTCCTACTCTGATCTCTTATCTGGCTACTGGGGCCTAAGGACATACATGCAGAAAGTAAAGCTTTGTCCACAGTAATGTTTTGTATTGTTACTTACATTAGTGAAAAAGTAGAGATTCTCCAAATGTTCATCTACCAGGGAATGGTAAGGAAATCACGATACAGTCACAGGAATAGAAGATTATATTGTAATAGGTACATACATGTTTATGGAGAGTTTTCAATAAAATGAAAAACTGTAACATTCAGTTCAATATGTACAAAACAGCACATACGGTACAAACCTAACGTGTAATGAAAAGAATAATTAGAAAGGATGGATAATGATGAACTAATAACAAAAAATGGGTAAAAAGCTTAAAGAAACAGTTCCCAGAAAAATAAACTGCAAACAAAGAAGGAATATAGGAAAAGATGCATGACCTCATCTATATTAAATAAACACAAATTACAGCAAGGAAATACGGACGTTTGACATATCAGACTGGATTAGAGAGAGTTAAGACTTATGTCTTAGGGGCTTCCCTGGTGACACAGTGGTTAAGAATCCGCCTGCCAATGCAGGGGACACGGGTTCGAGCCCTGGTCTGGGAAGATCCCACATGCCGTGGAACAACTAAGCCCGTGCGCCACAACTACTGAGCCCACGCACCACAACTACTGAGCCTGTGCTCTAGAGCCCACGAACCACAACTACTGAAGCCGTGTGCCTAGAGCCCGTGCTCCACAACAAGAGAAGCCACCGCAGTGAGAAGCCCGTGCACCGCAATGAAGAGTAGCCCCCGCTCGCCGCAACTAGAGAAAGCCCGCACACAGCAATGAAGACCCAACACAGCCAAAACTAAATAAATAAAATTAAAAAAAAAAAAAAAGAGGTCTTAGAGCAGCACTCTGGCTGCTGTGTGACAGACGGGCTCTGGAAGAAGCAGAGCTGAAGCCCAAGGCTAGTTAGGCAGCTACAAGGTCATTCATCCTGTGAGTGTTCGACTTGGGTCAAGAGTGACAGCGGGGAAGGAGTTGGGGCCTCTCAGCTCGCGCCCCGATTCCAAGCCCAGGCCCCACAGTGAAGTCCCTGGCCCCCCGGGACATGTCCAGCTGGGTGTCCCACACTTCAATCCCCACAGCAAAACCGACCCCCGCGCCCCCCAATCCCGGCGTCCACGGGGCCAGGCGCTCGGCCGCCCATCCAGACGCCGGGCGTCGCCCTCGCTTTCCCTCTGCACACCTGGGCTGGGCGGGGCTCCGTTCGGCCCACCCCCGTCCCGGGACCCCGGGCTCCAGCCCCGCTCCCTCCGCGGCACGGCTGTGCCCGGGGCAACGCAGGGCGTGGGGAGCTCGGCGCATCGCCTTCCTGCTTAGACGTTCACGGGCCCCCGTCACGCCCAGGACGAGGAGCAACCCGCCCGCGTTCGCGGCTGGGCTCCCACACCCGCCTCCTGGGCAACGCGGGGCAGCCTCCGGGTGGGAGGGTCGGTCCTCCCCGGACTCAGCCTCTTCAGGTTTCGGGCTCCCGGGCCAAAGTGCTCTTTGGTTTGGGGGCACGGGGGTGGGGAGGAGGCCGGGGTGCTGAGAAATCTAACTCTGATGGAAAAGCTCCAGGACGGTTCCTGCCCACGTCACGGAGTTCCCTTTAAAGACGAGCTTGGATGGAGCGCAGACACGCCCCTGCCCCCTCCTTCCACCTTTCGGGGTCTCAGGTTTACAGAACACAGCAGACCAAACCAAAGTCAGCAGCAGCAGAGTACCTTCGGAGCAGAGCACCTGTGGTTTCTACAGCGAGCCCGGGGTCGGGGGTGGGGGGGGGCGGTCAGAGGCCAGTGGGGAGGCCCAAGGGCACGTGACAGTAAATGCAAACAGCACCCACGGATTCCTCAAAGGTAAAGTAAAACTCCCGAGAGACCATCTGCTGAGCATAATCATTTTCCCCTTTTCTCCAATACGTACATCTCTTCGGTTACCTACAAATCACTTAACTGCTCCTCCCGCGGAACCCAGGGGTTGGCAATGCTTCTGGCTTTCCTTAACGTCCGTGTCTAGCTCTCAGGGTCCCTGCTGCCACCCCGTTACCCCTCTCCTGTGCCCTTACGCACCACGTTCCCTCAGCCAGAGCCGCCTCCCCACATCCGCCCCTGCCCAGCCTCGCAGGCCTAACGCTGTCTGCCAGGCTCACCGCCCAGGAGGCCTCCCCTCCTGCCGTTCCCGCCCCGCTTGGGTTCCACGCTGCTCCTCGGGCCCTGAAGGCAGCCCGCAGCGCGGCCCGCTCAGCCCCGGCCACGGCCCCAGCGTGCTGCCCGCCGCCGACCCGCTACTTGCCCTCCTCCTGCAGCAAGCCATCAGCTCCCTGACACAGGGATGCGCCTTGCTCACCCCAGCCCTGGCGCACGCCTGGCTGAGCGCAGCACACGCTGTGGTGAAAAGGGGGGGGGTACCGACAGGGTGAGGGGAGCACGGGGAGTGCGAGCGACGTGCTTAAGACAAAGAGCAACTGAATTGACTCTGCAGCCCCCCTCCAGTGCGTTCACGTCCACGTTTAAAAATAAGCAGCTGGTAATGAGCCCTGCCCGCTCCTAAACTACTTTGATTTGATTCTAGCCTTGCAGGCTTCCAAGATGAGTATCTGAAGAGGAAATTATTTTGTGACTTATAGGCATGCTGACCACAAATTGCCGCGCCTGGATAAAATCATTCCCAGATAAGAGGCAGAGCTGGCACGTAGACCAGAAGTCCCACCACCTCCCCCTGGACATGAGCTGAAAGCTTCCTATTGGTGCTAGAAAGGTTTCCAGTCAAAATTAAAGCAAGAATAACTTCTTCTGCCTTTTCTGCTATGTTAAACAACCAGTTGTGGTTCTTCTGCTTAAATATGCCAGACACCCCTACCACCTAACAGAAAAAAAAGTGTTCCTGTTTTACGCTATTTTATTTTTTAATTAATTAATTAATTTTTGGCTGCATTGTGTCTTCGTTGCTGCGCGCGGGCTTTCTCTAGTTGCAGCGAGCTGGGGCTTCTCTTCCTTGCAGTGCGCAGGCTTCTCGTTGTGGTGGCTTCTCTTGTTGTGGGGCACAGGCTCTAGGTGTGCGGGCTTCAGTAGTTGTGGCTTGCAGGCTCAGTAGTTGTGGCATGCTGGCTCACTAGTTGTGGCTCAAGAACTCTAGAGCACAGCCTCAGTAGTTGTGGCCTGCAGGCTCAGTAGTTGTGGCTCGTGGGCTCTAGAGCACAGGTTCAGTAGTTGTGGCACACGGGCTTAGTTGCTCCACGGCATGTGGGATCTTCCAGGACCAGGGCTCGAACCCGTGTCCCCTGCACTGGCAGGCAGATTCTTAACCACTGCGCCACCAGGGAAGCCCTTTACGCTATTTTAAAATGACAGCTTCCTATTCTTCCAACTTTTTCAGAAGGAAGCTGCGTATGATCAGTTCTTCAATGCTGACAGTAACTCTACTTTCATTTGTCCATCTTGTAAGTTTTCATGGCTGAAGTTTAAGTCTCAGACATAAAATTCATTATTCAGAAAAGATAATAGAGGATTTACGTGCCTGTCACCTGGGTACTACATTTGTATGATGCATTCATATTCCTTTGTTTAGAGCAATGTCAAAATCTTATATCAGCATCCTCTGAATATACTCAGAAGCATTCATTTTAACTTTTGGGTGATAATTGACACAGATATTCTAAGTAGGAGGAGATTTTCTTAGTCGTAGAACATCAGAGCCGAGGCAACAGGAAAGCTGACTGGTGACTCCCTCTCACAGAGGAGGACCCCGGGGCCAAAGGGATGATTCTCCCCAGGCTGGAGCAGGTTTTCCAACTCTCAGCTCAATGCTTTCTCCACCATTAACATCATCAATAGCTCCATTCACAAAATGACACTGATACTTCTCATATTGTGTAGAAAGAGAGAACCACTGTGTCTGTAAGACGGTTTACATTGGGAATGGCTTCCAAGCAGTGGTTCCTCAATGACACACAGCGAGGGACCACCGTGTCCTGATGGCCGTGTGACCCCTCAGCAGGGCGGACCCGGCTCAGACGATTTTGTGGAATTAACTGTCTCTGCAGTGCTGGCCGCTTCCCCTGGAGGAGGGTCTTGTGGTTGAAAGAAGAGCCGAGCACGTGGGGCCTCCCTAGAGTCACGTATGAGAATTCCCGTGTAAAGAGGGGAGATCAAATATGAGGTGGAGAGGAGACCCAGCCTCCCGGATGAAACGCAAACCAAGCCTGTCACCTGAGGTTCCACGTGCCACTGAACCCGATCCGGCGTTTCGATGTGATTCTCCCTCCAGCTTAGCTAGATTAAATGTGATGACACTGTTAATTAGGGGTTAATACCAATAAAGGTTTTGAAAATAACGTAGTTGCTTCATTATGATATTATTTGTGGGTGGGGGAGGTATGGAGGGGAGCCTTGAGCTGGACAATGAGATCCTAACTTATCTTTTAGATTCTTTACAAAGAGACAGAATGAGGAGACCCACTCATGGGCAAGTACTCCAGAAACTTCCCCACAACAGCCCCCTCCAGACACTTCAGACCCCATTTACCACCAACAGACTGGTGGGTTCCAACTTAGAGTTATGACAAGGGATCCCCAGTCTATATGCTGTTTTCTTGGTCAGTAGATACCGTAATGAGGGCGGACCCAGAAGCTCTGATGTCAAAGGCCTTTGTACTAAACTGGCTGAGAATCACATGATGGTAGACTGAGGTATCCTACCTGCCTTGCTTTCCCAATTTCCAACTTAAATGTGGCTTAAACTTTAACACTAGGGGGCAAACTGTATCTTGAGCATGATCACTTTGTGATAGAAAAATCTACATCTTGGTAATAGAGATTTTGGGGGGAAAAAATGCTAAATATATTATTAATTCTGATAATCAAAATCCTTAAAAGGGGAAAATGCATGTCAGCATAGTGTCAGGTGCAAAATCATCACAGGGGCAACTCGGCTCACGGAATGACAGTGGGGTGCAGAGGAAAGAAGCAGTTATTTACAGTCAGAGGAACCAGGATGGAGCCCAGTAATTCTACCCACTTGTCTGTAACCTTGGGCAAGTCCAAGGTAAAATGTATTAAAATGTATCCTCATCTGTAAAATGTATTAAATAACAACATAAGTGCTTTCAAGCTTGTTGGGCTCAAATTTAATGATGGAACCAGAAGTGTTTTATTATCTAGAAAGAGTTAAAGAAATGTTACTTGCTGCCATGATTATAACAACAACTTTGATTCTCCCGTTTTTATTACAGTTTTACTCACACCTAATTGTCCATTTCGTTTTTGGTACTTTTTATAACTCAGGGATGTTGCCTCCAGAGACCAAGAAATGCTTTGATTCCCTGGCCTGAATTACAACACGATTCATCTGACTTCCATATTGCAACTGTGAATTCTCCACTTCTTTTTCCTCTCCGTTTGACAAGTCTACGATTCCATTTCTGCCTTTGCTGAAGGGAATTCCCACAGATTTCACCCCCTCCTCTTTTCAAGTTCATTTTTCTTCTCTCACATGAGGCAAGGGCTGGAAGGGAATTAGGCAAAGTCTCTCTGCTCTGAAGTTATCAAACTTTCTTTGCCAAGGGGGCATTTTCCTACTTCAGCGCAAAAAGGCCAAGATGGCTTCATTTAATACAAGAAGGAAAGCACTGGATAGAGCTGATTTAGTTGGGATTTCTTAATCTCCATTAAGTGAAGAGGAAGGCGGGTGTGGCCTGAGACATGGCTTGCGGGGTGTGGATTATACTGGGGCTCCGAAGAGCCTTTCAGAACTCATCCTGAGACAGGAAGTGATGAAATCAGCTCTCACATGAACGATCACGTGCCCTCACCTCCTTCCTGTCTCGATGGGCCCTCAGGGAGAATAGGGAGGGGAAAGGAGCATGGGGAAGTAGGTGGTGGGGAGAGGGAAGAAGAGGCCAGAGGAGAGTCTGGGAAAAGTCCCAGCGCTGCCCCTCACATACCCCTCCCCCCTCCCATCTCCCCCGTTTCCTTATTCTTCTGGAGCTGGGAGTCAGTCAACTGGTTTATTTCTACTCTCAGTCTCCCATTGTGAAAACCTGCTGTATTTAACTACAGTTTCTTATGCACACTCAGTTTCCCAAATCTCTGATGCTATTGACAATGCAAATGGAAAAAGGAAAGTGTAAACGTATTTTACAGGCTACTAATTGTTAGCGTTCAAACACCACATGGACTCACCAATTCTTCTGCTTTACCCTATTTCCACTCTAAATAGTCAAGTGGAGAAAAGGGGTAGGAAAGGCTGGATTATTAGGTATCCGGGTGTCCTGTATCCCCTTCTTTTTTTTTTTTTTTTTTTTTTTTTGCCGCACCACGCATGTGGAATCTTAGTTCCCCCACCAGGGATGGAACCCACGCCCCCTGCATTGGAAACACGGAGACTTAACCACTGGAACGCCAGGGAAGTCCCTGTTCTGTATCACCTTGGGCCAGCTTTATTCATATTTACTATTCTTGAGTTATTCACTATGGGAAAGCTACAATGTTAATTACTGGCACATGATGGAGAGGAAAAGGAGAAAAAATTCAGAGATGACTTTCTTTGTATAGAGATCATTTCAGAAAGGCACATGAAGACGGAGGGGTGCTGGTTACTGCCAGTCATAAAGGGAACAGGCGGTATCCCAGCGGGATGGGGCAGCGGGCACGGTTAACGGGAGCAGGTGTGTGTGGTATATGGTCTCAGACTGAGACCGGGGCGCACAGGTCCCACCCTCGTTGCCGAGGTGCAGGCCCCTCCGATATTATAATAAGAAAAGCCACAAGCAGATGAAACAGATGATAAGTAAGGGGCAGCTGGTCTCATGCGTTCCCCCTTGAGGGAAGGGCTGGGGAAGAGTCTGGGCAAGGTTTGCACCGTGAACAAAGACGGACTCGAAAGGACACGGATCCCCTTGTAAAGACCATGAGTTTCGTGCTGACCCCACCTGCTAGGGCCTTTCTGAGTGCAGCTGCCTCTCCACGGACACTCAACACTCCTGCACTTAGAACTAGATGTTGTACCCGGCGGTCACTGCTGGGAAAGCCAGCCTGAGACAGGTAAGCAAGAGCACCATCCCGTGAGCTGGCTTTGGTACTCTGGCTTGGATGGTGACCAGTGGCAGTGGCCTTGATTGCACCCGGCCCCTCCTGGAACCTACAACCTGAAAGTCATGGTCAGTGCCAGGCTCTGTGATAACTGACTTGGCGAGTTACAGAGGTTTAGAAAGCAACCTTTCCCCCCACCTCATTTCTGTTAGAAAAAGTTAACCTTTGCAGTAAGAGGAGTAATTTAAAAGTTAAAGACTAGAGACGGAGGCCTTGACTTGGACCTTAAAACCTCCGAAGATGTCAAGGTACTATGAGATAAGCTATACAAAATGCCCACATGACAAGATGAAGTCCTACTCAGGTGTAGTACACGCCCCGACATGCTCATTTCCACCCTACAGAACGGTAGGCACAGATCAGACCCTTAGGGCTGGGGCGGGGGTGACCACTCAGGCCTCCAGGCCACGTGCCCCGCTCCTCCACACCCCTGTCAGCCCCTTTCCCTTTCAGGAGCCTTTACAACCCCCTCTCAATGCCCTCATCCAACAGGGCGAGCGGAGGGCCTCGTTCATTGGTTCCAAGAGGGACCCAAGCTTTGACTTTAACCCTTGACACATCTCCTTGAAGCAGCAATGACCACGCGCCTCGGACAAGCGAATACACTGACCCACGGAGGCAAAGGCCCTCCTGACAGTGGCTACCGAGTGGCCGAGCCTCGGCACCAGCTCCAGTCGAGGACACTGGGCTCCGGCTCTGCCCCCGACACTCTGCTGCACAGTATGTGTTCTGGGTCTTCCTCAAAGCGCTTGACCCGTGGACTAAGTCATTCCTTCAGCCTCATCTTCCCAAGAAGGCCTTATCAATTTCCCAAGTTTTAAAAGAGGGTCTGAGGAAGAAATGGGCATAAGAAATGAAGACCATAACGACCCCCCTTTCCCAGAACTTCTAGAAACCTCTCATGCTCCTTTGGGCTTTATGGTATGTGGTCTTCCCAGCATGAACCACCCATGACCAGTATCAAGAGACAAGCAAATCGCTGAACATGACTGACGGACACAACGAAACCCTGAAAAGTCAGTAGCTGGCAACATGCAAATGTGCATTTCCTTGCGATGCCAGGCACAGGGCTGGGTTTCTGGGTAACTTCCCTCTTCTCTTAAATACACTTCAGAAAACATCATGTGGTTCCAAACTAAACAAATTTGTAACTTTTAGGCGAGTACTAGAAATGCTATAAATGAGTATTTCTCAGAATCCTAAAGACACACCCAACAAGAAGGAGTGAAAGGGGGTAGAGAGGGAAGGAAGACAGTTCCTCTGTTTTCGGGAACACTGAGGACTTAAAAGCATCAGTACTTTAGATCAGTAACTTAAACACCACAGATGCATCACTTAGAAGGTGCTGTGCTTACACCCCGTGGAGTTCTTCTCCAAAATGCACACAAAGTGATCAGCTCAGTCGTGCTGTTTCTATCTCTCACGCAGAAATGAATACAAGTATAAAGAGGTGGACCTGGGTCAGAGACAAGGGCGTCCAAGTCAACACTCGATACATGCACACACACATTCCAAGGGAAACACCCATCGCCGCCTCCAAAGACACGTCCTTTGGGAGATCTTTTTGTTATCACCGCTACCGGGAAACACAACGCAAAGGCCTTCTCCCTGGAAGTACAATTCCATCCCGAGTCTGAAGCAGGGAGGTTTTGCAAATTTACAGCGTGCCGGTTTTTTCATACTTCACCTGAGCAGAGAAGTCAATCAGCTTTGGAAGCAGCACTTTGCCCCCTTCGTCACTCTTCAGGAAATCCAGCAAACTGCCTGTTGACAGAGGAAGGGATCGTTAGTGTAGTTCAAACACACAAGAAAAAAATCCAAACAGAATTCAAAAGATCATTCCTACTGGCAGGGCAGGGCGGGGCGAGGGGGACCACGCAAAATGACTGCTTTGTAAATCTGTGTGGTCACAGCGCCTTTTCCTGACGTGGGTCAAACCCAGTCCCCTTTAACCTGTCTCCTTTGACCTGATGTGAAATGTGCATGAGCTCCAGGTAAGAAAAGGTGACGGTGGATGCTGCTTTCTCGCTACTGAGCACTTCGTACCTGCCACCACGGTACACGTCCTGCAGCACCTGATCTCCAGAGCTTCTCTGGCACAGAAACGAGCCAGTCGGCCTGCCTGTGTCCACAGCAGCCGCTCAGCTGGGCTACTGCCCTCCGTGTCCAGCACGGATCTCAGCCATGCCCCAGGCGCCCAATGAGTATTTGATGAACCAACTGCGCTCTGGAGGAAAGTGAGACCTTACTTAAAGGGGCGCGTGCCCACAGGCAAAGTCTCCTGCTTCCTGGGGCTTCATCTCTAAAACACGACCTGCTTCTTCTTCTAGAACTTATGGTGCCAACCTGAGGGTAGGCTTGGGCAAGTTCTGTACCTCGTCCGAGTCCCTGTCAAGAGAGGGCAGGTCCCAGGAGATCTATCAGAGTCCGCGGGAGGACATGTTTAAAGCACGTGCCAGGGAGCTGGCAGGTAGTAAGCGCTCAATTAATCCACAACAAACACTGCTATATTTAAAATGGATAACCTACTGTACAAGGTTACAATGGATACAAGGACCTACTGTATAGCACAGGGAACTTTGCTCCATATTACGTAACCACCTAAATGGGAAAAGAATTGGAAAAAGAATAGATACGTGTGTATGTACAATATAACTGAATCACTTTGCTGTATACCTGAAACTAACACAACATTATTAATCAACTATCCTCCAATATAAAATTAAAAGTTAAAAAAAATAAAAAATTTTTAAAAAATCCACAACTCAGAACAGTGGTACTTAGCCCTCAGACTGCTGGGAAGGTTGAGTGAGATCCCCCAGGGAAGACGTCAAGAGCAGTCTGACATATAGTAATTGCTCAATACAAGGTAGGCACTGTTATCCGGAGAAACTCATGTTTACATTTATGATTAAGAAATATTATTAGTTAATTAACCCAACAAGTATCTACTGAACTGCTGCTTAAATGTCTGACCCTGAGCCTGGTTTCTGGGTTGTAGCAACCTAAGCCACAGGCAATAGGGCTTTTTAAAAAACAATGTTCTTTATTGGAAGGACTCTGGGGGACTAATATTCTGAAATATTAACATATATTAAATAAGAAAATGTAATAATCATCTATCTAACCTATTCAGCTATGACATACACTATAATCTCCATTCTGCAGGAGACCACTGTTAATTCTGGATTATGGCTTATGTGTCTTTTCTTCCTTCATTCCTTCCGAAGATTCTTTAGAAATCACTTAGCAGTTTATTAGTATTTCTACTGAACTGGAGGCAGAAGGGTGGTGGTTCCAGATCCTTCATCTGAAGGTGACAACAATGGGAGAAAAGCTGGTGGCTCGAAACCTCTTCCTCAGGGATTCTGTGATGACACAGGAATTTGACCTTGACAGGCTTTAAAAATATTTACATTTTGAAGTGACACCCTGAACATTTAGGTGACGCTAAAGAGGAAATGGAACTGGTTTTGAAATTTTGAGAACTCACATTTTGAACCCATAACAATAATACTCTTATTTGATATCCATATTTACTTATTTGACAGATACTTCCTGGGGGCTGACTAGGTATGGGGTGCGACTCTTGGAGCTAATGTGTACATGGAGACAAGTGCAGAGAAACTAGGAAGACGACAGATTCATTTTAGAACAGGTGACTTCCACTGACGTGGTTTATGAAAAGGCTTCAGTCTCCTATGTGTGCTGATGCTTTGGTAGGGAGCTTGCTGTTTTACAATTTGAAGTATCTGCATCTTCTCGGAACGCTTAGGTGTTTTCCTTTTTGAGGGTCCGGCCCCCGCAAGCACGGGTGCCGGTGGGTGGCGCTCACCCTTGGCCATGTACTCGGTGATGATGTAGATGGGCTCCTCCTTGGTGACCACGGCGTACAGCCGCACCAGCTTGTCATGCTGCAGGGTCTTCATGAGGTTGGCCTCTTCCAGGAAGGCTTGCACAGACATTGTGCCCGGCTTCAGGGTTTTTACAGCCACTTTGGTACTGTTGTTATAGTAACCTAGGGAGAGAAAAGAAGGGAGGCCGTGATTTATCAAAAACTTCATGCAGACTTAGAAGAATATTTAGTTATAGACAGAAAAAACTTCTATGAACTCTACAGTGTTAACATTATCTAAAACCTGTATATGTAACATTAGGGGCAGCTGAGTAAAGGGTAAATGGGAATTCTCTGTACTATCTTTACCAAAAAACCCCTAGAATTATTCTGAAATCAACAGGTTTTTTTAATAAAACAATGATAAAATAAAGCTCCATATATGCACTGCACCATTTTCTCTAATTAATAAAATGTTCTTTATCTAAGACCAAAAAACCACACACACCAAAGCTCTATATACTCCTGCGTACACACAAACCCTGGCAATGGTCTGGAAGAAAATACACCAAAATACACTGAGGACAGGCTTAATTATGGGTGATTTAAATTTTGTTCACCCATACCTTTAACTCTTTACCAAATTTACTGCAATGAATATGTATTATTTTTATAATCAGAAAAGAAAAAGCTTTGCACTTGAAAAAAATTTACTAACTTTAAAGTACAAACAATACACTAGAGTCAAATAAACATTTCCCGAAGTTTTCAAAGAGAACTCGATTCTGCGTGAACGAAGGGCTCTGGGCTGAACTGTCCGGGGACCATGGCCCGCCCCACCCGCTGTGCCAGGAGATGCAGCGGGAGTGCGGACAGTCCATCAGGGAAGATGCCTGTCCGAGTCGATTAACTGCAGCATTTCCCACACTTGCTTGACCCCGGAACACTTCTTCATGTACCTTTTCACACCCCACAGAACGTACTTTGGGAAATACTGCCTACTTAATCTAGTTCCCCCAGGGCACCGCTTTTCTGGGACCTGCCTCAATGATGTGCTTACTTTCAAGCTTGATTTTTCTCCTGGGAAGGCTTTTTCTCAGTTTGTAAAGCAGAAGTAGAGATAATCACATGCCCCTTTCCTTTCCTTTCTGTTTCCATAGTTCTCAAAGGGTAAGATGTGACAAAGTGAGAGAGTGGCATGGACATAGATACACTACCAAATGTAAAATAGCTAGCTAGTGGGAAGCAACCGCATAGCACAGGGAGATCAGCTCTGTGCTTTGTGACCACCTAGAGGGGTGGGATAGGGAGGGCAGGAGGGAGGGAGATGCAAGAGGGAAGAGATATGGGAACATATGTATATGTATAACTGATTCACTTTGTTATAAAGCAGAAACTAACACACCATTGTAAAGCAATTATACTCCAATAAAGATGTTAAAAAAAAAAAAAAGAAGTAAAAAAAGGGTGAGGAGGGAGGGAGTGGCAGCTGGTCACCACCACGAGTCATCCTGCAGGTCACCTCTACTTGGTGGGTTACAGCCTGATAGCACCTGCCCCAAGAAAGACACAAGTCTAAGGAACGGTGATGTGAAAATGTCCAGTCCCTTTTCAGGTCACACAATTATTAGCATATACACAGCTTATGCTCAGTGAAAATCAACAATGGTGGTTGGTCTTTGGGTGGCAGAATTTGGGGCAGCTTTGACTTTCTTTTGTTCTTTTTTATTTTGATTAAATTTGTGAATGTGTATATATCTTTTTTTTTTTTTTTGCCAAAGGAATTATTTTTAAAAAGTAAAGGAAGTATGTTTCTACTTCCACACCTTCCAATGGGTAAAAAAAAAGTATTAGTTTACAGCTAACAGTCAACTCTAGTTAGTGATTTTTCTTCTTATCATTAATACTGCTTTTTCTGCTAAAACTTTTCCTTTTATATTCTCCTTTGATTTGTACTTAGTAGTAGCTTTCCATGCCTTACAGAAAAATGAAGAATGCAGTATATAAAATAAAGTAAGCGTGGGAACACATGGATAAGACAGTAATATAAAGCTGACAAAATATTGTCCTAGGTCATTATCAAAAGCCACAACCTACACAAAATAATGGAATTATGAATATATTAAATTGATTTCCATCTCCATGCATAATTACAAACAGTACAACCTTTCATGGCTGTAAAGAGTAAATTGAAAGTAAATCCCACCAACGAAAGTCCTTTTAATATTACATTTGCATCAAAAAGGTTCCATTATAATTTGTTTAAGAGTTCATAAATAGGTCTTCATTTACATCGATATATCCGTGGCAAAGTACAGCAAGGCGTAACAAGAAAGGATACCCTCTTTGATATATAAAACTGACAAAGGACTAGTGTCCAGAATATATAAACAATTCCTATAAATCAATAAGAAAAATAGAAAAATAGGCAAAAGCTTGGGTGGGCATTTTAAAAAGAAGAAATTCTAATGACTAACAAACTTGTGAAAGAAACTCAATCTAATCAGTAATCAGCGAAATGCAAATAAAGCCACAGGGAGAAACAACCACCCAGCAAGACAAAAATGACAAAGTCTGACAATCTTGAGTGCTGGTAAGTGCCGGCCCCTTGGCAGGGGAGCTGGCGCAGTTCCTGCAGGTCCTTTCCTGGGCTCTTTTCTGAGCATCACTGAAATTCAGTCGTAAAGCTTCTGTCTCCAACAATACCCTCAAGGTCCCTCGAAGGATGTAGACACAGCAGACTCCTTTCTAGTGCAGTTGTGTTGAGGGACCACCCACCCGGGCTGTGCCGACCTGGGGCCCACATCTACCCAGTACCACTGTGCTGTCAGGAAATGGAACACTGCCGACCCTTGTATGTTGCTGGTGAGAGTCTAACCCGGACGAGAGCTTTGGAAGTTAAGTCGGCAGCATTTCGTGGAGTTGAAGATCTTCACGGTTGAAGATCCAGCAAATCCACTCCTGGTCATCTAGAGAAACTCATGTACCCTCGCACCAACCAGCACAAAGATGTTCCCAGTAGCCTTGTTCACAGTGGCCAAAACGTGGGAGCGACTCCAATGCCATCAATAAATAGTGAGAAATAGGTAGGATTCCTTTACATAAAGTTCAAAACCCGGCAAAACTAAACTATAGTGTGCACACACACCTCCATATTCAAAAATAGCAGAACTACAAAGAAAAGTCAGGAAATTATGGCAAAGTCAGAACAGCAGCTGCCTTCGGGGGACAGGCGGGGTTGTGACCGGCAGGGGGTGAGTGGGCGCTTCGGGCTGCGACCTCAGTGGTCACCACGCAGGTTTTCATGTTGTCATTAGCTACGAAATCCAGCATTTGTGTGCTATGCACTTTTCTGTCTGCTTGTTACATCACGTAGCAACCAAAGAGAAAAGAGCAGAACTACTCTCGCTTTGTCGTCATAAAAGCCATGGGACTCATTCAGACTTCCACATAAAATAAAATTATGGGTAAAGGATGAAGAGAAAAACGCTTTCCAAGCGTAGGGGGAAAAGTTAGCAGGAAATACTGCAGCTGCTAAAGATATTAAAAATGCTGATAAAGAGTTTGAGACGAACAGTGAATAAAACAGCTGTGTCAAACACAGCTCCAGGATGGCCACAGCCTCCGCCCGGTGGCCTCTTAGGGCTGTGACATTTGCGCGATAGGGCAGGTTTCCACTTGCACTAAAGGCATGATTTTTATTCAGCGCTAAGGATCAAATTGTACTGTACCAAGATATCCCCTGGTAGTGGCAGGTTCACACCAGTCACAGAGATTTGGATTGTCATTACAGATGGAAACATACACACCACTATGTATAAAATAGATAGACAACAAGGACCTACTGTATAGCACACGGAACTCTGCTCAATAGTTTGTAATAACCTAGAAGAGAAAGGAATCTGAAAAAGATTCTTATATGTAACTGAGTCACTTTGCTGTATACCTGAAAGTAACACAACATTGTAAATCAACTATACTTCAATAAAAAAATAAATAAATTTTTAAATAAATAAATAAAAAGGGAGTTGCAAAGCGATTTTAAAAAATCTTTTGAAGGTAGTAAATAATTTCGTGTGGGTGCTGTTCTTTGCCACAGGTAAAGAAAGCCGAGAAAGCTCCAACTCCAGGTGTGACTAACTTGCCAAAAAGAGGCTGACTACCACATAATGGAGGGTGGTTTTACAAAAGATGCATGTAGTTGATTTTAGAAGGCGGCTGGTGATTCATGTCAATGCAGCTGTGGCTCCTATGAAAACTGATCCAGCAAAATTCAACGCAAAATCAGCTTCCTTTCTTTCCCAAAGTCTCTTCAGAGACCGAGTGGCAACAGGAAACATCACCCTTCGTGTCACTGATGGGTCAGTTCCCTGGGAATCCAACAGCCCACTGAGGAAAACGTGTCTCCAAGCCAGATGTCAGAGGATTACCGGGACAAGAGGAAACAGCTTGAGGGAGAAACTCCTTTCTTTTATTCCCCACCCCTTGCTCCCCCCACTCCCCAGAACAGACCACATCCTCGTATTTGTCTACGGTGCTTCAGACCAAAAAACCCAGACAATAAAGCGTGCCTGGGAGTCTATGAGCCATTTCTCACGCTTGACGAAAATATTCACTTACTTAGTTAACAGGGTTACAATTTTTAATTTGTTGTTCTTTTTATATCAATGAGCAAAGCTAGCCAGCTTATTCCTTGAGAAGTAAAATCTAAATTCTGGCAGCTCTAAATTGCACAGACCTTGCTCTTAATGGGTCCCTCGGTCAGAATGAGACGTGCAGACACACACGGGAGAGAGGCATCCTGTGACCTGATTCTCAGCACAGCACCCACCAATATTCTTTTGGTCTTATTCCCCAGCATTCCTCTGCTAAATGCATTCAACAAATTGACGTAATTTCAGTGGCTAAGGAAGAGCTCCCTGGCTGGCAGCCAGAATCACAGAACCATGCTTGCACGAGATCCCAGATCAAAATTTTCTATTGTTTTCCCTTTCTCTTCTTTCTTTTCCTTCCTTCCCTCCCTTTCTTCTTTTCTTTCTTTAATACAAAACTAGAAGGAGAAAGGTACAATTAAAAAACAAACAACTTTCGATAGCAATATCCTGGCAGTGATATTATGCCATAGTTTTGCAAGATGTTACTATTGGTGGAAACTGAGTAAAGGCTACATGAGACCTCTCTGTATTATTTCTTTTATATATACGATAGCTTTACTGAAATATAGTTCATATACCATATCATTTTCCCATTTAAAATATACAATTCGGGGTTTCCCTGGTGGCACAGTGTTTCAGAATCTGCCTGCCAATGCAGGGGACACGGGTTCGAGCCCTGGTCCGGGAAGATCCCACAGGCCACGGAGCAACTAAGCCCATGCACCACAACTATGGAACCTGTGCTCTAGAGCCTGTGAGCCACAACTACTGAGCCCACGTGCCACAACTACTGAAGCCCGTGAACCTAGAGCCCGTGCTCCACAACAAGAGAAGCTACCGCAATGAGAAGCCCGCACACTGCAACAAAGAGTAGCCCCCGCTCACCACAACTAGAGAAAGCCCTTATGCAGCAACAAAGACCCAACGCAGTCAAAAATAAATAAATAAATAAATTTAAAATATACAATTCAGCACTTCCCTGGTGGCCCAGTGGTTAAGACTCTGCACTTCCACTGCAGGGGGCATGGGTTCAATCTCTGGTTGGGGAATTAGAATCCCACAAACCTCATGGCATGGCCAAAAATAATATTAATAATAATAAAATAAATTTAAATAATTTAAATAATTTATTTTAAATAAATAAAATTTAAATAAATTTAAATAATGACTTAAAAATAAAATATACAACTCACTGGCTTTTGTATATTCAGATTTGTGGTATCATCACCACAATCAATTATTAGGACATTTTCCTGGCCCCAAAGGAAACCCCGTACCCATTAACAATCACGTCTCCATCCTCCCGTCCCCCCGCCTGAGGCAACCACTCATCTACTTTGTCTCTACAGATCTGCCTATTCCAGATATGTCACAGAAATAGAATCACATGATACATGGTCCTTTGTATCTGGTTTCTTTCCTTTATCATCATGTTTTCAAGGGTCGTCCATGTTGTAACATGTATCAGGACTTTATTTCTTTTTATTGCTAAATAATATTCCATTGCATGGATACACCACATTTTGTTTATCCATTCATCAGCTGACGGACATTTGGGTTGTTTACACTCTTTGGCTATTATGAATAATGCTCTTATTTATGAACATCTGTGTAAAAGTGTTTGTGTGAACAGATGTTTTCATTTCTGTATTATTTCTGACACCTGAATGTGACTCTATAGTTATCTCAAAATAAAAAGTTTAATTAAAAAAAAAACAGCAAGAAACAGCTTGTGTTGAGGGGGGAATCCTGGGTAATTTCTCGTCTCTATTTCATAGCCTTTGCTCTAATTTATCATACTATCTTCGTAATAAAATTAAGTATTTAATAATAACAACAGTTCTTAAATGCTGTCAACTGTATTAAATGCTTACCTGCATCATCTCATTCAATTTTTACACCATCCCTACAGGCTAGGTTCTATTATAACCCCCATTTCAAGTAAGCCTCTGCTATGTCTCCCTTTTCAAACATTATTAGCAAATCAAACAAACAACCTAATTTTAAAAATGGGCAAAGAACTTGAACAGACATTTTTCCAAAGAAGATATATATACACATCACCAATAAACACATGAAAAGATATTCAACATTACCAATCATTAGGGAAATGCAAATCAAAACCACAATGAGACACCACCTCACATCCACTAGGATGGCTACTAACAAACGAACAAACAAACAAAAACTCCACCAGAAAATGAGAAGTTCTGGGGAAGATGTGGAGGAACGTTGGTGGGAGTGTAAATTGATGCAGTCACCATGGAAAACAGTATGGAGGTTCCTCAAAAAATAAACATAGAACTACCATGTTATGCGGCAATTCCACTCCTGGGTGTGTACCCCGCCAAAAATGGCAGCAAGGTCTTAAAGAGATATTTTTGCACTCATGTTCACAGAGGCATTATTCACAACAGCCAAAAGGTGGAAGCAGTGTCCATCAGTGGATGAACGGATAACCGAAATCCATTGTTTATGGATTACTATATGGTAATCTATATTACTGTATAATTAATATTCAATGGAATATTGTTTGGCCTTAAAAATGGAAGGAAATTCTTACATACACCTACAGTATGGATGAACCAGGAGGACATTATGCTGAATGAAATAAGCTGGTCACACACACACACACACACACACACACACACACAGACAAATAACTGCATGATTTCACTTACTCGGGGTCCCTAGAGCAGTCACACTGTTAGAAAGTAGAGCGGTGGTTAACTGGGGCTGGGCGGAGGGGGCAAGGAGAGTTGTGTTTAACGAGGTTAGAGCCCCAGTTCTGCAAGATGAAAGTTCTGAAAATTGGTTTTACAGTGTGAATGTCCATACCAGTCCTGAACTATACACTTAAAAATGGCTTCGGTGGTAAATTTTAACACAAACACACACAAACATGATCAACAAACCTATCCAAATGCTGAATTTTCCCAAGATTTTTAGCCTCTTTCAAACAGTCTAAATAAAAAGTAGCACTCTGGAGAGACCAATTCCATCTTTTCCATGGTCCCATTCTCCTCTCCTCTACACCTCAGTTTCTCCCAGGCACCACCTGGGTACACGTTAAATAAAACTCCTCTAAAATCAGCATCGACATTGAGCACGTGGAAGCCCATGAATGGGAGAGGGTGGAGGGGCGGGGGGATTTAGCACATCTGGAATTGGAAGCAAAGAGGTTTTCTCCATCCCAGAAAGGCCCAGTGGCTTGAGCTCCAGGTGACAATTTCAGCACAGCCTCGAGCCGCTGAACAGAAATTGGCTCAGAGGCTCAGAACCGGGCTGAGAGCAGGTCTTCTCAGGCGTGGGCCCTCCCCTGCTGCCTTGCTCTGAGGGCCTGTGAGCTCACACCCTCAGCGTCTTTGGCCTGTATGAGCTGGGCTGGCAGATGGCACCGGTGGGCACCCCCATGGTGAAGCTGGTAAAGGGCTTACCATTCCACTTGCTAGTAGCCCTTGGGAAAATTTTAAGAAGACACAAGAGGGCTATCACAATCTCTTCCTCCTGAAAACTGGTAACTTCTCAGACCAGCCGATCTGATCTCTTGGGTGCAAACAGCATGCAGTTCAATGCCTTTATCCCACTTCACAGCTGAACGCAAGGAGGGTGGAACAGACCTCCACACGACCACTCCGTATGCAGGGTTACTGTTTCAGAGCAGACGAGGACACCCCAGCAAGCACCCTCTACTTTTTTATCCTCAAGACAGATATGCAATTCCTTCGTCACCAAATATCCATAGGAAGGTCTAACTGGATTATTTATAGTTTGAACTCATAATTAAAATTGGGGGAAAATCCACTGAAATATAGCTTCTAGTGACTACAGTCAAACGTAGTAAGATGAAAATAATAATAAAAATAGAGCACACACAGAGCCAGACTCTACAGGAAACACTTCAGGTACATAATCTCATTCTTCCTTGCAGCAACTGATGAGATAGTTGTTTGCTCATTTTCCTGATGAGGAAACTGAGGCCAGGGAGGTCCAACTAACTTGTAGGTAGCTTAGCAAGAGAGCGAGTCTGAGTCTCTGGGAGGCCGGGGCAGCTGGCTTCTTCCCCACCTTGAGTGACTCTGGGTGAGTTGCTTCCTTGCTTCTCAGGGCCCTCCCTCATTCATCGATGGTGACGATGAATGTAGTAAACGTCACTGAATTGTCCACTTGAAGATGACTGATCTTACGTTACATGAATTTTACTTCAATTAAAAAAAAAGGTGGATAGAGCAAAGAGGGGGAGGAGGTGATGATCTGGGCCGCAGAGTGGTGGCAAAGACACACCTAGAGCAAGATCACACCCCCAGATCTGCGGGCCCAACCGGAAACAGAGTGCCAGGTACGCACGCAGACCCCAATGAGCAAGGTGAGGTTGTGTAATCGTGATTTACCTGAATTCCGTTATCATGTTCCCACAGACTTACAGCGCAGTAAGAATTAATTATATGCAGAGGCATATTTAAACGATACCTTGGCTAAAGCAGTGACAACAGGAGAAAATGGGCAAAGCTGTGATCCCAGGGGCCGAGATTTTAGAGGGAAACCTCTCCCTTGCAGACTGGCTGGGCTGGGGCTGGATGGGTTTTAAAAGCTGTCTGCCCCTTCGCTTTAGAAATCATGTTGGCTCTCACTCACACAAAGCTGGCGTGGAAACCATGATCCAGTAAAAAATAGTTTTAAAAAATTCTTTTTACAAAAGAAAAAGGAATTCACAGTCATTATAAAAGCTTTAGAAAAGACAGGTGGGCAAAAAGTACCTGCTGGAGAAAGCCACTGTTATCATTTTGGTGCTTTTCTTGCCAGCCTGAGAAGGCAGTACTTAACAGTAAGGAACGATTCTCTGATGGTGGAATTTTGAGTATCTTTACAAAGTTTCTTGGTGAGAAACTGCAATACCTGTGAGGCTTCCTATTAAGCCCACTAGTAAGGTTGGTCCTAACCCAACTGTACCCTTCCCTGAGATGCAAGCACATTCCTGCACTTAATATGTGTGTCCAGAGAATCTGGTGATGAGAGAATCACGGAAGAGTAGACAGAACCACCAGGATAAATGCCCACTGCCCCCTTCCTTGTAAACATTCATCCTTGGGACTTCCCTGGTGGTGCAGTGGTTAAGAATCCGCCTGCCAATGCAGGGGACACGGGTTCGAGCCCTGGTCCGGGAAGATCCCACATGCAACTAAGCCCGTGCGCCACAACTACTGAGTCCGTGCACCACAACTACTGAAGCCTGCGTGCCTAAAGCCCGTGTTCCACAACAAGAGAAGCCATCACAATGAGAAGCCCCTGCACTGCAACGAAGAGGAGACCCGCTCACCACAACTAGAGAAAGCCCATGCGTCCAGCAACGAAGACCCAACGCAGCCAAAAATAGATAAATAGATAAATTTATGAAAAAAAAATTCATCCTGAAAGAGAACTACTAAGTCACGAGGAAGAGGAAGAGTCTAATCATGTAGGTTGTGTAGCCTGGTTCTTGGCACAGGTGGACAGAGGAAAACAAAAGCAGTGATACTTCTGAGAAAACTGATAGAAATCGGCCGGAGCCCTTATTTCTCCTGCCGTCGCCCCCAGGAGGGACTCTGGCTCCAGAGCCACACACTCACCCATCCAGACTTCCCCGAACTGCCCGGCGCCGAGCTTCTTCACCAGCTTAATGGATTCCCGGGGGATCTCCCAGGCATCTTTGTCCCACGGCTTCTGTGGTTTGGGACTAATGCATGCCTTCTCCAATCTTCTGCACAAGCCATCTGACTGCTCTAATTTGAAAGAGAAAATAAACGTGGAAAAAGTCGTCCCTTGTATTTTACCAGTATCTATAGGGAAGTCCGGACTATGAGTCTTATCATTTTCAACTTGCCAAGGTCTACGAACCTAAGATGCTTATAGGGTTATCTTCTGCGTAATCATGACTTTTGAAATTCTTAAATGAAAGACAATTTAAGACAGACTTGATTTTATTCATTAGTAATGCTAACCTATAAATATAAAAACAACAAAATGAACAGATAAACAAAGGCTGACACGTTGTCACACTTAATAGAATATAATTTTAATTACAGAGCCCATGTAAGCTCTCCAGGGCACATTGGCGGGAACTTGGTCACGTCACCAAGGGGCCCCAGTGCCAGAACAGGGCCAGGGCTCCACAAGCCCTCAACACACGTGCCAGATGGATAAATGGATGGGGGTAACAGAGAGGGAAGGAGGGCTCCACAAAATCTGGGGTACTTGCTCTCTCCATATTTTGGGACCTAAGCAAATTTTATGTGTAATCCCTTGGAGCAGGTTGAAGAGATAAGCAGTAACAAGAGTTGCCCACTACAACTGGCCTCAAACACACAGTCATGGGTTCAGCTTAGCCAGGCCATAGAGCAGATTGGTGACAGAGGACCACTGACAGGCCACTTCTAAATATTTTGGTGTTGTTGTTATTTCTGTTTTCTTTTACCAAGAGTAATACGTACTCGTGGTATGTACTTTACACACACATAGACATGTATACACTAGGAGACAGTTCTACAAATTTGCATTCTTATTCCAGATATTTAAAGATGCGTTGTAAAAATACGTACTATGCGAAAACAGTATCCATTTTTCTCTTTGCAATTCTGGAACATTAACTCTTAAACAGCACAAACTAGGTGGGAAGGACTAGGATAATTATTCACAAAGATCAAATCTGACTTTGAATGTATACTTATAGATTAATTTAGAACCAACTATAGAATATCATCCTCCAACTTTATCCAAAAGAAATATGATACATAAAACATTTTATTCAACATAGTATTGGAAGTCCTAGCTACAGCAATCAGACAAGAAAAAGAAATAAAATGAATCCAAATTGAAAAGGAAGAAATAAAACTGTCACTGTTTGCAGATGACATGATAGTATACATAGAAAATCCTAAAGATGCGACTAGAAAACTACTAGAGTTCATCAATGAATTCAATAAAGTTTCAGAATACAAAAAAATTTAATATAAATGTTTGACACCATATATTTATCATAATAGATGTATCTTTTCTTGTCTGACCTTGCATTTTCACTTACTTTGGTAATGCTTAATCATGTCACTGATACAAGGAAAAGTGATTCGTGGGGAGATGTAATAACCCCCATTGTCCAGACTTCTGATTTTGTAGTGCTTAATAACGTCACCATGCACAGGGTCATAATCTCTGACAGACAGGGAGTAACTTCCTGTGGGGGAAGAAGTACAAGCAAAGATTACACTTACATTTTGTAAGTAAGATTGGCATTATGGGGGAGGGGAGGATTGGGAGTTTGGGATTAGCAGATGCAAACTAGTATGTATAGGATGGATAAACAACGAAGTCCTACTGTATAGCACAGGGAATTATATTCCATATCCTGTGATAAACCATAATGGAAAAGAATATGAAAAAGAATATATATATGTATAAGGGAATCACTTTGCTGTACAGCAGAAATTAACATAACATTGTAAATCAACTATACTTCAATAAAATATTTTTTAAAAGGTTGGCATTATACACACCGTGGACATATTTTGCCATAAAAATATGCAAAATATAAATTGAGCATGTATATAGTGCATAATTTTAAAGTCATAAAAAGTCTACTTGACAAAGCTAGTGTTTTGTTTACTGTGAAGCTTACCAACACACTTTTTCTTCTTTGTGATGGTTTTTTAAAAATTATTTTGCTGAATTGAAAAGTTATTTTGATTTTCTTTCTCTTAAAATTTCAAGTTTTATACTAAATAATAATTTAAGAGGCTCAGTAAACATAAAGCATGGTAAAAAAATAGCCATAATTATGTCTGCTTTTATGTTACTTTTAGTAGCAAAACTAATAATTTAAGCTTCTTATTTGTTATCAAACTATAAAACTTTCACTACCAGAACATAGTACAGGCATATCTCAGAGATATTGAGGGTTCAGTTCCAAACCACCTTAAGAAAGCAAATACCCTAATAAAGTAAATCACACAAACTTTTTGGTTTTCCAGTGCATTAAAGAAGTTATGTTTACACTGTACTGTAGTCTATTAAGTGTTCAATAGCATCAGTTTAAAAAACAACATATATGCTTTAATTAAAAAAACACTTTATTGCTAAAAATTGCTAACCATCATCTGATCCTTCAGTGAGTCATAATAGTAACATGAAAGATCACTGATCACAGATCACCATCACAAATATAATAATAAAGAAAAAGTGTGAAATACTGCAAGAATTACCAAATGTGACACAGAGACACATTTGCTCATGAAGTGAGCAAATGCTCTTGGAAAAATGGCACCAATAGACTTGCTCGATGCAGGGTTACCACAAACCTTCAGTTTGTAAAAAACTGCAGTATTTGCAAAGCGCAATACAGTGAAGCCAATAAAACGAGGTCTGCCAGTAATCGACTTTTTTTCCAAAAAAAATTCTTTTTTTTTTTTTCAGAATTCTAGAATCGTTTCTAAGAATGATTTCCTAAACAGTGTTTTATAAGAGGCCTTATGTCACTTCCCACCTTTTAATGTTTCACTTTCTCTGATAAGAAAAGCTCCAGCGCTGTTCCCTGGTGCCAGAAGCTGCCTTTCTGCATCTTTCCTGGTTATATCCTTGAAAAACCACCTGAGAAGACATATTAACATTTCATGGGTGTTTTAATCCCGGGAAGGAAAAAGACGAAGAATAAACAAGAAACCCAGAGCGACAAACGGAACCATCCCAGACGACACGGGAAAGGACTCACTCTTCCGTTTCCAAGGTGTTGACTTTGGCTACGTAGTTGCTTGGGATGAAGCCTTCTCTCTTTGTCGAAAGGGATTTAGCTTTCCACCATTCTCCATGCCTGGAATAGAAACACGCATCCAAAAGGGTTTGTATTCAATGACTCAAGAACTACAAGAGCAATTGTCTTAATGTGTCTGTCTTGCAGGGTGAGGGAGGGCGGGGAAGACCCCTGGAAACCCAGAATCCAGGGAGAAAGTTCATGCTTCTTGCTAAAACATAAATACGTTCAGTGATGGAAGCAAAAGAAAACAGTCTCACGACTGAAGTGTGGGTCGCTGTGCTCAGAGCTGCCCAACGGGAGTTGGTGAAAATGGTTCCCATCTTGCAGAAACAAAAAGTTCACATCTAAGAAATGCTTTAGGGGTCCTTACAGAAACGGGAGTCAAGGGAATAAAGGGCCATAGTTCCTATGTTATAAACTCCTCTGTTAAAACATCTCATTTCCATAGACACAAGCCATGGGAAAAAGAAATAGAAAACTAGGGCTTCCCTGGTGGCGCAGTGGTTGAGAGTCTGCCTGCCAATGCGGGGGACGCGGGTTCGAGCCCTGGTCCGGGAAGATCCCACGTGCCGCGGAGCAGCTGGGCCCGTGAGCCACAACTACTGAGCCTGCGCGTCTGGAGCCTGTGCTCCGCAACAAGAGAGGCCGCGACAGTGAGAGGCCCGTGCACCGTGATGAAGAGTGGCCCCCACTTGCCGCAACGGGAGAAAGCCCTCGCACAGAAACGAAGACCCAACACAGCCATAAATAAATAAATAAATAAAATTAAAAAAAAAAAAAAAAGAAATAGAAAACCACAAAATAACCGCAAGCAGCTAGGCCTCATCACCACACTCTCACCTTCTGTGAGAGGCGTGGAGCCGGGGAAGGGGCTGGGGAGGGAGGAATGGACGGGTCCCTGTGAGCCTCAACTATGTTCCCCATCAGATTCCCACACCCAGACGGGACCCTCGTCTGCAAGACATGAAGGACAATTACAGCTGCCACCAGGCCATGGTCCACTACATGCCTGTGCCACGTTTATATATATGTACACACATAACCTTCACATCAACCCCATGACAGAGGTATTGCCGTTCCCGGTTGATAAGTGAAGACACTAAGGTGTGGAGTGGAAGTGACTCGTCAAGGTCACACAGCTATCAGGTGGCAGGGCCAGGATTTGGCTCAAGTTCACACTCAGCCAGGAACTGACAACTGCTCTCAGCCACTCAACACCATAAACTTAATCAGGGTCTCCCTCCTCCAAGCAACCAAGGGTGTCGCGGTTGGCAGGCCAAGGTGACGCCATATGAAAGATGACTAGAATTCTTGGGTTCATTATTCTCAGCACATTGCTGAGCCCTGTGGTCTCAGCAGGGCCACAGGTGTGCGAGTCAGCCTGGAGGGGTCACGGAGATGATGTCCAAGCAACTTCACAGAAACGCTGAACGCTGAGTGGGGACTCTCCCGAGACGACCACTGCTTCAGCACCACGCCCTGAGGAGTCACACCCAGTTGGACCCACACACCCAGGCTTAATTTGAGTAAAATAACGAAATAAAAATGGTAAGGGGCTTCCCTGGTGGCACAGTGGTTAAGAATCCGCCTCCCAATGCAGGGGACACAGGTTCGAGCCCTGATCCGGGAAGATCCCACGTGCCGCGGAGCAACTAAGCCCGTGCGCCACAACTACTGAGCCTGCGCTCTAGAGCCCGTGAGCCACAACTACTGAGCCCATGAGCCACAACTACTGAAGCCCGCACGCCTAGAGCCCGTGCTCCGCAACAAGAGAAGCCACCGCAATGAGAAGCCCACGCACGGCAACGAAGAGTAGCCCCCGCTCGCCGCAACTAGAGAAAGCCCGTGGGCAGCAACGAAGACCCAACACAGCCAAATAAGTCAATAAATAAATAAAATTTTTTGAAAAATGGAATTTAAATAACATGCAAACTCCACGTAGACCCAAACCTCTTAAGGCAGCACTGATGGATAAGGAAAGAAAGGGAAAACCCTTGGGAAGTGCTCACAGCAAAGCCTAACAGGAAAATCTCTCCAATCCTGCTCCTTCGGGCAGCAAGGAGGCTGGGGGCCCCATGCCCACCCCAGAGGGGTGTCTGCTTCACTGTGCTGCTGGCGGCCAAGCCAGGGCGGCAGGCCCGGGGGATGCCCGGGCGCACTTACTCCTCCAGGACTTTCATCTTCTCTCCTTTCTTGAAGGACAAGTCGTCTGGGTGGATGCCATCATAGGGGTACAATGCGACCACGATGTCTCCTTGCTCCTCTGGATCTGAAAATGAAGAACGCAAGCGAAGACCTTTGAGAATCCACAGCAGAAATGTTGTAACAAATTGTCATGGGGCACAAAGGACGCGGTGAGGCGCTGAGAGATGGGCAGCTGGAATAAAGACCTGCTTCCGTCCTAGTGGGGCTCGGGGTCCACGTGGTCCATGGTCGGTCACATACTGTGCACACCGGTACAGTGTTTGTTATCTCAAATCACATAGACCTACGACCACAATAACTTCCAACTCTAGGTTTAAGAAATGATACACCCATGCTCATAGCAGAGTTATTTACAAAATCTAAAAGGAGGAAACAATCCAAACACACTGTGATGAACGGATAAACAAAATGTGGTCTATACATACAACAGAATATTATTCAGCCTTAAAAAGGAGGAAAATTCTGACGGATGCCACAACATGGATGAACCTTGAAGACATTACGCTAAGTGACAAAAGCCAGACACAAAAGGATAAATACTGCTTGATTCCACTTAGGCGAGATTCCTGGAGTCATCAAACTCATAGAGACAGAATGTAGAATGGCGAGTACCAGAAGCTGGGAGGAGGAGGGATGGGAGTTCCATGTTTGATGGGTACAGAGTTTCAGTTTGGGATGAGGGAAAGTTCTGGAAATGGATGGAGGTGCTGGTTGCACAACAGTGTGAAGGTACTTAATGCTACTGAGCTGAACACTTCAATGGTTAAGATGATAAATTCTATTCTATGTGTATTTTTTCACAATAAAAAAAAAAATCAACAAAAACACCCAGGACAACTACTTTACAGAGGCTCTAACAGTAAAGAAACTTCCATGCTGCCGTGAAAACATACCTTTATTTTGAAACCTCTGTCCCGGTAAAAGCTGAGAGTCTGCAACCTACGAGAGAATATTTGTTAGAAAAATACGTTTTTATGTTTAGCTTTTTACACTTACATTCGTGTTGAATGTTGCATCATTTTCTAGCAGAAGCGAATGGGGTTTAGATTTGTTAATTCATTAAGCCAGAAAGAAGAGGAGTACCGAGGAGCAGTCCTGTGGAGCTGCGTCCTGACCTCCACAGCCCAGGGAACGGCTTCTCCTTCTCCAGCGGCCACGGGCCTGGCGGCAGGAAATGACCAGGGCTCTGGAGACTGGCTGCGAGCTGCTGACCCAATCAGCACCCTCCCTCTGATTTGGTACCAGACCCCTAATATCATTGGGGGAGGCAATGTGACCAGCTAAATGGTGATGCTCTCCGATTCTCCAGCATTCTATGCAGATGCGGAAGGAGTTTATCTGCAAGCAGGTCGTGTGGGGCTTTGGGCCTGACTCTCGTATTCCCTGGCCCTCTTCTTTCTGCCTAGAAGAAGGTAACGAACTGGGGTCTCAGCAATATGGAAACCAGTCACCAGAGACAGCAGAGAAAAAGAGAGGGGTCCTGGGGGTCACCTGGGGCCCTGGTGACCTTGTGGAAGTGCCACCCGGCCCAGGACTGCTGATCTTCACAACTCCCAAACTTGTCTTAAAAACTTCAGTCAGGGCTCGGTCTCTAGCAGCTGAGAACAAGTGCTAACAGATCCAGGCTTCCTGTGGCCGACCCTGATTCTGTTATGGGGACAGATGGCATCTCTGTTATTTTAGTTGAGAGGTGAATTATCAGGAAGGGTCTGGTGGCACAAAGGCCACCTCAATCACCTTTTAAATCAAATCCTTTTTTCCCTCAGTGACCGTGGGGAGGACGTGTTAAGACCTCTTGAGCTTCTTTTAGAGAAGGTACTGTCAGAGGCTTACACCCACAAATCATGTTTCTCCTTGATTAAAGTGATTTAGTGGAATGGGGACCAAAACAGTTTGTACTGAAACTTAAATTTCTGATGAAAGTCAGCCCATAAAATCTCCGGGGGTGGGGGGCATTACGTTTTTCTAGTATCAGAAAATCTTGGGTCCATATTATCCTTCAATGCTGATTTCAAGAAGCTTTACACTGATTTTTAAACTCATTTAGATGTGCATAATTAGGATGCATGATCAACTTTAAATGAGTTAGAAGAAACAAGATGAGAAACTGATTAAATCATTTTGGAAGCAGCAAGCTGATTTTCAAATATCAAAGAGTCCTTAGTTGACAAATGTTTTAACACACTTTTTACAAGACCAAAACACGTGTATGGAACTCATCGATCATCACTCTTTTTCTTTAAAATGTCTTTTCCTTAGAGTGTTGTTGAATTTGCCTCAGTTCAGCCTTGATGTCACATCACACCGCCTGTAATCAATCCAGGGGTGGATTTTGGGCACGTCTGGCCGGAGCTGGGTGTTATCTGTGGAATAAGGCCAACTGTCTGGTTCGTAAACAAGGGCATCTGTGACCACAGAAGGCACAAGGAAGCGTTCCCGGTGTGTGGGACGGAGCTGAGAGGCTTCCAACATGTTTACTACTTCTGCTTTCTAACTTAACTTTTGAACCTCCTTTACTCTTAAGGAGAGGGAAAATGGTGCATAAAGTTTGTACTGTTTTCCTTTGCTTTTCTGAATAAAGGACATCTTCTTTCATCACGTAAGAAAAATGGGGGTTTTAAAGCATGTAAAATCTATAGCACATGATACCAGAAAAAGCCAGATCCTTTTTATGAGAACTTTGAAGTCTATAATAAGAAAACTATTTGTGAGTCCAATTCCTGTATCATTTCACTTTCTATAAGTCATATTTCCATAGACTAGTTCTACATCTATACCTATTTATGTGATGTTTTTAAATATTACATTTATATATTTATGATCACCAAATTATTAAAGTTATCAATAATCTTATACATTTTAAGTTTCTATATATAAAATTACAATGTTAATGTATCTGTCTAGAAATATCAAGTATGGTAATTAACAGCATAATGTATTCACTCTTCATCTCCACTTCTTTTTAAGAAGGCCAACAGTGACTTACCAATTTCAATAGTGACATGTGACTTTGGCACACGTCAACCTGCAGCATAATGGGGAATGAGGGGGAGAGGGCTGGCAGAGGGCGTGACAACAATAACATACTTCTGGAATGCCAAGGCATTCAAAAACATGTCAGATTAGAGAAACAATGAAAACTCTTAATGAAGGCATTTGGGCTAACGTGGAATAAGCTACTTCTAGCTTAAATGCTGAGGAATTCCATAAAAACCAGGCAATGGGAGATATACATACATACATATAATGAGTGAATAGATGGAGAGGATATAAAATCTGAAATAAAGTGCATTTAAGGTTGTAATTATCCAAATTATTATTATTATCTAATTAATAATTATCCAATTAATTATCCCTCTCTCCCATGAAATGCGGCATTAGTCCTTCATCTGCCAAGCATTTCTCGGATGCATCAAACAACACATCACTCATATAAAAATGTTGGTACAGATATCTGTGTAAGGTTAGAAGGCAGAATTAGTTATGCTTTTAAAAAAAAAAAATCTTTTAATTCTCTGTAATAAGTCATGGCAACTTCAGTGTTTGTACTATTTTGAATTAATTAAAGAACAACAAGATGGGATAAAGTATGATACACCAAAGGACCTATTTTGGCTTCTGACTTGAATCCAGCATTTCCTTCTAATCTCACTATCTATCCTAAGTCACACCAGCTCAGATGCATATCTTTATATATAAAGAGTGGGTCTTCACACCAGGGATAGGAAAGGTGATTATCTCCACACATAAGAAGGTGACCAAAGCCCCCTTTATTGTACATTAAGTGGCCTGGTTATCCTGAAAATATTTATAAGCTCTTTAAAGGATTAAGTTACAAAGCATATCAAAAATTATTGGAGGCCCAAGTAATTGGCATGATTTTTTTTTTTTTTTTGCATGCACATGGTACAGATTTGGTGTTTAAATTACGCAGCCATGCTTTGATCCTGCTGTGGGAATGCTCCCCTGAGACTATCTACTTACTGGCCTTTGCTGTTTATTGGACGTTGGATCTCTCACATAAATAGTTCGGTCAGTATTACGTACTGGTTGAGTCTTCAAATCTATTCCATCGTCTTTCAGATTGTCTTTCCTTTTTGATTTTATACATCCCATAGTTCCTGTTGGAATACAAAAGCCATGGCATTGTTTTACCATTCCAGAACTGGCTTCAAGCCACCAAAATCTCTCCATTAACGAAGAGTTAAAAAGTACGCTTTTATTCTTCATTGCAGATGGTTTAACAAACTCAAAGGTGGATACTGTTGACAAACTAGCTGCTTGTTCATACATTTGTTCATTCATTCATTCAAAAACTATTTATTGAGCATCAGTTTTATGTCAGCAAGATATAATTCTTGCCCTAAAGACACTCATATTCTTGTGGCGAAGATGGGTGAATTAAAATTACAATACAATGTGGCAAGTCAATGACACAGGCTGCACAGGACGTAGGAAAAGACATCGCACTCAGGCAAGAGGAAAAGGATGTGGGCAGGGAAGTGTCCTGAAGGAAATGCTCTGTGAGTCAAAATGGGAGTGATGTCAGCCAGGTGGCAAAGTCAGTAAAGGGATTCCAGGAAGAAGGAACTTCACATGCAAAGCATTGGCCCTGAGATAACAAGGCCCCTTCAGGGAACTAGTTCAAGCTGTCCCCCTCAGGGAACAAGGACGGAAGTCCAGGAGTTGGGCTGGAGAGGGAGGTACAGCTGAAGACAAATGTCACTGTGCAAGGTGAAGTGAGGGGACCTGGGGCTTCAAAGGCATAGAATCTGCCTCTAACCAAAAGTGGCTTGGGGCCTGGGGCAATGGTGGTGGCCTTCACCAAGACTGGAAATAAAAGAGGAGGCACAGGCATGGAGAAAAGATGCTTGCAGGCACACCCAAACAATCGCATCCTGTACGTTTCCCAGTGAGACTAGTGAGCCTGGAGACCAGGAGAGACGGCCGAGCCAGAGGCACAGAAGGGTGCCGTCAGCAAGCCTAAGGCTTCAAGGAAGAACCGCCGACAGAGGGGGGGCTTGTGCGGGCAACCAGACAGGAGGAACCACCCCTCTGAATGCTAGACTCTTATTCGTCTATTCAGTTAACACTAGGATGTGTAGAGCGCCACCCAAAGCACTCTGGGGACTCCAAAGATGATTTTAAAACTGAAATCAGATATGAATAGTGCCATACAGTACAGCCTCATGGTCAAATTTATACACTGAAAACAAAACAAAATCTGTTATGAGCTCCATGAGAAGGTCTTAGAGGGCAGAGTTCCCAAACCTGAAGGCACACCAGAATCGTCTAGGCTCACCTGGGCCCGGGGAGGGGGGCGGGGGGCGGGTGCTCCCCAGTGATCTGTGTCATTCTGAAACACTGCCAAGGGGGACCCCTGCCTAGAACTTCAGAGGACGATAGACGGGTGGTTCCGCGTGGGGAAGGCGGGCGGTGGGAGCTCGGAACAGCTCCTGGTGTACAGAGAAGCCTCAGGGGCTCTCCTCTGAACTGTCATCCTCTCTGCATTGTCGCCCCAGCTCATCCTGCGTTTGGTCCTGCAGGCTTCCAGGAGGTCTGCGACCTTCACCTTGTTCATCATTTCATTGGCTGACGTAGGAGGCCTCTAAGGACAGTCACACCCCTTTCTGAAACTAGCGAGCTGTGGTTCCCAAAATAAAGGGGAAGCAAGTACTCCTTTGACTCAAAATAGGACAGTTTTTTTTTTTTTTCATCTGCTAAAGTTTCTGAAATGGAGATGGGTTTTCTAGTTGATCTGTAAATAAACAGGGGAGTTCTTTTCGGACCAGGCCCACCCTCATCCTCCAAAGAAGCTGTGTTTAAATCATCCGCATTAAAACGGTGATGCCTGAAGGAGGGAACTCGGTAGCGGAAAAGGCCACCCCGCGCGGACCCCCGATTGCGCCCCGAGCTGCGAGGGGAGGAGCCCGGCGGGTCCCCAGGACGCACGCGCGCCCGGCCCGGGCAGCCCTGGCTCTCCCCGCGCCCGCTTTTCTCCCCAGGCCCTAGCCGGCTGGGTCACTCTCCTTTTTCCAGATCTGGACCCAAAGGTTACCTCCCCAACAGGTCTTCCCAACCACCCTACTGAAGAGGTCACCCCTCTGCCCACTCCTCACGCTTTACACTCTCATTTTTCTTATTAAGACGGCCATTCCGTTACACGTGGGTTTCTTTAAGGTCAGCTCCCCAGACGGAACCGAAGCAGACGGGCCGGGCTCCCAACCTGCCCCTTCCCTGCAATGTGCCTGTCAAAGCAGGTGCTCCGAGAGGGTTCACGGAAAGAAGGGAGGGACCAAGCGCTCTGGCTGCTGCACGCGGGGCTTCCTGTGTGCTCATCCCAACCCCTCCTGCTCAAGGTGGGCAAGGAAAGGAGACGCCCCCGCCCCAGCCGTTGTCGTTTTTATTAGAGACAGAGGGACAGAGACCTCTAGCACTAATTTCTAGTTTATAGGAAGCACAGAGGTTAGAGGAACAAAATGATCAGACAAATCCACGATGTGCCAAAAGCTGGGCACCTCAGAAAGGACAGGGGAGGGGAAGGGGCGGAGCTCTATCTTGAATGAGCTTTGAATGAATGGGGGGGGGGAGGGGGGAGGACACATGGCTGGATCCTTGGGGGAATCTGAGTACGTGTGAACGTGATCGTGGGCAACTGTGTGCTTTAAAGGCGTGATGACGGTACTGCGGTCACGCAGGAGAAGGTCCACATCCGAGGAGATGCACGCAAGGCGGGCAGGGATGCAAGCTCAGGGTATCTGCCACTTTCAACACTTCCGCCAAAATGAAAAAGAGAAAGGGGGCCGGGGGAACAAGAGGAGGGGACAAATGTGGCAAAATAGTAAACAAACAAACAAACAAAATTAGTGAATCGAGGTGAGGGTATTCTTTTTTTTCTGTAGATTCGAAATTTTCAAAATAAAAAGTCGGATAAGGGAGAAAATAGGAGGATGGTACGAACAACTTGATGAAAAAAAATTTTTTTCCAAAATATTAGGAACCCCTGTAGTGTGTATGTGTGTGTGCGCGCGCGTTTGTGTGTGAAGGCAGGAGATGAGATTAGAAAAGCGCTTTGTGGGTCTTAGTTACAGAGCGCAGAGCGAGGAATCGCTGACCCAGACCTCTGAAGGGGTGACGGCGATGGTCCGAGGGCCTGCTCCGTGGGAAGGAAGACGGAGAATGAAAATAAAAAGCAGGTGGATGTGTGAGGAGGTGATATAATCCGCAGATGATCGTTTATTTACGCTTATGTCATGATTTCCCCTCCCCCATCACATGGATAATTGAGAACCAAAAGGACGTACGGTAGAGGAAGACCCCAACCCACGAGCACTGAGCTTTGAGTTTGGGTCCCTGCAATTCAAACACTCCAGCAAGAAAGCTCAGAGACCATCTTGTTGCGTCAGGGGATAAACACCACCCGCTCACATCAGGTCCTCAATTCTTTTCACTGTACGAAGGTACCAGAAAAGCACAAAACACACGCACCCCCAACAAAAACTGAGAGCACAGTTAACGTGTTTGCAAGTGACAGGAGCTACGCTTTACAATGATTTATTTACACCTTAGTATTTTTTCAATTAAACATTTGTAATTTTCTGAGCATCTCATTTAATCCTTGAAGAAACCCCATGACCCAGGTATTATTAACCCCATTTTACAGAGAAGTAAACTGAGGCTTGGAGAGATTAAATGGCTGGCCTAAAGCCATTGCACAAGTGAATGGTGGACTCACATAGCTTTACCCTAAAGTCTGTGCTTTTTCTTTTTTTTTTAAATTACCATGTTGCCCAACAATGGCTCTTTTGAAACATGCATTTTATCTCCTTATTAATAATACTAAAGAGATTGTTTTTATAGCCTCTTCTTTCTCAAAAGGATCTGAAATGCTTTTACAAAAAGTGAGTTTAATAAACTGGAAACAGAAAACTCAAGGCAGGGAGAAGAGGAGGATGCGATCTGGTACTGCACATTGCAGTACCCGGTGGGCACCAGATTTGCAGTAGCAGGCTTCCTGGCAGGAGGAGGCAGAGGAAAGCCTGCATCATCGCGCTTTCACCAGGGAAAGAGGAAGCTGACCTGGTCCTCACCAGGTAGGGAGGCCCCGGCATGAGAATTCTAAAGTTTTGTATGATGGGCTTTACATAAAGCGCTGTGGATGATGTAGATGACAACGTCTTCAATTTTTTTGTGTTTTTGTTTAACAGTAAATGAAGGCACATTTTACATGTGGAGACTTTGAGTTACTCATAATAATACCTCAGTGTGTGACATGCAAATACAACCCTGGGATGTTCACACATAAGCTCGAGTAGGTGATCTAATGAGACAGAGACAGTGGGCAACCCTCTGTCACAAAGGGAATATGAATGAATGTTCATATCAGTCTTATTTATACTACAGACAGAGATGAGGTGTCTATCAATAGGGGAGAGTCCATTAAATGAGACCAAACTGACATATTATGAGACTGAAGTGGGTTAAAAAGAGAGATTTGTATAATTTGGATGTTCTTGACCACCAATCATTATTGACTGAAAAAAAATCATATATATCAATCACTTTATATAACCAATCAGTATATACATATATATATACGCACACACACATACCCATATGTAATGTCCACAGAAAAAAGTCTGAAAGGATACCCACTACCATGTTGGTTGGGTTCTGAAGTCCACTTGTAAGGTGCACAATCGTATACAGAAATTTTCTCTTAAAAATTCCTAAGGAAGACACCACAGTTTGCAAAATATTTTGGAGTAAAGGACTGTGAAGTTGGATTGCTAAACTCAGATCCTGGGTCCCTCAATTATTAACTGTGTGAACCTGGGCAAGTGGCCTAACCTCTGTGCTTCAGTTTCCTTCTGAAAAAATGGAGATAACTTCATCGAGCTCATTAGGTTGTTACGAGGATTAGATGAGTTAAATCAGTTAATATTGTAAAGTGCTTAGAAGTATACTTAAAGCAGCACACAGTAAGAGCTAGATACATCTTTGTTAAATACATAAATAAATGTGGTCCAAATGCCAGTTTTCCCTCCAACATTGGAAGAGAAACAATCCCATGATGAGAAGCACAAGGAAACCCCACCTCACCCCAAAGAGGGAACGGCAGAAGCACATCTCCCATCTCAGCCTCAGGCTGACACGTGGGCCACTTGCATTTTCTCCCTCTCTGCCCCTCCCCTCTTTTGGGCAAGGTACCCTATATGCCATGTTACTCTGCTGTCCACTTTTATAACATGATGACCTGAATGTAAATGTGTGTATTACTCTGTCATTAAGGGAGAAGCGAAGGAATTGTGTAGTGAAAGAGGTTCCTGAGTTTGGATTTGTATAATATACATTTTGGGTAATATTTTGTTATTCATCATAAGTTTCACAAGTTTAAAAGATATTCCATCATGTCTATTTCAACCTGAAGTCCATACAAATTCACCTCCCTCTCGGCTATACAAAGATTTTTAAATCACCAATTTTTCATATTCTGAGAGCTTAAAGAAATCAAAAACAGGAAATTGGATGCCACTTCCCCTATAAAATCTGAATCCACGTTTTAACAGCGATTTCACACAATCCTAGATCTTAAAATTTAAAAACAAAGGTACTAGAATTTAACCCCTGAGAACCTAAATTTCTTGCCTCTACAAACTGCTACAAAAGAAACTATTTTTGTTTTTATTTTTATTACGACTTACGCATTTTGTTTTTTGACGACTGATGCATTTTCTGCCTTTATCCTAGCAGCCAAAAAGAAATTAGAAACATTTTTTTCCCACTTCGCTGCAACTTCCCAAGCTGAGTTCGTAAATTTGCATTGCGTTTTCCCAGCAGCAAGTGAATGACTCATCCACAAGCTCTGAAGTCTCCCTGCTGTCGCTGCCCTTCTCTCGCCTGACCTTGCAACATCAAGTGGTCGTGTTCTGGAGTAACCAGAAACATCTCTAGGGTAGGAGACAGACGGCGCGTGGGAAAAAAGAGGAGGACGTGGAATTGCTTGCTGTGTGTCTGGCGCAGCGCATACCAGGATGACACCCTGACAGATGGACCTGTGCCTGGCGATCAAAGGTCCCCGTTAAAGTGGACCTTGGCCCATCGGCCTTGAAGCTGCACTTCTATCCACCCAAGCCTCCTGCATGACTGTGGAGGGAGCTCATCTCCTAAAGAGGTTTCTGAGTTAGGGAGCCTAGAAAGAGAAAGGAAGCCCCAAGGACATGGAGATGGGTGGTAACGATCCCCCAGACAAAAGTGGCCTTGAGCTTCGAAAGTAGGTTGAGTTTGGTTCAAGGGTCATTCACAGGGACTCGTCCTAAAACAATTCTTATCCATGCAGTCTGCTACCAGTTGCATAATTCAAGAGATGTACTTTGCCCACCCAAACAGAAACCTTTTAGGCACCCTTTGATTGTTTTCCTTCTTACTTTACTTTCAAGGATGAGACTTCGGAGGCTTTTTTAGAGAAGCAAAGCCCACGGAGGAGTTGCGATGCTTTCTCCAAACTACTTATCAGAAAGAAAGGGGGTCAGACAAGCCTCATAGGTGTCCTCGGGAGGGCAGAAGAGGAGAGAGTGCCAGAACTAACTCCGCGACCAATGCCATCACTTCCAACCTAAGTAGTTGTCTTTTCTTTCGTCAATTTTCCTAAATTCCTTTTGCAAGAGATAGAATTGAAAAGGGTATAGCCAGACTCTCTTTACTTAGGCAACTAAGGTTTTTGTTTCTTATACACCGTGGTAATCATTTTCATACATTCTTGATATTTTTCCTCAGTAAAATCACCCAGAAAGCCATTGTCAACACAGTTGGAAAGCTGGTAACCCAGGTCCACCTGGCTCCAGAGCCTGGCTTTCTTACTTGACCAGCCTCTCCTATAAAGCCCTCCCTAAGGTCTAAATACCTTATGAAACAAGAACACTGTCTTGGGGCAACTAAGTCGATGTCATTTTGGTACTTGGCAATCCCCAGCTCCCAGTTCTTCTCTAGGTTCCAGGTCAAGAGCAAGGCTTTGACGACTTGGCCCACAGAGCTGCTCCTGTGGTATGAATTTCACCTCCAGTCTGTGACTAAGGTTGAGCCATCGGGCTTCCCCTTGAAGGAAGGGCGATGGGATTTAAAAGAAGTACTTTTTGATTTACAAGAATGAGAAAGAGGAGCCTGAAGAGGAGAGCATTGGAAAGACTGGGAAAGACTGGGAGAGAATCAGTGTCCAAGGGGTCAGCCATCCCCCATCCACTTTTTTTTTTAACTGAGCATCTCTGGCTTTCTTGCTTCTATGTCATTACTTTATTATTATTATTATTAAATTAATTTTTATTGGAGTATAGTTGATTTACAATGTTGTGTTAGTTTCAGGGGTACAGCAAAGTGAATCAGTTACACATATACATATATCCACTCTTTTTTAGATTCTTTTCCCATATAGGTCATTACAGAGTATTGAGTAGAGTTCCCTGTGCTCTACAGTAGGTCCTTATTAGTTGTCTGTTTTATATATAGTAGTGTGTATACGTCAATCCCAATCTCCCAGTTGATCCCTTCCCCCTTACCCCCTGGTAACTGTTAAGTTTGTTTTCTATGTAGGAAACATCCACTTTTCCTATTAAGAAGCAGCTGGGTAAGAGGGTGGGGTGGGAAGTGGCTTCAAGACTATCTGGATGGTTCCAGGTCCCCTCCCTGCTTTGTGTCTCCCACACGGTAGAGCACGAAGGAAAGGAGGTGTCAAGACAAGCCTCCCCTCACTCAGCCTGTTGAAGGTTTGAAGGGGGTCCAGGTGTTTCCGACTGTCCTAATGTGATCCATTTGCTTGGGGGGGGCGGGTGTCAGTGTAACGTTCCCCCCAGTCAGCAGTGCCGGTCCTATCAGCAGGCACACCAAGAACATGGAAAGAATCTATGGCTTCTTTCTCCCCAAGTAACACAAGAGAAACCTGCATCTACCTACATCTTGGAAAGGAGCAGAAGAAATGTGAAGGACCAAGCTCTCCTCTTAAAGGAATAGAGTCGTGATGGAAAAGAGACTATTTAAAATGGAAAAGATCTGAACCCACTTGGCAAACTGAAGGCCATTTTTCCACCTGCTGCTACTCAGAGCGCTGGAGAGAGAAGAGTTAGACAATGTGAAGCTTGCTTTCTTGCTTTCTTTGCACAGCTGAATTGCAATTGTAAAGTCTGCAAGCCTACTACACACAAGATGCAGTAGGTTCTGCAATTAGATAGTGGTGATGGTTTTACAACTCGTGAATACACTAAAGACCACTCAATTGTACACCATAAAAGGGTAAATTGATGGTATCTGAAGTGTATCAATAAAAAATTAATTTAAAATTAATGAGAGATCCCCCAGAAATGAGAGATCCACTGCAAGTATGGCTGATTTCTTCTTCATTAACTTTTCTTTACGCCTTTGTGATCAAAATCTGATACATTTTAATTTATCTCGTGTTTGCTGATGTCTTTATCTGGTTTGAAACCATTTCTTTATTATGTGCTTTAAGACACAGGCACGGCTGCAGGAAGACCCAGGGGTTAGGAGTCAACTATAACATGAATGTGTAGCATAAAAATGTAAAGCTAACCTGACACGAAGATATTTTGAAATAATGATGCATAAATACAGCAACTTGACTGCGTTTATCAGAGCTTTAATAAACCAGTACAGTTTTAATCACTACATGTATTAGAATAAGTCCAGAAAAGAAGTGCAAGACAACTCCAGAGATAGACGAGGTTCAAACACCTGGAGGTTTGGCGTCCAGGACAGAGAAGGTGGAAGAGTAACTCGGCTCTTGCCTGGAAGAGAGAGCGGAGAGGTCACGAGAGGTGCAGGGAAGTTAGGAGTCGGGACGCCTGACTGCTGGGTCCAGCCTGGACTGTCCTATAATGATGGACAAAACCACTCCCGTCTGTGGCCTCTAATCTCCTCACCATGAAATGAAATTGCTGGGCTTGGCGCGAGAGAGTAAGTGATAGTCTTCACCTTGACAACACTTATCAAGGTCTTTAAAATGTATCCACTTCCCAACACATCCTCACCTCCATAAATAAGTGATTTTTAAGAAAATAACTGGGCAGTTACACAAAGCTCTGTAGAAAAGGATTTTTATTGTGAGACTGTTTGTAATACCATCCAATTAGAAATAGACTTGTTTGACATGGAAGCAACCTAAATGTCCATCGACAGGCAAATGGATAAAGAAGATATGGTATGTGTATACAATGGGATATTACTCAGCCTTAAAAAAGAATGAAATAATGTCACTTGCAGCAACATGGAGAGATTATCATACTAAGTGAAGTAAGTCAGACAGAGAAAGACAAATAGCATATGATGTCATTTATATGTGGAATCTAAAAAAAATGATACAAATGAACTTATTTACAAAACAGAAGCAGACTCACAGACTTAGAAAACAAACTTATGGTCACCAAAGGGGGAAGGTTGGGGGAAGATAAATTAGGAGTTTGGAAGTAACATATACACACTACTATTTATAAAATAGATAACCAACAAGGACCTACTGTATAGCACAGGGAACTATACTCAGTGTTTTGTAATAAGCTATAATGGAAGAGAATGTAAAAAAAAAGAATATATGTATATATATATATATATATATATATATATATATATATATATATATATATATAGTATACAACTGAATCGCTTTGCTGTACACCTGAAACTAACACAACATTGTAAATCAACTGTACTTCAATTTAAAAAAATAAATTAAAAAAAGAAAAAAGAAATAGACTTGTTTGCCAAATAATAGGTCATTGGTTAAATAAATGTAGAACAGTTCTCGAAATTCATTTCACCCAAAGCCAGTTTTCTGAGGATTTTCATTTTACAAGATGATCAGTTTATCAAAATTTGTATCTTTTAA
The DNA here is from genome assembly GCF_028023285.1 of Balaenoptera ricei. Lineage (NCBI taxonomy): Eukaryota > Metazoa > Chordata > Mammalia > Artiodactyla > Balaenopteridae > Balaenoptera > Balaenoptera ricei. The sequence continues at coordinate 78,268,568 of NC_082655.1, forward strand.
CTATTTGTGAGGTGTATATAATTTCATATTTGATGGGATGTTTTAACAGCTTAGTTTACTGACGGTTTGTGTTAAGAGTAGTTTTCAACAGCTTAAGGGTATAACAATTCCTATCAAATGTAATTGTTTTAAAAGCTTTTGAAGATTTCTATGATGCTTTTTTTTAAACATCTTTATTGGAGTATAATTGCTTTACAAGGGTGTGTTAGTTTCTGCTGTATAACAAAGTGAATCAGCTATACATATACATACATCCCCATATCTCCTCCCTCTTGCATCTCCCTCCCTCCCACTCTCCCTATCCCACCCTTCTAGGTGGTCACAAAGCACTGAGCTGATCTCCCTGTGCTATGCAGTTGCTTCCTACTAGCTATCTATTTTACATTTGGTAGTGTATATATGTCCATGCCACTCTCTCACTTCGGCCCAGCTTACCTTTCCCCCTCCCTGTGTCCTCAAGTCTATTCTCTTTGTCTGCGTCTTTATCCCTGTCCTGCCCCTAGGTTCTTCAGAACCATTTTTTTTTTTTTTTTTAGATTCCATATATATGTGTTAGCATACGGTATTTGATTTTCTTTCTGACTTACTTCACTCTGTATGACAGACTCTAGGTCCATCTATGATGCTTTTTTAAGGAATGCTCTATTTTTAGAAACTAAGGATAGTTGAGTCTTCTTAGAACTATATTAGCCTTAGTTACTAGTAATTAGTAGCCTAATTATTAAGAATAATTATGAGATAACTGGAGAAATTTGATCATTTACTGAATATTTGATGACAGTAGGAATTATTGTTACGTTTAATAATGGTATTAAATTTATGTTGAAAAATGATTCTTTATCTTTTAGAAATAAAATTAAAATATTTATGGATGTAATTTTAGAAATAGTAACTAGTAGCTTAAATGTAATATGAGATATGTTTGTTTCTGTAGTTTCCTAGTTCATTTCTTAACTTTATCTTTACATTTTTAGGATTTTAAGCTAATTTCTAAAAATTCTTTGACCCTAGTAACATGTTTTTGGTTATGTTTGAGGCTCAAGTCTTCTGCTTCTTTCTAGAAGTTCCTCTACACACCTTCACTTCCTTTCCACATCTCAAAGCTGTTCCATCCTTTCATATCAAATGATTTTACAAACAGCTGACAGATCAACACAGCTTCATTCCTCCTTAGAATCCAGAGTTTTAGCATGCTGTATGTGTTGGGAATGTTTGATCACTTCCAATTTCTTTCTGATGCTTCTAAATTTAAATCTAAACTTAAATTAAAATTTTAGTTGTTTAACTGCACAGCCCTCAGACTTGATATGCCATTTGAAGAACCAGCAGGAGAACATTAAAAATGTATAAAGTTTCTTTAAAAAATAGAAATAATATTCAAATAGTTAAAAGAAACACATCTTCTGGTAAATTGAAACATTTGATAAGTTCATCAAATTGGCCTTTAGGCAATTGGCTTTTGTAAAATTGATCTAGAAGATGATACCTCAACACGAAAGAATACTAGTGGTCACTAAAATATTGTACATTATATTTGTTGACATAAAAAGATATTCACAATATATTTAAGCTAAAAAACAATACATTTAGCATAATACCATTTTTGTGAGGGGAAAAGATATAAATAGGTAGGAAAAGAGTCTAGGAAGAAAAATCCTAAAATATCACAATGTTCATCTACAGGTGATGGGGCTGCAGGTATTTTTGGGTTTGCCTTTTTCATCTTCCTATCATATATATATCTGTGAATAGGAAATTATATATATACATTACATATATTTAGATATATACAATTATATATATATATACACATTTTATATACATATATATATATAATTTCCTATTCACGGATATATATATGTATACACACACATATCAGAGTCTGAAGGACCTTAGGTCACATTATTATATAAGGGTAATTAATTACCCTTATTCTAAAATTTTAAAAGATTTTTTCATTTTGTGTAAATTACATATATGTATATATATTACACACATATATACGTGTCTTTATTATATATATATGTATATATATAAAACATGTAATATACACACACATACATAAACTTGTACAAAAATGGATAAAAATTTTAAGACAAGAGAATCTGAACCCATGGCCTAAGGTCCTTCAAACCCTGTTAATCCGTGAGAGTAAAGAATCTGGGGAGGACGTAGCTGGAGCCGTCGTCTTTGCTAAGATTGCTAGGAAAGGAAATGTCAATCATGAAGACTGTCACAGACCTCAGGAAAACGGCTCAGCGTCCAGGAGATGCAGCCCAGTGCGCTCTGGATGGACAGCGAGGGCCTGCTGGCTGTCTCAGGAGATAACAAGCACTCAGGTCCCCAGGTGTACACAAGAGGCAGGTTCAGCTGATACCTACAAGCCCCCTTCTCTTTGACTCCAAGAAAGTTGGAAGGTCGTGCCCAGATCCATGATGGGAATGAGGTGAGGGGCAGGGAAGGAGCTGATGAGGCTGGGGGAAGGCTAGAGGCTGAGCTGTAAGAGAGGAGGCCAGGGTCCTGACGCTCTCATGACAACAAATACACCGAAGATGCAGTGACGCCCCCGGAATCAATGTGCACAAAGCCGATCCCCATTTGCATAACTCTTAGTTGAGCAACTTCACACAGAGGAAGACACGGGGGATTGCTGAAACGAGCGGGGGTTTTTTGGTTTTGTTTCTCTTAAAAATAAAAGGGAACACTATGAAAACAAGATGAGCTCATGGAAACTTAGGTATCACAGGGAAATGTATCATTTAAAGGACCAGAAGAGGAAATTCAAAGCAGAGTCTGAATTATGTACTACAACCCAAGAAGTGGAAGAAACATCAACCCTGTTTCTAGCCTCAGATTTTTATGATCAATGATCCAGCCACCTATCTTTAGAAATATATAAAATGATATATTTAAATTTTACTTTAAGAGGTCAGGTTTACATAAATAGATTTAACAAAAAATAGAAATTATTATGAAATTGAGAAAAAGTGAAACCAAGCCCAAGACAGCGAAAAGAAGCTGAAGGTTATATCTTACCAGAAATTTCTGCACAATTGTTAGATACAGACCACAAATCTCCAAAAGTTTAGGTTTTCTAGAGGCTAAACCAAAGATGAAAACATGCCGCAGATAAATCTGCTTCTCTGCAACAGGCTTTCTCAGCCTCAGTACTATTGACATTTTGAGCCAAAAAACTATTTGTTGTGAGGTTTGTCCAGTGCACTGTGGGGTAGTTAGCAGTATCCTTGGCTTCTACCCACAAGATACCAGGTATGACAACAGAAATGTCTCCAGACATTGCCAAATGTCCCCGATGAAAGCTGCATGGCAGGAAATCTGATGTTTCAATTACTGGTAATGATCCTAAGTATAGATATTTTCTGTTACAGAGTGGGGCAGAACAATATGCTTTGTCACTCATCAGTGAAAGATAGGTTTACTATTCCATTATAAAATGTAAAGGGCATAGCCAGAAATCTTGTTCAATAGAAGTCTGCCACTCTGCTTATACACACAGAAAGATACAGACTCACAAAGACACACGCACACAGACCTGGTGTTTGTTGGACTAGACCCAGAAACTTTCTATGAGAAAATCATCACCCTGACGCTATACTAAAATACAGACAAACTAGTCTCATGAGATAAAGCTAGAAGAAACAGTAAGAATGATCTATTCTACCCACCCCCTCTTAGGAAGAAACTAAGACTCAAGGAAGTCAAACCAAGATTAGTTACTAATAGATTTTATTTTCACTGAAGGTAACAAAAATAAACCCTCATTTAAAAGTATAGTAAACAGAATAAAGAGTCCAGAAATATAGTCAATTGATCTTTCACAAAGGAGAAAGGCAATTCAACGGAGAAATGACAGCCTTTTCAACAAGTACTGGCTGGAAAAACTGGACATCCACATGCAAAAAGAAAAATTAATCTAGACCCAGATCTTACATCTTTTATAAAAATTAACTCAAAATGCATAACAGAACTAAATGTACAAATGCAAAACTATAAAACTCCTAGAAGATAACATAGGAGAAAATCTAGATGACCTTGGGTTTGGTGATGACTTTTTAGATACAAAACCAAAAGCATGAGCCATAGAATAAAAAAATTGATAAATTGGACTTCATTAAAATTAAAAACTTCTGCTCTGCAAAAGACACTGTTAAAGAAAATTAAAAGACAAGCCACAGACTGGGAGAAGATCTTTTCAAAACACAAAGGACTAGTGTCCAAAAATACACAAATAATTCTTAAAACTCAATAATACAAAAACAAACAACCCAATCAAAAAATGAGCATGAGATCTGAAAAGACACCTCGCCAAAGACAGAGAAATGGCAAATAAGCCTATGAAAGGTGCTCCACATCATATGTCACGAGGGGGATGCAGATTAAAACAATGAGATACCACCACGCACCTATGAGAGTGACAAAAATCCCAAACACTGACACCACCCAAGGCTGCGGTAGAGGTAGAACAAAAGGAACAAAAAATGGTGCAGCCACTTCAGAAAACAGCTTGGCAGTTTCTTACAAAACTAAATATACTATTAACATATGACTCAGTAATTCTACTACTTGGTATCTACCCAAATGAACTGAAAACTTCGGTTCGCATCAAAACCTGCCCACGGGTGCTTATAGCAGCTTTATTCACAATTGCCAAAACTTGGAAGCTACCAAAACATCCTTCGGTGGGTGACTGGAGAAACAAACTGTGGTCCATCCAGACAATAGAATATTATTTATCAATAAAAAGAAGTGAGCTATCAAGCCATAAAAAGACATGGAGAAAACTTAAATGCGTATTGCTAAATGAAAGAAGCCAATATGAAAAAGCTACATACTGTATGATTCTAACTCTATGACATTCTGGAAAAGGCAACACTATGGAAACAGTTAAAAGTTCAGCGGTTGCCAGCAGTTGAGGGACAGGGAGGGCTGAATGGGTGCAGCACAGGGGATTTTGAGGGTACTGAACTATATGACACCGTAATAGTGGACACATGTCATCATACCTTTGCCAAAACCCACAGAATGTACAGCCCCAAGAGTGAACCCAATGAAAACAGTGGACTTTCGTTCAGCATAATGTATTAATACTGGCTCATCAATTGTAACAAATGTATCACACTATGCAAGATGTTAATAATTAAGGGAAACCGAGGGGGTGGTGAGTACTACATGGAAAACCCTCTGTACTTTCCACTCAGTGTTTCTGGAAACCTAAAGCTGCCCTGAAAAATAAAGTCTGTTAATTTTTTAAAAGTATATTGTGATAGAATAGGCATCAAGCCACATACTTTTGAGTATTTCAGAAAAACGTATCCCCAATTTTGAAAAGCCTAGTGCCTTAAAATATTTCTGCTGAGAAAAGTTGTACACAGCTTCTAATGCGCCCCTTCCAGGCACCCAATATTCTTTACAATGATCAAGGGCAGGCTGTTACCTGCTCTGCCTTAATCATCGTGATGTAAAACACAATCGAATTTCATTCAATCTTCTTGACTGAATTCCCAAACGTCTACAATTTTAGCTTGGAAAAATAACTGGCAAGAGGTAGAAGTTCTATTAATGTTTAATAATAAAGTGGTATTCCTAACAATATGCCTGTAGCCATTTACGATAAATGCGAGATACGACTGATTTAGACATAAAAAACGGCAGGCAGAGACCATCTGATAATGCAGCCCTGAGTACGCACACGTATTTGCATAGTGAACAGGATTTTATCAGAAATTAGTAATCCTGCAGAAGCACCGCTGTCAACCAGTAGTTCAGTAAGTCGATTAAGTAAAAATAGGACGGGTGGCAGATGCGTAAACTACATGGTACCATTCAAGGGACTATTGTAGAGCCACTGAAATTGAGGATAAGAAAGTGGTTGGATCTGGCGAGTAAACCTGGATCAGGGACGCTAGGAAGGAGGGGTAGGTGTCTGAGGTTTCGTGTTAAAGCTTTTTAGTTGTTTTGCTTTTTAAATTATGTACAAGTATCACCTTGAAAGTGATACGCACTCATTTTTAAGGATGGCTAAAAGAATTCTGTGACTAAATTTTAAAAAAATGTTTATAATGTAATTTTTTAACAAAGCGAGGTTAAAATTTAACCTACATTGTGATCACATATGTAGAAAAGAGTTCAGAAAGGAACATGGAAATCAAATTAAATCAAAATGGGGGGAGAATCAGTACAGCGTTATGATATATGATGGGTTTTTAAATTACAAATTAAAAACACTTGCTTATTACAATAAAAGAAACTAATTTTTAGAAATGTTTTAAAAAACTAAATCAAAGGTAAAATAAAAACACTTTCACACTTCTATGGTCCGTTTTAATTTTTCTCCCTCTCCATTGCCAACACGTCTATGACAAGCTACACTGTTTTACTTTCATAAAAATATAGTGGTTGAAAAGAAAAAAAAAAAAAGGGGGCTTCCCTGGTGGTCCAGTGGTTAGGACTCCGTGCTTCCACTGCAGGGGGCAAGGGTTCGGTCCCTGGTGAGGGAACTAAGATCCCACATGCCGCATGGTGCGGCCATACATTAATTAACTAATTAATGAATGAAAAATACAGCGGTTGAATTAAACGTGAAACACAGGGAGCCAGTTACTTACGCCAGCCATCTCAATGCCGCGTGGCCTCGTAGACTCTGCGTGAACTGGGAGGCCAGCGGCCCCAAAGGTGCAGTTTCTGTCCTGCGGCCTGGATGGCAGGGCCGCCTCACTTCCCTCCGATGCAATGGGGGAGGCATCGCATCATCCCCACGGGGCTGGGCTGGAGTTCAGGGGCGTCCAGGGAGACAAAGGCACAGAAGGCCCTTCCTTCCCGTGGCCCAGCTCCCACTCTCACCCCCCGAGCTTGTGGTAAAAAGTGTGATGGCTAAAAGCCAGGCAACAACTCTAACCCGGGAGCCCAGAGGTCACGGGGGCCAAGACTTCTTTAAACAAAAGAAGTAAGGAAGAGAGAGGACTGGAAACCATTCCCTGGACTAACAAGCTTGAGGACAAAGCCCTGACTTACCAAGAGTAGTGTAAGATCCCAGATGCCAGCAGAGAGGATCACTGTACACTCACTCCAGGAGTTTAAAAGTGCAAAAGAGGAAACTGAGGCCAGGGCTGGGTCCACAGTCACTTTCTTAAAATAGGTGTGGCCCAGAAGTATCATAAGCTGGAGGAGAAGAAAGAGAAGGCAGAGAACAGGCCTACACCGTGGTTCCCAAACGGTGTGCCGAGGCACCCCAGGGCGCCGCGGCGAACTCCCGGCGTTCCTGGGGATATTTCACATTTTCAAGGGAAACACAAGGGCCTCTGCTGGACACTGCGAGAACTACTAGCTCTACCTTAGATTGTGCTGCGCCCCTTTCACCTGCACACATCTGCCTGAAAGTGGATTCTCTGTGGTTGCTCTGATAAAAAGCAGCTATCCCATGAAGATAAAACTGGGTCAGGAAGTGAGGATGGTGGGATCCAACTAAGATCCCAAGAGTTGAGAGGGCGTGTGGCACAGGTACACACACCCCCTCAGTCATGTCCATGTGGGAGAATAGACAACTGTTCTGTTTTTGCTTTCGGTGGGTGTGTATCATTTTTTCAAAGGGTACTACGTTGTTACAACAAATGCAGATGAAGCGGTTTGGACCCACCTCCCTAGTCACTGGAACCCTGTGGTGCCTCTTGTGCTCTAGGATTGCTGTGAGAAAGTTACTGTGAATGAAATTTTCACTGGCTGTGAACCAAGGGGCTTTGGGAACCTATGAGCCTGTATCTTTAAAAAGGGACGAGCACCAGGAGAGCACAGGGCAGGTGGGTGCTGTCAGCTGGAGCTGCCAGGCTGCAAGAGCACAGGGTGCGGCCCCTGCGGGTGCACCTGGGGGGAAGGGGGGCGGGCCGGGCTGCCCTTCACGTCGCCTGCCCTGCTCTGAGGAGAAACCACCGATTCCCAGGAAGTGCTGACACGAGAGGATGCCCCTGGTCACTTTCGGAAATTTTTACACCACCTGGACAGCATGATGGCTCTTCTGTTGAATTTCCGTTATTCTTAGTGCAGATTTCTCATTTTTCTCACCACCCTCATCACCCAAGCTCAAAAGCTCTGTCATCTCTGTGACATCCAGGTCCCACGTTATCCTCTGGAGTAGGGTCTCCATGAAGTCCTGTCGTCTTCACAATGTAACCATGCTGGGTTTCTAGACTTAGGGAAATGCACGGACCAGACAAACAGTGTCATTCTGACAGTTTTCCCCTACATTGGTCTTCTTTCTCTACCTTATGATATGAATGATATTAATGACTCAAAGGTCCGCTTTAAGTACAACTGTTCTGGGTGGTGTGGTCACCTCCTAGCCGGCCTCTGTGGCATCGGTCTTTTCCCTACTCTTTGCTCAAGTTTGTGAATTATCATTTCATCATATCATTGATATTCAAAATCCTTCAGACTGCCTTCTACTATTCACCTGATTAAATGAATGAATACATACGTGTACTCAGAGCCAAGCTTCAAAACTGAGATGTCCTCACTCACCGCCTCCCTGCCCACCTCTCCATATTTACACGACATGAATGTAGATTACAAGACTTATTTTATCATGTCTGTCTCTCCTTGCAGGACTGCAAGCCCCGTGAAAGTAGAGAGTTTTGACAGGTCTGTGCCCGGTGGTATTGCCAGCCCAGAGAACGGTGCTTGGTGCTTGGAAATGCGCTGTACGTGTTCATCATCTCACGGAATGCCCACTAGAATAAGTGCTCAAGAAGCGTAGACACTATTATCACGACTGTACCACCACCTCGAATTCTGCTACCAACACCTCTCCTACTGCCAACAGGATAAGATCTCAAATACTCAACTTGCCCCTCACAGCCCGGCTCCACTCCGCCTCGACACCAACCGTGTCCAGGACAGAAACGTGTATTTATTGACATGGTGGCACCATCCTGCCTTCCGCGTTTAGGCAAATCCCACAGATCCTCCGAAGCCGTATTCAAACCGAGTCTGGTCTACATCCTTCTCTCCCAGACTACTTCTCTCCATAATCGATTTGCAACGTCGCCACAAGCCCCGGGACGCCTCTGACGGTGCTGTTTCACGTGGTTCTGTAACTCTTGCGTTGGCTCTTGTTAATGTGTAGGTGGCTCTCTCCTCCATGGAGACGGTAAACTCCTTGAGATACTATATCCGCTCTGCCTCTCACCCTGCTTCCACCGCCGAGACACACACAGTCCCCCTACCTGGTCACCATGATGCAGCAAAACACCTTCGTTGAATTAAAGTTGAACTTGGAAACCCCATGGACTACAGTTTGCGGTCAGAAGCAGTTCTGTACTCAGATCCCATTCTTTTTACTAGCCACAACCTCTCTGGTTTATAACAGATGATCAGAAAATGTTAATTCCCCAAACTGCTTTAGTTTCAGACATATCTAGACCATGACAGCCGCCAAGATGCCCCCATTCACTGAGAGTCTGCGATCACTTAAAGAATTCGGGCTGAAATCTCTACTTAATAATTTTGCCCAAAATGAAGGAGCCCAGCGCTTTAGGATGAGGAAATGTGGGTCCAATCTGGTTCCTGCATTTATTAAGAGCCATATAAACATCAGCAAGTTACTTAATTAAACGTCATTCTACTTGGGACTTCCCTGGTGGCGCAGTGGTTAAGAATCCGCCTACCAACACATGGTCACGGGTTCGAGCCCTAGTCTGGGAAGATCCCACATGCCACGGAGCAGCTAAGCCCGTGCGCCACAACTACTGAAGCCCACGTGCCTAGAACCCGTGCTCTGCAACAAGAGAAGCCACCGCAATGAGAAGCCCACGCACCGCAACGAAGACCCAATGCAGCCAAAAATAAATAAATAAATAAAAAAGAAATCTAGCACCAATGGGACAATCTGTTTAAAAAAAAAAACCTTCATTCTACTCATCTGTACAATGTAGATAACACTCCTCCTTCAAGGGTTATTGTGAGGATTAAACGCAAGAGCCTAAGTTAAAATGCCCCGCCTCAAAAAAGTGAACAATCTGTTACTTCCCGTTTTCCCTCCCTGCCCCCCAAAACAGGGAGAGCCAGCTTATAGTGACACTATCGCATGTAAGTGAAGAAAAGGCTCATGTGACTTTTGGCACACAAAAAAATTGCTAAATAAAAATTGCTAAGGAGGCTTTAGCTCTATACATGTAGCTGAGGAGTGTGGATTCCACTGCAACTAAAGCACTGCAGTTTCCACAGCACTGCAGCTGACCTCTAAGGAACCCCACCTCCACCTCCATCCCAGCCCTCTGTTCCCGTTACTGAAATGCAAGTGGTCCAGATTTCAGACCTCTCCCCATCTCACACTGGGCTCCCCTCAATGAGTCCGCTCAGTTCTTTGACTGTCTTTACAGCCTCACTCACCTACTGGGCAGGCAAACGAGTTCCGTATCTGCAGCTCTTTCTTTTTCAGTTGGCTTTGAGTCTTTTCTCTGATTTTGTCACCGAGAGAGTAAAAACCCGAAGAATTCTATTTTGGGCCTCAAGGCGTGTTAGGCTGAAGGACCAAGGGAACAAAGGAGCAAAGAGCTGGAACCCAACTCAGTCCTGGGTTCTCCACTCCCCAGGTTTACACCAAAGGATAAAGCCGCCTCTATCCAGCTTCGGTGCCTTCAGAGCCGAGGCCCAAGCCCGTCACGGCAGCCACTGTGTCCTGAGTTCCTCCTGCAAGGTGGCCGTTCTCTGCCCATCACCCCTCCACCTCCAGGATGCCCTCCAACCAGCATCATGCTGAGCAGGAGGGTCAGGACGGGCACATTAGGCCTTTCAAGCAGCCCCAGGAGGAGGAAGTTTCTTGTTCCCACGGGCCTGGGTTTTTCTCTTTTGGGTGTGTTTTCTCTTTCTGAAACCAGGAAGCTCGATTTGCCTAATGGTGAAACCCAAAAGGATTACAGATTCTTTCTGCAAGAACCCACAGTCCCATGGTCCATCCCCCCCCTGTTAAAAGCAGTCTGTTTCCAAACCACCCCGACACAAGGGGGGCTTTCTGTTCTCCCCAGTGAAGCCTGTTCTACGCCATTATTGTGATGAAAAATACTATATTAACAGATCACTCATATTTCTGTTTGCCCCCTCTCACCAAACCGCTAAAAGTGCAAACACTAAATTATATCTCAATTCCCTAAAGAGACAGAAATCACACTTTCTTTTCCCTCTGCCTCTCAGTGCACTCACTTGCAAACTGAGGCCACTGCCCCCTACCCCCAGGGCCAGTGTAGGGGGAGCTGAGCTGGTCCCCAGGGCACCCACTCTGGGAGGGCTCTTGTCAGCAGCACTTATGCGCGGTTACCCACAACTGCCTGGTTCTTCCCAAAGAATCCTTTCTGCATTTGTCACTCTTAATTCTTTTAAACGTATTTTCAGTTGCGCTGGCGAATGCAGTTATGTCCTGTGTTTGGCCCATCAGTGTATTTATTAGGCCACGATTCCTAACCTGAGCTGCGCATTAGAACACCATGGGGGCTTTTAGGGGAAATGCCCCGGCTCTACCCCAGACCATTTAAATCAGGATCTCTGGGGGTCAGGTCTGGGCGACAGTATTTTAAAGTCTCCACAGGTGAACAAGTAACGCTAAGACTTTTAGGTGGTGGTCAGTGCGATGCAGAAAAAGCAGGGTAGCAGAAGCAGGAGGGACGGGATGGTGGGTGAGCAGGTCTTTGTGAGAACGTGCTTAAGCTGAGGACCCCGTGGGAGGGAACGGCCCCGCGGAGTCCCGCATGCGGATCAGAGACGGAGTGGGCGGTGGGCTGGGCTGACCCAGCATCAGAGGCAGGAGGTCGGCGAGGTGCCACGTCCCCTAAGCACCCTGGCTGCTTCCCACTGCAGACTTGCTTACTCAGCCCTTCCTTCACCTTGGGGCACTTTTGTGCAATACCTCAGCTTCCTTGCAATACTTCCCCCTTTCTGCTTACTAGAGCCAGAGGAGGTTTCCATGGAAACCCAAAGAATTTCTACTAATGCCGCAGGTTATTTAGTTTAAATTCATCTTATGCATGGAGTCATAGTTGACAAACATGGAACTTCACATCAGGAAATCTGGGGGAATTTATTACAGCCTAGACCACTGAGTATCCCAAAAGTGTTCCTTTACCTTGCCTGGACCTCCATCTCCTCACTTGTATATCACGTGAGTCAAACTAAACACCCACCTCTTCCAGCTCAAATTCTGTGCATCTATGCATCTGGGGTCATTGTCACTTGTTGAATCTAATGTGGGAGAGACATAGGAGGCACAAATACCTGCCAGACATGGGCCTCTCCCCAAGGAGCCAAGGGGATTAGTCCTGGGGTACGTGTAGGCTAATTCCCCACGGTGCACATACTCGGGGAACTCTTTTCTTCCCTTCTTTCTTCAGTTCATGTCACCAGCTCATTAGCACCATCTCCCCCTCCCACACTCCCTCAACTTCACAAGTCTGATAAAATATTATTAGTGTCTGCACTGTGTAGAAACATTTAAAGAGCATTTTCAAAGCATGACTCTCCCTGACCTCAGTCATCACCCCAAATTACCAAAACCTGGTCTTTTATTTTTCTGTCTGTACACACACACACACACACACACACACATGCACAGTGTTACAATCCCCACATCTCTAGTTTAGAGCCAGATAGAGGTCAGTGTGTGCTCGTCTCTCAGGGGTGGGGCATCGTGACATTCAGCACACAATGAGGGATTTATGTCTTCCTTCACATCTGGTGCTCAGGAATCACATCAAAGGCAGGACACCCATTTGGAACCATTGTTCCAGGGTAAGTGTCTACACCGCTGCCCTCTGATGTAAATGCACGGCTCCATTGCTCTATGATCTACACTCTGCCCACGCCTTCCTGAGTGGTGTCATGTTTGGAAATCAGGCATAAATCTTTCAAAGTCACCCAAAGTAATCTGATAATGTCCAGAAGCAGCAGAAAGTTTCTCCTGAGAAGCACGATGTTTAAATGAGAAAAGAGCATACGATGGGAAACACAGCCTCATCAGTTCTAATCTACTGGTTTTAAATAGCTAACGTCTATTTAACTCTCACTGTGTACCTGGTACTGTGTCAAGCACTTTACGTGGACTCTTTCATTCAGTACTTAGGACAATCCTGCATATACTACTATCATCTCCATTTAACAGATGAGAACGTTGAGGCTTAGGCAGGTAAAGTAACTTTTCCAAGGTGACAGAGGCAGTAAACAGTGGAGCCAGAGTTGACCTGCTCGCTTTCGGGTAAGCACCATTTGCCCAAAAAATCCTAAGAGTCCACATCTGAGCGCACACAGTGAAAGCGAGGACCGCCGTGCCCCACTGCCCACCCAGAATGGCTGCCTCTGGGAGTGGGTGAGACCGGCTGTCGGATACTGGCAGGTAGAGGGATCCTTAGTGGGTGGGGTGAGGCTGGCAGAGGGCAGGGGCAGGAAAGAGCGATTACAGAATACACCTGTTCAGGGCAGAAATGGGCGGATACAAACATCTACTCAAGAAATGTTACAAGTGCCCTCCTGATGCTTTACAGAAGAAGACAGAGTCAACATTTCTGAGCTGGAGAAGGCTGAAGAAGTCATCTAGGCCAGCAACCTCAGCATCTCCTGGCAACGGCTTAGAAAGGCCAGCTCCCAGCTGGACCTCGGGCATCACTGTCTCGTCTATAAAACAAGGAGGTCGGACTAGTGAATCAGTGGTTCCGGAACTTCAGCAGGTGTAAGAATTGCTGGAGGGTTTGCTCAACCTCAGGTCGCTGGTTCCACCCACAGAGGGTCTGATTCTGCAGATCTGGCCAGTGGTGGGGGTGGGGGGGGGGATTGGCATTTCTAACCAGAGGCTTGAGGATGTCTGGAACGGCGGAACAAAATCGTAAAAATCAGGCAAAGAACGGTAAGAGTTGCGGTGGACAGCAAGCAGCATCCAATTCTAGAATTCAGAGAGCTTGGACAGCCGCAATGTGCTGTGATGGAAATTGAAATGAAAAGACACATTTTCAAAAGGAAGGACAGATAACAGATTAGGCTTTAAGACAAGGTACAGCCTCAGTCAACCCATGTTTAATATACGAATTATAAAATGGATCTTTTCATCTAATTAACAAACCCATCTCTACTCTCTGTCTATTTGGACGTCATTCAATTATCCCAATTCAAAGCAGGAGAAACCTCAGGCACACAGAGGGCTGAGAGCCCCTCCAAGTCCAGCGGCCCTGGACCCCCCCGACACGAATCCACTGCCGCTGTTCACCTTCTCTGCGTCTGTCTGAAACAGCTCCTTTGTTACAAACAAAAGGAACAAGGTCAGGGGGTGAAAAAGACAAAACAGCAACTGCCTTGATCTTCCTTCCTTTACCAAGTAGGTAAGTCTTCTGGATTTTGTTCTGAGATGGTGTTTTCTCATGTCTGGGAGGGGAGAGGGGGGCTGGCGGGAAAGAGGTCCAAGGAGCACAGCCTCCACGGAGATTGTTGTCTGGATTCCCAGTAAAATTCTGGAACGGAGGCCCCAGGGCCCCAGGGCTTGGGCTGGTAGCTGGACGCCTGCAGACGGTCTCAGCAGGGCCCAGTCAAGGCTGCTGGTCGGCCTGACCCACGCACATGGTCCGTCCCTCTCTGAGCCCCAAAGGGGCCTGACACTCTCACACGTGGAAACAGGAGCATTCTTGCTTTTTCTTCTCCACTGTCACTTGAAGGGAACATCTGCCCCCTAAGGTGTGGGGTCATCCCAGCAGGTTTCACGTTAACACATAAAACGCTTCTAGGGAGCAGAGGCTGGCCTCCTGAGGACACTCAGTGTCCCCGAGCCCCTCAGCGTTAGGGCCTGGACCCCCCGCCTTACCTCAGAACCCTTCACTACCAACAGAGCTGAATTTAAAACTCTCCAGGGGCTTCCCTGGCGGTCCAGTGGTCAGGACTCCGCGCGTCCGCTGCAGGGGGCACGGGTTCGATCTCCGGTTGGGGAACTAAGATCCCACATGCCGTGTGGTACGGCCAAAAATAAAGAAAAAAATTAAAATAAAAAACCTCTCCAACCTGGCTTTCCTTCCTCTTGCTTTCCCTTTACCATTCTCCCGCCACCCCCTCACACACACACACACACACGCTCACGCAGACTCACACTCAAGTACACACACACTCGCACTCACACACACACCATCCGCCACGCTGCACGCTGCTATTTCCAGTTACCTTTCCAAAAACAACGACAGCTGTCCCCCCCGTTTCCTTGTTCCTCACAGGACAGGGCTGGGCAAGAATCGCCCTTCACGGCAACCTATGTCCCAGGCTTCATAAGCCGCTTGCATCACCCCAACACACCCTGTGGACCAGCCCCACGGAAACCCAATGCTGAGGCCTCCATCCTCCTCCGAACCATCGCACCTGCTTCTTCCTGGAATAACCCCCGCCCTCCCCCCTCCGCCCGCCCCATAGCAGCCTCCTTCTCCTTCTTGTTTCAAGTGAACCATTTCAAATCCCGCGTCCTGTGTGGAAAGCTGTCCTGAGCTGCCAGGCAGAACTGCCCATCCCTCCAGCCTCACATCTCATCCACGTAGCACCCTCAGTGCCCAGGACGCCGCCAAGCCCATCAGCGAACACTCAACAAACTTTGATGAACGATTTAACTAATACAATCATTTATGTCCAATTATTTCCCCTTCAGCCTCTCAAAAGGCTCTTTCACTCACACCTTCAAGACAGTTGCAATTCAACAATTATTTTTTTTTATAATTAATTAATTAATTTTTGCCTGTGTTGGGTCTTCGTTGCTGCACGCAGGCTTTCTCCAGTTGCAGCGAGCGGGGGCTGCTCTTCATTGCGGAGCACGGGCTCTAGGCGCGCGGGCTTCAGTAGTTGTGGCACGTGGGCTCAGTAGTTGTGGCTCGTGGGCTCTAGAGCGCAGGCTCAGTAGTTGTGGCGCACGGGCTTAGTTGCTCCGCGGCATGTGGGATC
The DNA here is from genome assembly GCF_028023285.1 of Balaenoptera ricei. Lineage (NCBI taxonomy): Eukaryota > Metazoa > Chordata > Mammalia > Artiodactyla > Balaenopteridae > Balaenoptera > Balaenoptera ricei. Next base: position 78,284,522 of record NC_082655.1, read on the forward strand.
TTCCCGGCCCAGGTCTCAAACCCATGTCCCCTGCACTGGCAGGCGGATTCTTAACCACTGCGCCACCAGGGAAGCCCCAACGATTATGTTTTAATTCTTTCACTCAAGCCAGTGTTTTCCAGATTTGCTAGTTCACAAGAATGACTGAGATATTTGTTAAAAATACAGATTCTTGGGCCCTGCTCTAGGCAGACCCCTGAATCCGAATCCACATGGAGAGTGTGGGTGTTTGTAGCCAACAGTACAGGTAATTCTTTTACTGATTTTGACTACGGGCACATTTTGCCCCCCACTAAAATGTGAGCCGCTTTGGAAAGAGAGCAACATAGTAAACTCTATTGACTATTCATACCTTAATGTGAATTTTTGGTAAAATGCTTTATTAAAAGATTTAAATAGAAGGGATGGAGAAAAAGAAAAAGTCATGGGATGGGTCCAGTTTTGATTTTTGCAAAACATTCTCTGGTTATGAGGCCACTTTACAGCCAAACCCTCTGTAATCAAAATACTTATCTAGTCAAGTGGCTTCTTCCTGTATAAGAATAAAGTCAAGGTGAATGAACTTTTTACAAGGGCTGCTTTAAAAGAAATTATAATACTTGTTGTCCATTTTTTTAAAGATGTATCTTTTTAATCAGGAAATGCAATATCACAGCTCGCGTACTCTTGTTTTTCCCTCATAATGATAGAATTTCTTATTTAGGCTAAAATGTCAGAAAATACTTAAGTGCAGCCATGCACTTAATTGTAATGTTGGATCTTATAATTGTAATGTTGGGTCTAATTGTAATGTTGGGTTTTATAAAAGTTGTGACAAAGACACTTTTGTGTCCGGTTTATCTCGGCTGTCCTTGGTCGCCCACATAACCACTTCATTGCAAAAATTGTCTTGTTTCATTACTCCTATCGATGGATCCTTAAAGACACATTGCAAAAGAGGCACACATCACAACTACTGAAGCCCGCGCGCCTAGAGCCCGTGCTCTGCAACCTACAACAAAGAATAGCCCCTGCTCACCACAACTAGAGAAAGCCCGCACGCAGCAACGAAGACCCAATGCAGCCTAAATAAATAAATTAAAAAAAAAAAAAAGAGGCACACAGAAATCTGTTACATAATGAAATAGAAATATTCTTTAGTCCAATTCCTAGGAAGTACATTTCTTTCTTCCACTGTTTCTCTTAGCAGCAGCTTAGCTGGGGTCTAAATATTCATCTAGAAAATAGCTTGTCCCAGTCACACTGTGTCCTGAATTGCTTCTCTCTCTTCCATTGGAGCAGAGAACAGGGGAGGGGGAGGGGAGACGGCTGGAGGGGTGGGCCTGGACGGGGGACAATCCAAGAAACGTCCACGTCTTCCTGTTTACGTGCCCTTAAATAAGGCTTGTCAGCCTCACAACGCACATGCTCCCCTCCCTCATCTTCTCCAGCCCAGTAAAGGAACCCCCAGGTGCTGAGGTTGGAAACCCAGAAGTCACCCTAGGTTCCTCTTTGGCTCACTCCCCAGATCCAGCTCATCAGCGAAGTCTCCCCGTGGACATCCACCGCCCGTCCCCAGTCTCACCCCCTCAGCTCCGCCACCATGGCCTCTCACTGCCAGAGAAAAATGCAGGACACCCAGTTACACTGGCATTTCACGGAAATGGCAAATCATTTTTTAATATAAGTATGTCCTCAATATTGCATGAGATATACTAAAAATTCATTCATTACATACCTGAAATTTAAGTTTAATCTGGCATTCTGTATTATTATTTGCTAAATCTGGTGACCCTATCTGCCCCCGCATTCCCTACAGGGCCAAATCTTTATCTGTTGATTAAAGCCCTTCCACAGCTTTGTTCGGAAATAAGATTTAAGTTCTTTACCGAGGGCTTCAGGGCGCTTGGCTGGAGAAGGCAGGAGAGGTTGGACAGGCCCTCTGCCTCCCTGTTTACCCTCTCTCACCCTCATGCTTTGGCCATCAGAAACCTCTTTCTTCTCTGCAGACACCCAAGCTCATCCCCACCTCAGGTCCTTTGCACTTGCTGTCTCCTCAGCCTCGAGCCCTCCCCCGCTGGGTGTCTCCCACTCTCCTCATCACAGCCCGGAAACCCCACGCTCCCCTGGCAACCTAGCCAAAGCAGCACCCCCCGAGCCCCGTGCGCCCTCCATCGCAGTACTTAGACTTCCCGCAAAGCCCTTCATCCAACCTGGAAGCGGTTACTGGTGTATGGTCTCTTTGCCCTGACTGGCAACGCCCGCACCTCAGAGCAGAGCCTGCCTCTTGTTCACTGTCTCCAGGGCACCTAGACCTGAACCTGGTGCTGAATCGTCCCTCTAAGACCTACTGCTGATGAGCGAATGAATGAGTTTCCCGCCTGTGAAATGAGATTTCCTTACATTCTAAGCAGGCTTCACTTTGGCATGTTCAACTTTCATAATAATATGTTGACATCCCTAAACAGCCTTTCCCGCCCCAGACTCAGACTTTTCCCCATCGAACAGCGAACGCACAGTTGCACGGTGTTGCTGCTTGTCCCTCCAAGCTCAGTCACCAGGAGCCCTGTCTCAGTCAGTACCCGGTGCAGTGCGTTACTTGAGCGTTTCATTGTATTTTAAACTGGTAATTAAAAAAAAAATTTAGTGGAAAGCCAAAAGACCAAGGTGTTGATATGAATGCTATAAAAAGCAACAAGATGAAAAGTACAAGGTAGGTTGAAAGCAGGGACTCTTCAGCCTTAAGCAAAACCCTCTTTTTGGTGTAAGCTCGTCGCCTTATTGTGAAGAAAATGCACGCAACTTGAGACCATGGGTGAAATGCTGAACATATATTGATAACTGAGTCTAAACAGGAATATGGAATTTTGAAATGGTACAAATTGTTCAGCTGTCCGGGAATGGAAGCCCTTATCACATACGACTCTATTTCTGGCTTTCGGGCTTAGGAGAGGGAGAAGGAGCTGCTGCGGACCGTCTGCGGCACAGCTGAAAAGCAAGGCAGTGGGTCCTCACGCTGTGGCGTACGACGACCCCTCCTGTTATTTTGTAATCCTCTTGATTCCTGGCAATTGTTGGAGTTTCTGAAGAAGAAAAACCTGAAGTTTTCGTTTGGACTCTTCTGGGCTGCTAGAAGAGTAGAATATTGGCAGTGGTCATCCAGGCCCTTTGGGTTGTTCAGATCAGCAATTTGAAGGCAGGCCAGGAAACCACAGGACACAGGAGGTAGGGAAGTGCCTAAGGCCCCGTGTTGGGTGGGAGAACCCGTGAGCTGACTCCAGCAAGAAGAAAGAAGACACACAAACACACACGCTAACTAGAAGCAATCGTTCCAGGAAGTCGTGCAAAATGCTCCCCATTTCAAGATTCTAAATGCTCACATGGTTTCTTTAACCATCTAACAGATAGAGCTGTGAAAGATACAGGCACCTATTTTCTTTGAGAAAAGCTTGGAAATGGACCAGGCCGAGTCCTGACATGGGGACCACTTGGCGTTCAGCACACGTGCACGAAAGCCTTCCTCACATGGATGACAGGGGAGGGCGATGAGCAGGACCGTCTCCATCCTTGGGAGCTCGGGGCCAGTGGGAGAAGCAGGCAAATCGACACTGACACTGACACTGATGGGACAGGTGCCCAGCCGAGGTGTGTGCCGTGCGCTTCGGGGCCGCAGAGGGAAGCAGACGGTCTGCGTGCCCAGGCTGGCTTCCCGTATGCATGAGGCCAACGCCTCAGTTCCAGCTGAAGTGACCTCACCATATGACAGTGTTTTTACTTTGCTTTTCTTATTGAGGCAAAATGCATACAGAATGTTCTGGAGATGAATGGTGATGATGGTTGCAGAACAGTGTGAATGTTCTTAATGCCACAGAACACTTAACAATGGCTAAGAGGGAATTCCCTGGCGGTCCAGTGGTTAGGACTCTGCACTTTCACTGCCGAGGGCTCGGGTTCGATCCCTGGTCAGGGAACTGAGTGAGATCTTACACGCTGCGCGGAGCGGCCAAAAAAAGAAAAATTAAAACATTTTTAAAAATTAAAAAAATAAATATGGTTAAGATGGTAAATGCTGTGTTAGGTCTATTTCGCCACAATAAAAACAAACAAGAAAAATAAATTTTAATTATTACCCCCCCAAAATGTGTACACAGTGAAATGCACAGATCTTCAGTACTGTATGAGATGGGTTTTGGTAGATGTCTCCACCCACATTCCCACCTTCCAAAAACAAGACACAAAACGGCCCTATCACCTCAGTCCCCTTGTGTCCCTTTCTAAGTCACCCATTCCCCATGATCACTGTTTTTGACCTTCATAGAAAGGAAGTCAGACAGTACATATTTCTTTCTGTCTGACTTATTTCACTTAATATAGTGTTTTGGAGATTCAACCAGTTGTTGTATGGAGAAATATCTTTTTCTGGTTCAAGTAGTCCCATTTTATGAATATATCATCCAGATTTATTGAACCACTCTTCTGATAATGAATATTTGAGAATTTCTAGGGGGTTTGTTTTTTATATATATATTATGAAAAGAGCTGCTATATACGTCACTGTACACATCTTTTTGTGGACATCTGCTTTCATTTCTCTTGCATAAATACCTAGAAGTGGAAAGGCTTGGCTGTGAGGCATTTGTATGTTGAATTTTATAAGAAATCGCCGAAGGGCTTCCTGCAGTGGCTGGACCATTTCCACTCCAGTCTCCCCACAATCTCGCCAGCACGCTGGGATTGTCAGTATTTTTTTTTAACGGACCGTGATGGCTCACTGAACCAGCATGAATGATGCCGAGAAAAGGGTAACAGCCCTCGGACAGGGCTACTGGTTTCCCGGAGGGCTACTCCTTCCATCCAGGCCGGAGGGCTACCACCCCTGGCTCAGCTGGAGTTTAAATGGGGCTCATTTATTTTCTTTCCTTTTCTTTTTCTAACAAACCACTTTCGCATACTCTTTCACAACCAATCCTGATAAGAATTCTAACAGATGGTGAAAGAGCAGCTCGGAGACAGGGGGTAATTGGCCCAGGGCTCACAGGGAAGACCTCGCTATCCCAGCCCTCTGCCTGAACAGGTGCCCCATCTCTGAGACTTTGGTCGATCTGGATGTAAAAAGTAAAAGAACAATAACAACTGAACGAGTTATGACGGCACGACGCTACTTCCCGGTTCCTACCACGTACTACCTTCTCGCTCGTGGGTCGCTTTGATGGAGCCTCAGTCTGCAGAGGTCACGAGCGACCCCTGAAACCTCCTCTGTGTCCCGGGGAGAGGTAAGTGGTCCCCCAGCACAAGGGAGATGCTCCGGGCCTGAGTGTGAGGTCCCCCACCGGAGCAGGAGGAGCTCTGTGTACCGACACAGCTCACAACACAGCCAAGACATGCTGTTTTGGAGGGTGAGGCTCTCCCAACAGGTAGGGTGTCCCGCCCAGATGCTTCTCAAGTGTGGGAGGAGACTGGGGTTAGCAGGCCCTCTAACCCCAGGAGACTCGCCACCCTCCTAACTGGTGCCCAGTGTGGTCGCCTCTCCTCAAGGGACGGGGAGCTATTCTGGGCACGTATCGGCTCTCGGGACATCTGACATTCTGAGATGGACCATCCGAATTCACCGATCTGAACATTATCCCCTAACAGCCCACAGATTCCACAACGGCTGGATCTGGTCAAACGGTTCAACCTTGGTACACAAGTGGGGTCTCGAGGACAGCTCTAAAAAGCACTGATGCCTGGGTCCCCCACTGTCCCCATTTCATTGGTTGGGGTGCAGCTTGGGCCTGGGGAGGATTAAATGCTCCTCCATTGACTCTAGTGAGCAGCCAGGGCTGAGAACCACTAGAAAAGCCCTGCTCTGAAAAAGAATTCACAATCCAATAGTGTTGGGATCCTTTTATCAAGTACTGAACTCCTCGCCAGAACTGAAATCATAGCAATGGATGTGCCATAGATGGTTTAACTTCAGATGCCCTGTCGGCTAGCTGTGACACAAACTATCCCGTATGGCATTACAATTCCATGCCCTTATGCCAGAGTGGCGTTGGAATTTATCCACTGCCAACCTAACCCCATACCCAACTCAAACCAGAAAAAAATGTTCCGGAGGGGAAAAAAAAGGCTCTGACTGATGAGTGGAACCCACTATTGAAAATTTGCTGGTGCAGTAAAGTTGACCTTCCTATCATAACTAGGCTTCTGTGAACATTAGTTTTGTTCTATAAACCTGATGGCCCCAAATGGAGAGTTATTTAGTCCTGGATTTGGTTACACTCTAGCTGTAAAGGAAATGGTAGTATTTACAAAGTATTAGCTTTGAGGTACATTTTATGAAAAATATAATTCACTTATACTTATCTCAGATTTATCTATTACAATACCATCACTATTTATTCCTTTATTTCAAGAGTCATTCTACCTTATTGTTTATAATCAGCACTCAGAGAACAAATGTTTATGATTGATAAAGCAATGCTACTTCAAGTTTCAAACCCCAAGATCTACATAAAGGATAAAACACTATAAATTCTACATAAATAAACAATAGTCAGGCTAATCATCACTTACAAATGTGAAAGTCTCAATAAACCCAATGAATTCAGATTAGACTATCAACACAGAAATAGAAAGAACATACAGTAAAGAACAGCTTCCTAGGAAATAATTTATCCCCTGATCTTAAAGGTAAAACTTAGAACAGCAGAAAAATTTTAACCTGTTTATTTCATGAAACACTGGCGATCAAAAACATATGTACAGTTGACCCTTGAACAATGTGGAGTTAGGGCTGTTGACTCCCTCGCAGTGGAAAATCCACGGTAACTTTACAGTCAGACCCCATATCCGTGTTTCTACGTCCTCGGATTCAACCAAGGCAGATGGCATAGTACTGTAGTATTTACTGCCGAAGGTCGTCCAGGTATAAGTGGGGCCATGCAGTTCAAACCCATGTTGTTCAAGGCTCAACTGTAATTCAATTCATTATTCTTCTCTTGTTGAGGTTTAGTACATCTTGTTCAACTCTACCCCACAAGTCTGGCACACAGGAGGCTTAGTAATTTTCCCTGTTCCCCACGAGCTCACGTTGTTCTCTTGAAGATATTAAAGAAACAGTCAAAGAGGGGCTCCATCTAACATCTGCTCTACTGTTCGTATAAACGCGATGAGACATTTTTTTAAATGATGACACATCATCACTCACTCATTTGGCTTTTCTCACCCCAGATTCCTGTGTCTGTCTAGGAATGAGTCCATTACGAGCCTGGGATAGTTTATTACCCAAATCATGGTCCTAATGCCCTTTTTGGCTTAGGTTCTTCTCATCTGTTTATCTTTGGTTGAGCCAGGAAGTGCAATTAGACAAAGACTTAGCACGAGCTACTCAGCTAGGAGTCCTCTCCTGCTGCATCCAGCCCAGCCTCTGAAAGATCTCAAGTTCGTGGCTGGTCCTGGATGCAGCTGTGGTTCTACGGCCTGAAGATTCTTACAAGACTAGCAACGGGTCCAAACTGTCAGTCAACGGGGTGTATTTCAGTGTATGACCCATGTTCCTTCTGGATCGGCATGGAAAATATGGATACAAGACTCTGCCGGCTCCACCCTCATCCCCACAGAAAGCAAGAATGACACACCACCTCTGCAAATGCCCAGCCTTCGGGTACCGTATTTGGGGGCTTTTGGTCCAGGGAAATCCCCAGAAGTGTTTCCAGCCAGGCCACAAGATGGACCAAAAGAGGATCCTGTGGGGTCCCAAGAATGAGCACAGGACTGATGGAGAGATTAAATGGCAACGTTTATGCTAAAGTCAATGTCAGAACACTTCTGCTTATACCAACTTCATCAAGACCAGCGAAAACTGGGGTTTTACTTAAAGAGTCACCTGACACCCCAGGAATGAAAGGAAATAGAGGGATCCTAATACATTTTCCCTTCTAAAGAAAAAGTTAAAGTCTTATCCACTTTTTTTTTTTTTTAATTTTATAGCTACTTTATTTATTTATTTATTATTTATTTTTGGCTGTGTTGGGTCTTCGGTTCGTGCGAGGGCTTTCTCTAGCTGCGGCAAGCGGGGGCCACTCTTCATCGCGGTGCGGGGACCGCTCTTCATCACGGTGCGCGGGCCTTTCACTATCGCGGCCCCTCCCTTTGCGGGGCACAGGCTCCAGACGCGCAGGCTCAGTAGTTGTGGCTCACGGGCCCAGCTGCTCCGTGGCATGTGGGATCTTCCCAGACCAGGGCTCGAACCCGTGTCCCCTGCATTAACAGGCAGATTCTCAACCACTGCGCCACCAGGGAAGCCCTCTTATTCACTTTTAACTTCTTTTCGGAGAGCTAGCATTCAGAAATGGAAATAGCCATTCAGGAGCCATACAGGAGACATGGGGCAAGGGGTACCCAAGTGCTGAGTGAAAACACTGGCTAGATAGTTGACATGCTTCCCAGGGAATAAACTGGTTTAACCCTGGCTTAACCATCAATGATCTTAAACTCATTGCTGCAAATGCCACAAAGAACAGAGGAAGGGAATGGGCCAAGGACAGCTGTATGACTCACCAGATCCGTATATTCTTTGCCTATTATCCAACCCTTTGCCATTAGTCATCTATTAACTACAGTCTTAATAACCTTTCAAATACAGCTTTGAAGCTGTTTTTTAGAGAGTTATGAGAATGTAAGATAATGCTTAATAGGAAGAAAAACACAAGCTGGATAAGTATTGAGCAAAAGAAAATTGTGGAGTAACTGCTGAAGGAAAGGCTAATCCAATCATGATTCAAACTTAGCTATAAAACAAATGATTTGCTTTGCTTTGCCAGCAGAGGAAAATCATTCTCTCCCAACAAATGGTGACCAGGATAATAGAGAGAAATTAAGTCGCCAGCTGAAGTTAATGCACATAAATTCAACTGGCTTAATCCTGATCATGCTTTAAACTCTTAATGTTTAGATTTTTGGTGCGATTTCAATGAATTTTTTTCTTGGTCTTTGCAAGCGGTGATGATAGTAAGAATGACACCAAGTTGTCAGAACTGGGGGGGTGGGGTCTTTCTAGCTTTGGCTCTACTACTGGTTTTGAGTGTCTGGGCTTTTTTCTCCCACAAGTCAGAGAGGTTGCACCTTGGATTCATGTAGTAGTAGAGTGGGGCTTGAGAACCAGACTTCCGGGGTTCAAGTTTGAGCTCCACCCCATAGAGACATGATATTGGGCAAGTTAATTAACCTTTATTTATCTGAAAAAAAGGGGATAGTAACTGTATCGATTTCATAAGGTTGTTGGGAGGATTAAGTGAATAAAAACTTAGCAAGCGTTTAGAATAATGAATGACGCACAGCCTGTGCCCAGTAAAAGTCTCTGCCCCATATTTATTATTAGTCTCCCAGGAGAAATCGCATTCCTGTGTTTACATTTAAGTTAATGTATAAAGTCAACATGATAAACTATCAAGGATATTACCGCTCTTAGATAGCCTCATCCACCAGAAGGCAGACAGCAGAAGCAAGAAAAACTACAATCCTGCAGCCTGTGGAACAAAAACCACATTCACAGAAAGACAGACAAGATGAAAAGGCAGAGGGCTATGTGCCAGATGAAGAAACAAGATAAAACCCCAGAAAAACAACTAAATGAAGTGGACATAGGAAACCTTCAAGAAAAAGAATTCAGATTAATGATAGTGAAGATGATCCAGGACCTCGGAAAATGCATGGAGGCAAAGATCGAGAAGGTGCAAGAAATATTTAACAAAGACCTAGAAGAATTAAAGAACAAACAAACAGAGATGAACAACACAGTAACTGAAATGAAAAATACACTAGAAGGAATCAATAGCAGAATAACTGAGGCAGAAGAATGGATAAGTGATCTGAAAGACAGAATGGTGGAATTCACTGCTGTGGAACAGAATAAAGAAAAAAGAATGAAAAGAAATGAAGACAGCCTAAGAGACCTCTGGGACAACATTAAACACAACAACATTCGCTTATAGGGGTCCCAGAAGGAGAAGAGAGAGAAAGGACCCGAGAAAATATTTAAAGAGATTATAGTCGAAAACTTCCCTAACATGGGAAAGGAAATAGCCACCCAAGTCCAGGAAGCACAGAGAGTCCCAATCAGGATAAACCCAAGGACAAACACGCCAAGACACATAGTAATCAAATTGACAAAAATTAAAAACAAAGAAAAATTATTGAAAGCAACAAGGAAAAAATGACAAATAACATACAAGGGAACTCCCATAAGGTTAACAGCTGATTTCTCAGCAGAAACTCTACAAGACAGAAGGGAGTGGCATGATATATTCAAAGTGATGAAAGGGAATAACCTAGAACCAAGATTACTCTACCCGGCAAGGATCTCATTCAGTTTCGATGGAGAAATCAAAAGCTCTACAGACAAGCAAAAGCTAAGAGAATTCAGCACCACAAAACCAGCTCTACAACAAATGCTAAAGGAACTTCTCTAAGTGGGAAACACAAGAGAAGAAAAGGACCTACAAAAACAAACCCATAACAATTAAGAAAATGGTCATAGGAACATACATATCAATAATTACCTTAAACGTGAATGGATTAAATGCTCCAACCAAAAGACACAGGCTCGCTGAGTGGATACAAAAACAAGACCCATATATATGCTGTCTACAAGAGACCCACTTCAGACCTAGGGACACATACAGACTGAAAATGAGGGGAAGGAAAAAGATATTCCATGCAAATGGAAATCAAAAGAAAGCTGGAGTAGAAATACTCATATCAGATAAAATAGACTTTAAAATAAAGAATGTTACAAGAGACAAGGAAGGACACTACATAATGATCAAGGGATCAATCCAAGAAGAAGATATAACAATTATATATATATATGCACCCAACATAGGAGCACCTCAATACATAAGGCAACTGCTAACAGCTCTAAAAGAGGAAATCGACAGTAACACAATAATAGTGGGGGACTTTAACACCTCACTTACACCAATGGACAGATCAGCCAAACAGAAAATTAATAAGGAAACACAAGCTTTAAATGACACAATAGACCAGACAGATTTGATATTTATAGGATATTCCATCCAAAAACAGCAGAGTACACTTCCTTCTCAAGTGCACATGGAACATTCTCCAGGATAGATCACATCTTGGGTCACAAATCAAGCCTCAGTAAATTTAAGAAAATTGAAATCATATCAAGCATCTTTTCTGACCACAACGCTATGAGATTAGAAATCAATTATATGGACAAAAACATAAAAAACACAAACACATGGAGGCTAAACAATACGTTACTAAATAACCAAGAGATCACTGAAGAAATCAAAGAGGAAATCAAAAAATACCTAGAGACAAATTACAATGAAAACACGGTGATCAAAAACCTATGGGATGCAGCAAAAGCAGTTCTAAGAGGGAAGTTTACAGCAGTACAAGCCTACCTCAAGAAACAAGAAAAATCCCAAATACACAATCTAATCTTACACCTAAAGGAACTAGAGAAAGAAGAACAAACAAAACCCAAAGGTAGTAGAAGGAAAGAAATCATAAAGATCAGAGCAGAAATAAATGAAATAGAAACAAAGAAAACAATAGCAAAGATCAATAAAACTAAAAGCTGGTTCTTTGAGAAGATAAACAAAATTGATAAACCATTAGCCAGACTCATCAAGAAAAAGAGGGAGAGGACTCAAATCAATAAAATTAGAAATGAAAAAGGAGAAGTTACAACAGACACCGCAGAAATACAAAGCATCCTAAGAGACTACTACAAGCAACTCTATGCCAATAAAATGGACCACCTGGAAGAAATGGACAAATTCTTAGAAAGGTATAACCTTCCAAGACTGAACCAGGAAGAAACAGAAAATATGAACAGACTAATCACAAGTAATGAAATTGTGATTAGGGTGTGACAAACCCACAGCAAACATCATTCTCAATGGTGAAAAACTGAAAGCATTTCCTCTAAGATCAGGAACAAGACAAGGATGTCCACTCTCGCCACTATTATTCAACATAGTTTTGGAAGTCCTAGCCATGGCAATCAGAGAAGAAAAAGAAATAAAAGGAATCCAAATTGGAAAAGAAGAAGTAAAACTGTCACTGTTTGCAGATGACATGATACTATACATAGAGAATCCTAAAGATGCCACCAGAAAATTACTAGAGCTAATCAATGAATTTGGTAAAGTTGCAGGATACAAAATTAATGCTCAGAAATCTCTTGCATTCTGATGAAAAATCTGAAAGAGAAATTAAGGAAACACTCCCATTTACCACTGCAACAAAAAGAATAAAATACCTAGGAATAAACCTACCTAGGGAGACAAAAGACCTGTATGCAGAAAACTGTAAGATACTGATGAAAGAAATTAAAGATGATATAAACAGATGGAGAGATATACCATGTTCTTGGATTGGAAGAATCAATATTGTGAAAATGACTATACTACCCAAAGCAATCTACAGATTAAATGCAATCCCTATCAAACTACCACTGGCATTTTTTACAGAACTAGAACAAAAAAATCTTAAAATTTGTATAGAGACACAAAAGACTCCAAAAAGCCAAAGCAGTCTTGAGGGAAAAAAACGGAGCCGGAGGAATCAGACTCCCTGACTTCAGACTATACTACAAAGCTACAGTAATCAAGACAATATGGTACTGGCACAAAAACAGAAATATAGATCAATGGAACAGGATAGAAAGCCCAGAGATAAACCCACACACCTATGGTCAACTAATCTATGACAAAGGAGGCAAGGATATACAATGGAGAAAAGACAGTCTCTTCAATAAGTGGTGCTGGGAAAACTGGACAGCTACATGTAAAAGAATGAAATTAGAACACTCCCTAACACTATACACAAAAATAAACTCAAAATGGATTAGAGACCTAAATGTAAGACTGGACACTATTAAACTCTTAGAGGAAAACATCGGAAGAACACACTTTGACATAAATCACAGCAAGATCTTTTTTGATCCACCTCCTAGAGTAATGGAAATAAAAACAAAAATAAACAAATGGGACCTAATGAAACTTAAAAGCTTTTGCAAAGCAAAGGAAACTACAAACAAGACGAAAAGACAACCCTCAGAATGGGAGAAAACATTTGCAAACGAATCAACGGACAAAGGATTAATCTCCAAAATATATAAACAGCTCATGCAGCTCAATATTAGAAAAACAAACAACCCAATCAAAAAATGGGCAGAAGGGCTTCCCTGGTGGCGCAGTGGTTAAGAATCTGCCTGCCAGTGCAGGGGACATGGGTTCAAGCCCTGGTCAGGGAAGATCCCACATGCCGCGGAGCAACTAAGCCCGTGCACCACAACTACTGAGCCTGCGCTCTAGAGCCCACGAGCCACAACTACTGAGCCCACGTGCCACAACTACTGAAGCCCAAGCGCCTAGAACCCGTGCTCCGCAAGAAGAGAAGCCACTGCAATGAGAAGCCTGCGCACTGCAACGAAGAGTAGCCCCCGCTTGCCACAACTAGAGAAAGCCCACACGCAGCAACGAAGACCCAACGCAGCCAAAAATAAAACAAATAAATTTATAAAAACAAATAAACAAACAAAAAAACAAAGACTCTAATTTAAAAAAAAAAAAAAATGGGCGGAAGACCTAAATAGACATTTCTCCAAAGAAGACATACAGATGGCCAAGAAGCACATGAAAAGCTGCTCAACATCACTAATTATTAGAGAAACGCAAATCAAAACTACAATGAGGGTTTCCCAGGTGGCGCAGTGGTTGAGAGTCTGCCTGCCAATGCAGGGGACACGGGCTCGAGCCCTGGTCTGGGAAGATCCCACATGCCGCGGAGCAACTGGGCCCGTGAGCCACAACTACTGAGCCTGCGCATCTGGAGTCTGTGCTCCGCAACAAGAGAGGCCGCGATAGTGAGAGGCCCGTGCACCGCGATGAAGAGTGGCCCCCGCTCGCCGCAACTAGAGAAAGCCCTTGCACAGAAACGAAGACCCAACACAGCTAAGAATAAATAAATAAATAATTTTAAAAAAAACCCTACAATGAGGTATCACCTCACACCAGTTAGAATGGGCTTCATCAGAAAATCTACAAACAACAAATGCTGGAGAGGGTGTGGAGAAAAGGGAACCCTGTTGCACTGCTGGTGGGAATGTAAATTGATACAGTCACTATGGAGAACAGTATGGAGGTTCCTTAAAAAACTAAAAATAGAACTACCATACAACCCAGCAATGCCACTACTGGGCATATACCCTGAGAAAACCATAATTCAAAAAGAGTCATGTACCACAATGTTCATTGCAGCTCTATTTACAATAGCCAGGTCATGGAAGCAACCTAAATGTCCATCGACGGATGAATGGATAAAGAAGATGTGGTGCATATATACAATGGACTATTACTCAGCCATAAAAAGGAACGAAACTGGGTCATTTGTAGAGACGTAGATGGATCTAGAGACTGTCATACAGGGTGAAGTAAGTCAGAAAGAGAAAAACAAATATCGTATATTAACGCATATATGTGGAACCTAGAAAAATGGTACAGATGAACTGCTTTGCAGGGCAGAAACAGAGACACAGATGTAGACAACAAACGTATGGACACCAAGGGGGGAAAGCGGCCGGTGGGGGGTGGTGGTGTGACGAATTGGGAGATTGGGATTGACATGTATACACTGATGTGTATAAAATGGATGACTAATAAGAACCTGCTGTATAAAAAAATAAATAAAATTCAAAACAAAAAAAAGGATATTACCTTCCACATGCTATAATCACGAACTTTAAAAAATAACCTTTTAAGGTTAAATAAAACACATCAACCTGGGAGTCAAGCTGGCTTGCATCCCATTTACTTAGCAGCTAAAAGAGCAAAGTATTATCTCTAAGCCTTGGTTTCCTTATCAATACCAAGAATATCAATAACACACCTTCTAAGGAATTGGTCACCTAACAGAGGACACACACTCAATAAATGAATGCTATTTTTATTATGTTTTCTGTAAAAGGTAATCATTGCCTGGTATGAAGGTCAAGCAAGTAATAACTGTGCTGGCGTCATTACAAGATTCTTCCGGGAATTCCCTGGTGGTCCAGTGGTTAGGATTCGGCGTTTTCACTGCCATGGCCCAGGTTCAATCCCTGGTTGGGGAACTAAGATCCTACAAGCCACGCAGCCAAAAAAAAAGGAAAGAAAGGAAGGAAGGGAGGAAGGGAGGAAGGAAGACGTTATGGAAAAACCCAAATAAACTTTTTCGCCAACCCAGTAAGATTCTTCCAATTAAGAAAGAAATTGGGGACTTCCCTGGTGGCGCAGTCATTAAGAATCCGCCTGCCAATTCAAGGGACATGGGTTCGAGCCCTGGTCCGGGAAGATCCCACATGCCGCGGAGCAACTAAGTCCGTGTGCCACAACTACTGAGCCTGCGCTCTAGAGCTCGCATGAGCTAAAACTACTGAGCCCGCGTGCCACAACTACTGAAGCCCAAGCGCCTAGAACCCGTGCTCTGCAACAAGAGAAGCCACTGCAATGAGAAGCCCGCGCACCGCAACGAAGAGTAGCCCCCGCTCGCCACAACTAGAGAAAGCCCGCGTGCAGCAACGAAGACCCAATGCAGATATAAATAAATAAACAAACAAACAAACAAATAAATAAAATTAAAAAAAAAAAAGAAAGACATTGGCTTTCCCTTCTGTGCCAAACTAACCACTCCTAGCTCCTTTTCTCCTTGAGCCTCAGACATCAGTCTTTGGTCTGAAAAAAGTGAGTTCAGTCTGGATCCTGAGGCTTATCATTATCTAGTCTTCAGTAAGTAAGACAGTCTAGATTTGGGGGCCTATGAGCCAGAAAGGTCCTTTAGCTCCCTGCAGAGCCCAGGCAGCATGGAAAAGTTAAGTCATCCTGGTGTGGTCCCTCTGTCCATCGTTCATCCAAACATTCTTTCCCTCAGCAACACACGGTGCTTCTGAGCTTGGACAAACATTTCAAAATGCACTTCGGGCTCAAGTCCAAGCGCGCATCTAGGTTCAGAAGACCACAGCCTTTGCAAAATCTTTTCAGTCATTTCCATATCGTCGCACAGAATAAGCTCCCTAAAGACTATGATGGCCAAAAACTGATTACTTGGGCAAACAGAAAAGCAAATAGGAAATGTTTGTGAGGCCTCTATTATGTTTCAAGTACATCCACATAAATAATCACAGATGAACTTCAAAAGACCTTCTGTTATGAATCTTCACATGACCCATGGCCACAGGGAGACGTCGAGAAGTCAGGTGACTTGCCCAAGATTATATCTCCAACTGTGAGAATTCATACCTGCGAAGGTGGAGCCAGGTCATGTGACCGGGTCCGCTGTCTGTCATCCCCGGAGGACGCTCCTCTCACAAAGAAGAGGAAGAATTGGCTCAAATGATCCCATTTCACCTGAGGCCTGTGAGAGCCCACGAGAGGCTATGGTCATGCCCGTTCTCCAGGCGGGGAGCTGGGGCTCACAGACGCTGCTCCCGCCAAGTAAACCTGGGGGTTGAGAGCAGTGCCATCACCCCCGGGCAGCAGGGGCGGGGGGGGGGGGGCAGGCGGGGAGGCAGCAGAATGCAGCAGGGCAAATGCCCACACTTCACCCCCAGAACTTAAAACTCCGCTTCCCAGCATTCCCTCCGTAGGAACTTCCATCCAGGCTTAATAGCACTGCCCTTTACTACCATCCTGGAAGATTCTGCTGGAGAGGACCTTTATTTATTTTTTTAAGTAGAAGAGCTAAAAGAGAGTAACTACTACGCGTACCTGCTCCTCAGGCATCTCAAGGCAGCGTGGCGCGACACAGCCACGCAAGCTCCTAGACTGCTACCAACGCACAGCCCACCACCTCCAGCAGATGGGCAAGGAAGCCGGCTGAACTGTTTCCCCATCTTTTCTCTTTCTAGTCTCAGCTGAGGAATGCACTTCTTCACCGGAAACCTGCCCTGCTCTGGCCGGTCCCCTTGCTAATCCGCCCCTCCCTCCGTCCCCAGCTTCCCTCCCGGTTCCAATCTTCCGGATCATCCAACGGTGAAAACGCAGAGAGCAAGCATCAGCAGCTGTGGCCAGAGGAACATGAACCTGGGGCTGGAACTGCAGGCAGCCAAACCATGGGCTCAGTGACCCCCCCGGGGTGGGGTCATTCCCAGCCTTGACCTCGGGACCACAACTGTGACTTCCTCGCAGGAAGGTGGGCACCTCCGTACTCTGCTGCCTGTGTGCGTTCTTCATATTTCACATGAAATAGAAAGTTATACTCCTCGTCCTACTTTAAAAAATATTTTAACTTCCTGAGCATATTGGAACAATTCTACCATTCAGAACTAATGGATGGGAGGGCAAGTCAAATGCATGCATATTCATGACCGGCGAGCATCCAAGAAATGTTTTCTGAATCATGAATAGATGAAGCATTACTTCATGGGCTAATGCATTCCGCAGGTCAAATGACAGCGCTCTCTCACCCCCAACAAAAATAAATGTCAAAACTACGAGAAGCAGAACAGTCAGTCAGTCATAAGGGTACTGTGTTTCTTCACATCAAAAAAGAGAGTCCCATTTTATGAAGACCGTCATAACTGAATTCACAAAGCCAGTTGGTACTTTTAAATGTCTGTGTGCACACTGGCTCTGTGTCACACAGCAGGATGTTTGATTACTTGTGGGTCACTGGAAACCACCCTTATCACACCCATGTTTCTAAATTTGCATTTATACATTTACTGAGCTATGCAGAGATGGGTAGAAAAACAAGCTATGTATGGCGAGCGCCATCTAATTTTACTAACTAATGGTTGAATAAACAGGTATGTAAATAAGGCTCCGATCAAACCCAGTGTGAGAATTTTAGCAACTGAATAGCCAGGGTATAAAACCAGACCAGGACTTGTCCTCCTCCCACTGAACTGCAGTCATTCAACACAGAGATGCCGATGCCAGCCAAACCCACAGCTTGAAAAGCTGTTCATCTGCCAAACCAAATGCCTTTGTACTGCTTTTCAATTTCTAACACTTTATTGTGAAAAAACCAACACAGGAAACTCAACTAAAACTTGCCGCAGGAATGTAGATGCCTTTGAGGAGAGAGAGCGTGGGGAGGTGCAACTGGAGATACTGTGGGTGAGCATCGTTCTGCTTCCCCATCTGGGGGAAGTTACATGAGGGTTTGCTTGGAGCTAGCAAGCTATGTGTTTGCATTTTGCTACATGTACATTACACTTAAAAGAAAAAAAACACCTCCACACTGGGAAAGCGTAAAAAAAATCCTCCTCTTCACACCTATGAAGAAAAACTGCATTAGAAATATTCTTTCCTATTATGTGATTTGGAATTGGGGGTCCGTGGCTAGAAATGACAGAATTAGCAAATCAGAAAACACCTTTCAGAGGCATCTAGTTCACCTTTTCTGAAAGGTCCTGCAAGAGAGTCGCTTAGCCTGTGCTTACAAACTTCTGACTTGTAATGGAGAAGGACCACTTCACACCCCAGCCGGGTCCCCTGCAGGCCGCTCTGATTGTTAGAAAGCTCCTCCTTACTCTCCAATCCCGAACCCTGCCTTGGTAAAATTCTCCATTATAAACTCACACCACAGCCATTACAAAATCTTGTCAGCCATCAATCCACATGGCCCTGGATTAACGCAGAGTTAGAGACCCCGTCCCCTTCCCCGCAAACAACTGAGCACCAGTCAGCTAGGTGGGCAAATCCCCAGTCAGAACAAGGGCAACTCAGCAAACTCAATGAAATGTCCTCCAGACCACCCTCATCTATTTGTACACATTTCTGCTTATCGAGCAACTTCTTAAAACTCATTTTTTTAATTGTAATAAAATACACATAACGAAATTTATATCTTAACCACCTTTAAGTGTACAATTAAGTACATTCATAACCTCACACAACCATCACCATCCATCTCCAGAACTCTTTTCATCTTGCAGCACTGAAATTCCAGATCCATCGAACAACAGCTACCATTCCCCTTCCCGCAGCCCCTGGCAACCACCATTCTACTTCCTGTCTCTATGAATTTGATTTCTCTAAGTACCTCATATAGATGGAACCATACAATATTTGTCCTTTTATCTCTCTTAACATACTGTTCTCAAGGTTCATCCGTATTGTAGCTTGTGTCAGAGTCTCCTTCCTTTTCAAGGCTGAATGATATTCTCTTGCATGTATAGACCACATTTTGTTTATCCGTTCATCTGTTGATGGATACTTCAGTTAGCTATTGTGAATAATGCTGCTATGAACATGGGTGTACAAATATCTCTTCAGGACCCCACTTTCAATTTTGGGGGGTCTACACGCAGAAGTGGAATTGCTGAATCAAAAGGAAATTCTGTGTTTAATTTTGGGAGGAACTGCCAGACTGTTTTCCCCAGCACCTGCACCATTTTATTAATCCCACCAGCAGTGCAGAAGGGCTCCAATTTCTCTGCAGCTTCACCAGCATTTGTTATTTTCTGGGTTTTGTTTCTGTGTTTGGTTTTCTGGTTAATTCCATATCCTCCCTATCCTGTGCTCTAAGCACTTACACACTGCCTTCCTTCTTACCAGAACTACTTATTTTCTGTGCACTGATTCAGATGCCCTGGGATTTCCCGAGCAAGGTGATGGTCACACCCACGACCACAGCAAGTTAGTTTGTCAGCCTCTGGTGTGTGAACAGCCCAGAGAGAACAGAGTATGATCAACTCTTTAGGACAGGAAGTTCACACTTATTAAGGTTTATACCCACCACAATGCCTAACACACAGCACTCAATAAATATACATTTCAAAAATCCATTGTGATTACAAAAGCCCAGTAATCAGCATTAATGCCACACCGGTCTGTGTGACTAGGAGAAACAAAGAGCAGACAACCACCTACTGTGTACATCACAAATTAGTAATCAGGATAACCTATACTATCTTCCTTCCAATTTCCTGACTTTCACATAAGGCTTTTTTTTCTTTATCCTTTATCCATGTCTCACTTCCCTACTCTCCTCCCTCCCCCACTCCTTTTCTGTTTGTATCTTAGGACTATCTATGGAGCATTATTTTTTTTAATGATTACCGTCCAACCCAAAGTACACCATTCATGAACCAATCACTTGCAAGAATAAGAGCCTTTGACCAATCAGGGCCACCCTGTAGATGGGGACGCAGAAAACGTCTGCAGAAACTTCAGTGGAGAAGATGGATCCTGATGTGATCTGGGTTCTGTAGGGAAGACAGGCAGAGTAATAGTGCTGGGTGGACAGGCCAACAGTCGTGTCCCTACACATCCTGTACTTACAGCCACAGTGGATGGATATTCAGTCAATCCGACTGGCTGGCTTCAACTGCGCAAAAACAGTGCAGAACTAGAACTGACAAGCAGAAACTATGGAAATAAAACATTGTAGCACAAGAGAAAAGCTTTCTAATATCCACAGCTGGACAAAAATGAAACGGGCTGCTTTGGGCAACAGGAATATCCCTATCACGGTGCTTTTCACAATGTGACCTCCTTACATGCGTTAGAATCACCTGGGACAGACCCTAACTTTTGAGACCCAATGTTCAAGGGAAAGTGCCTATGTGTGAGACACACTGACAAAATCTCTTCCTTCTCTCAGAGTCTGTGCTTCTCATGCTTGATACTAAGGCAGATGGGTGATGTCAAGAGCCCGGTGGTTGACACTTGACGCCAGGGGGAACACGTCATTTGTTAAATTGGGCTGTACTGGGCTGCCTTAGTTGAAGACATTAACTACAGCAATAAGGTAACATTTGAGTCATTTACCAAAACGTCCAGAAATTTTTTTCCTACTAGACTCTTGAAAGGTTATCCACTGGTAAAGGAATTTATGGCAAATGACAATTAAATCCTCATTTAGTGGTTATCTTCATTTATTTAAAGCTTTGAAAATAACTGAAAACCATAAAGTAAAATAAACGCAGGCAGTTATGAAATTGTTGAATTTTCTTTTTTAAATAGATTTGGCATCGTTAAATTTGAAACAACTGGAAAAGTCAATGTGGTCCAGAGAGACAAAAACTAACTCTTTCGGTGCATGTTGGATTATGCTGATGACCATAAACTGTATGTTAGAGATTTCTTTGAAGCAGGGACTGCATCCACTACCCCCATGTCACTCCTCAGATTATGAAGTCTCTCGTTCTTTAAGGATGTCTCCCTTCAAAGCCTCCGACCGGTGAATTCCTTCTCCCCCCATCCTACACAGCTCAAGCATCGTCCCCTCGCTGCCACCAAGAGTCCTGTCCTCCTGTGTGCAGGGCACTCTGTATGTACACGTCTAGGGCAGCACTGAGCACACTCTGAAAACCACATTTACGCCCCCATGTCCCACTCCTGAGGGCATCTTTGAATGCAGAGGCCATCCTGCTCACGCCTGTAGCCTCCGGCAATTCCCGGTACCTCAGGAAGATCACAAGTTCAGCTGACCCACGACAGCGGAGGCTCCAGCCCAGGGCAAACACCGTGCTGGGAAGGATGGCCTAGGGCAGACTCCCCCGCTAGACTCTGAACTTTACCGACGCTGAGACAGCGTCTAAGCCTTGCACTATTATGTGCCGGCTGTGTCCCAGAAACAGCGTCAGAGGTTACGGATCCACTCTGCTAATCCCCACCACACACCTGAGAAGCAGGTGTGGTACCGTTATCGTCATCTTATAAATGAAGAAATGGTGAGAATAAGTCACAAGTGTTGGAGCGCAGAGTGGGCTCAGGTTTGTCTAACTTGGAAGTCCATCTTCTTTCCACCGTATGATATACCATCTTTTCTCAAGGTTAAAATGAATAATCCCTCGTAGGCACTGAATACATCAGCTATTCAACATGCCATGTCTGATTATGCAAGGGCGTTCCTCGCATAACTGCCAAATTATGCCATTTTGTCCAACCGTCGCCATTCCTAACTATGGTGATGCCTTTAATACACTAATTTGTACGTGGTAAGAACACTGCCAACACCGAGCTGCCGCCGTACAATAACTAGCCTCCATTTAAATCAAGTGGAAAATACCGATAGCCCCACAGAAACTCAGACCTCAACTCCAAACTTATTTCTTCAGCAGTGTTGCCTCATCAGGAAGATTCGGATAAATGTCTGCGCAAGCGCCTCACCATCCGGGGCAGTCGTCAAGTTCCTACTCGCTACTGACTACAAACGATGTAGTCTGATGTCACGTCAAGTAGCAATAAATGTTACTTTCCGGCCCCAGATTAACCTCTGTGGAAGTCCCCGTTCCTCCCCCGGGTTAATCATCCTCCTATTCAGAGCAGACAATGAGTGTCTCAGTGTCGCTTCATTTTTTGGCGACATCACCAATACTTTATTATGGAAGAATCTAGGCAAGAAGTTGATTGTGATGGGAAAAAAAAAACGGCTGCCCGTAAAAAGGCGCCACCATTCACCTCCGTCTACACAGTGCAATGCAACACTGAGTCCTGCGGACAAGGGTCCTCGGCGCCTGCGCGAACAGCCCCACCCCTGCCTGGCCGCCCAGTGGTGCTGCACGAACCAGTCTCTTCTCCCCCGGCCCCCCGCGGCTCCTTCTCCCCTGCGGGGTTTCCTCCCGATGCTGGGCCTGACTCATGGTGGGTTCTCAAGAAACTCAGCCCTAAATATAAGTAAATATAAGTGGACGCTTCTTTAGAAAAATATCCTGTCTGCTTACAACGTTTGCAACGCATGAGCTCCTCCAGGGTCGGGTCTGCCTGCAATGATATCCACATAGCCATCATAAGGGCTACTTTTGCCCCAAAGTTTCCTGATCGCTCCAACTCCCCTCTGCCGCCACGCTGGCTTATTACACGTCATCGCCCCTTACACCGCTGTCCTAAAACCATATAAGTCATGCTCTTTGTAAGAAAATAGAGATCTACAAAAAAGAAAAATCAGCGTTCTCCCATGACCCAGAAATAATCAGTGCTGAAAACTTTAAACAATTACTGACGTGCATAGCTTATAATTATGCGTCACACAGAAATATTTTAGTTCAGAAATGGTCATATATATTACGTCTCAGTTTGTGTTCAGCTTTTTAAAAGCATCTTTCATATCGGGAAATGTAATTTAATTCTATTTTTAAAGACATTTGCAAGGTGTACCATTCATCGTATGGATGTATCTTAATTTATGTTTGTGTAATAAACCCCCTTACTGGACTGCAGCTTGTGGAATTGCTGGGACCACCTCTGTGCATTTTATTTTATTTACTTATTTATTTATTTTTGGCCACCCCACTTGTGGGATCCTAGTTCCCCAACCAGGGATTGAACCCAGGCCACAGCAGTGAAAGCCAAGCCCTAACCACTGGACCGCCAGGGAAGTCCACATTTAAAACTCTGCCCCATCTCACCAAGCTGGCCTCAGAGGACTGCCTGGGGTCAGACTCCCCGGGGTCAGACTCCCCCAACAAGCTGGGAGGAGGGGCTTTTCACCAAATGTTCTTTCTTTCTTTTCTCTTTTTTTTGGCATACAGATGGATGCACATTTGGGCCCAAGGTAAAATATGATGGTTCTTGCTACGGATCAAGGTTAAGAAGTTTGAAAGTCACTGATCTATCCCAAATGTTTAACAAGAGGCTATAGCTTGAGTAATTTTTAAAATAGCACTCAACACTGTAGTTAGGATTAAGAAATTATTATAATACCTGAACATTAAAAGATTTCAAAACGTCCACTCAGACTTTTGTAACAGTTTCCATGATGCAGAATTTCAAAACGTCCATCTTTCTGTGGCTGAAAAACTCCAGCATGGCCGCCGCGGGGCTCTGCCCGAAGAGGCTCCACCCTGAGGGCGAGGCTCATTCTTTTTCTCCCTCCCCTTCCCTTCTCCCCCCCCTTCCCCCCTCCCCCTTTCCCCCCTCCCCCTTTCCCCCCTCCCCCCATCCCCCCTTTCCCCTCCCCCCCCAAGGACAAACTGAAAAGGAACAGAGCAGAAGGTGCTAGAAAGAGCCCGAACCCGCAAGAAAAAGCAGTGCGGGCTGGTGCCGAAGGCCAGGGCGGGCGTCGCTTCCGGGCCGGCCTCCTCCTGTCGCGGGCCTCCCGCGGCACTTCTGCTCTCCGGGCCGCAGCTTCCCCGTGGAAAGCAGAAGTGGGCCGCCCTCTCCAGACGGCCTCTCTGAGGCCAGCTTCGCCCCCGCGCCTCCCCGCCCCCGGGGGTTAACATTCACCGGAGACTGGAGCCACCCCGAGGGCCCGAACCCCGGAGGGGGGGGCGCCCCTGACCAGAGGGAGAGGCGACAAAGAGCTTCCAACCAGCATGACTCGGGGTCAGTAAAGAGAGCGCCCTTCGGGGCTCACAGAAGCGGGGCCGTGTGCGCAGGCCCAGCAATACCTGACTTTGTCTCAAGTGTGGACTGTGAAACGGAAATGAGACACACGTAAAGACCCCCTGAGCCTCGGGATGAAGACTTCTTCCCTGTGTCCTACACCTCACCAAGGGCAGGCACAGCTCCCAGCCTTGAGAAACGCCCACTCCGATGGACTCTATTAATGTATCCCCGTCCGTAGTTATAGTATAGAACATCCCTTATACATCTTAGTGTGATGAAGAAGGAACACAGTTACCCCGAGATCAACCAATGACGGTCACCTCCTATCAACTCATGACTTGAAAGCTCTGTAGAACAGTGGGGAAAGAGTTGAAGAGGGGAGTTAGACAAGAGACACTGGAAATACACTGAGGTTAATAAAATGCAAATAAAGCACAGTTAAAGAACCAACACTTTGGAAGAGTTCTTTACAAATGGAAACTATACCTTGATTATAAATCCAACTTTCCCGAACTAGCTTGGCAGCAAATAAGAAATGTTGGTGCTTACTCAGTACTAAGGGAAAGTAAAGTTCAGGACAAGATTGAAGCAGCAGCCCAGGAATTAAGAACCAAGGCTATAACAGGCCCCTGCAACCTGTCAGCATGGATGAGCCTTTTAAACACATCGTCCCAAGCAATTCCTGAAACTTGCTGTTCTAAATTACAAGGGAGCCCTTCCAGCTAACGGAAGCCAAGGATATCTAAAATAAGGTTCACGTCCTTAAACTGGCCTGTTCCAAATATTTGAATCCCTCAATGGGCAGATTTCCCTACTATTTTCTACACTTGGGCTTCTCCCCCAAATGGGAACTTACTCAAAATAAATGTCAGAAATGATGAGAGAGTGAACTCAAAGTTTCACAACTTAAGTATCAGGAAACCAGACAGCTGTAAGAAATCTTTCAGTACTTCTGACCAACTTCCTCTTCCCTGTCCTGCTCTTCGTCAATCTTAAAAGACGGGAGGGAATGTCTATCTAGTGTAGGAGTGTGGGCGTAGGACGAGCCTTGTTTATAGCAGGTACCCAGGAAACGGGCAGTGTGTCTCCATGTGCATCCTGTGGGCCCTCTCTCCTTACTTTATATTTTGCCCTCAAGTGACAACTCTCCCTATTATAACAAACACACAAGGAGGCTCGTAGGGTTTCTAAAGAGGCTGAAGGGAATCCCTTTGCAAAGTATTACTTGGGTACTTCTATAGTAACCAGTAAGCACTGGTGAGCCCCCAAGGCAGTCACTAGAGCTGCTCTGACAGCAGCCAGGATAGGTGTCACCTAGGCAGCTATCAGAGCTCCCCCAGCCCCAAGCAGGAAGCCGAGCTGAAAGGCACAGGAACTCAGTAGAGCCTAAGTACATCTGCTCTGACAGCCCCTTAGTTCAGACAGTTTCCAAGTGATAGAAGAAAATTACCTTGTGATTCTGTCTTAAACATGTTTATTAAATGATAAGTTAATTTATTTACTTCTAAGTAGTTGAGTACCTACGACAGGTCCAAAGGCAGAAAAGTGGGGAAAACTCTATAGAGTTGGAGCCAGAAAACATACCTACTATGCCCAGCGATGCCACTTAACCAGGCTTGTGACCTTGGATATGCCTAAACTCTTTTTTTTTTTTTGGTATCTGTCCCTGCCTGCCCTCGGGGGTCATGAGAGGTTCAAATGAAATCACAGTTCAGAAGGCTTCAGAGCCCTGGATAAGCAAAAGGTATCAGCACCATCATTCTAGGAAGAGCCCAGGAAAGGTAGGAGGCTGTCTCTGCCATCAATGTGTCATTGATCAATGCCCCAGCTAATGACTGTGATGACCTTTCCGTGTCAACACTGTCCATGCCTGAGGACACAGAGGTCACTGAGATCCGCAGTGTGAGGGGGCTGTAACGGTGTTCCATGATGGGGACATATATTCCTATTTATACAAATTTTAAATTAATATGGGTTTGTTTATGGATAATATGGTCCCACATTTTTGTGTTTTTTTTAATAAATAAATATTTATTTATTTATTTATTTTTGGCTGCGTTGGGTCTTTGTTGCTCTGCGCGGGCTTTCTCTGGTTGCTGAGAGCGGGGGCTACTCTTTGTTGCGGTGCGTGTGCTCAGTAGTTGTGGCACGTGGGCTCAGTAGTTGTAGCTCACGGGCTCTAGGCACGTGGGCTCAGTAGTTGTGGCGCGCGGGCTTAGTTGCTCCGCGGCATGTGGGATCTTCCCGGGCCAGGGCTCGAACCCGTGTCCCTTGCATTAGCAGGTGGATTCTTAACCACTGCGCCACCAGGGAAGCCTGATAATGTGGTTTAATTTTGTAAGTTACAAGTCCATATATTCATTTGAACCAGCTGGCATCTCAAATGTTTCAGTGGTTTATTTTTGAATACAAATATAATGGAACTAAAAGGCTTTGGAAGTCATTGAATCACAACCCCAGTGGATCACTTTTCTGCTAAGAGAATGCCATGGGTGGGGATGGGACACAGATATCACAAGTTCTCTACAAAAGGGTCCAATACCGATGATTGTAAGATAAAGTGCATCTTTTTGGGCAACATCTTACCCAGATGTAGTCTTTGCAGGCTACCTCTTACCACTCCAAATCAAGACTTCTCTCCCAGTGATACACCACAGAAACCAGTCCTGAGTGGAAATGCCCACTTAGAACACTCATGCTGGGATAACTTGACAGTCAAAAAAGTTCCTCAAATCCCCATTTTAAAATCCAGGACAGAGAGGACCAGTGAGCTACAGATGCCTTAGGGGCCAGCCTGTTCTTCGGCCTTGCACAGGGCCAGGCTCGGAGCAGACTTTCCTTCCTTCTTCCAAGCAATCTCGACCATGTGACAGGCACCAGGGCTAGCATTTTGGACAAGACTGACAAAGCTGTTTTCACAGGGATTTCACCGTAGTGGTGAATGCAGACTATACACATATGGGCAAATCATAATATAACTCTAGTTACTGCTGTGAAGGAAATACTGGCGGAATAAATGGCCCAAGTAATTGAGCCCAAATCACAGCTGTGATAAATGGTGGAAGAGACCCAAACTCAGGTTTCCTGGCTTCTTTACATCAGCTGCCCTCTGTCCTTCACTCAGGAAGAGGGTTTTCCCATTCTGCATCCAAAGAGGCCCAGCCGATATATGTATACATATAGCTGATTCACTTTGCTGTACAGCAGAAACTAACACACCATTGTAAAGCGATTATACTCCAATAAAGATGTAAAAAAACAAAACAAAAAACAAAGAGGCCTAGTCACCAAAAGCCCCTTGTGATCAAATTAAATTTCTTCAAGCCTCAAAACGGCTTGACTTCCTTACTTCCAAATGAGAACCAAGAGCTACCTGAATCCTACCCTTTTCCAGCAGAGCTTACCTTATCAGGACGTACTTATGAGTACTCAGTAAGCTCCCGTGTTCTCTCAGCGCATATTCCCCTCCGCACAGCTTTAGATGGTGCTGCCCAGAGAGAACGCCCCTGCCCTCCTGAACCCTACAGCCGCTGGGGGTAGCCAAGAAATCAAAAGCAAGTCAAACCTCCTCATTGGCTAGCTCTTAGGGTGAGTCAGACTCCGGGGCGCTGCTTTGGGACAGCACGTCTCAGGTGTATTTATTCTGCAGATTTATTAGTAAGGTCAGGTGGCTAAATCTGACAAGCAGGTTTAGGTGTAAAACCCATCAAATTGCAAAGAACCAGGGAGCCTCGTTGTTATGGACAAAATTATTCGCAATAATAACAGCACCGTTTATGGAATGCCTAGTATGTGCTTGGGGCTTTACGTGCAATAAATAGTTCAGAAGGTAGGTATGTTCTCCTAAAGATAAGGAAACCCAAACCGAGAATTTCAATAATAGGCCCAAGTTCACACTCAGCTAGGAAACTGCGAAACCCGGTTGAACTCGAGTTTCTGAGATGGCAAAGAAGTTGGGGTAATTCAGACACTCAGACACACACACACATACACACACACACACACACACACACAAAACCACGCCGGAGATAACGCAGGAAAGTGAGAACTGACGTTCACACCCTTCCCCCAAGGCGAAGGAAAGGCAACCCCTGAATTCTTAAAATAACTCTCGCTTCCTCTCGGCCGCCGGGGGCTCGGGACCGCCGCCCCGCAGGCCGGGAGGCGCCGGGCTCCGCGGGAGGGTGCGCACCGCCCCCGCCGCCGCCGCCGCGCCCGGACGTCACGCTCCCGCCGGGCCACCGGGGAGGGCGGCCGCCCGCCGGCCTCGGAGGGCGCCCGGGCCGGGCCGCATCGCTCACCTCGGGGACCCGGGGCCCGGAGGGGACGGCGGACCGTGCCAGCGAGGAGTCCCCGCGGGACCTCCGCCGCGCGCGCGCCGCGTGGACAGGGTCTTCCCCGCCGCGCAGGGAGCGGCCCGCGCGGGGACAGCATCCGGCCCTCGGGGCGGCGCCGGAGGGCCCCGCGGTGCGCCCGCCCCCGCCCGCAGCCCGCGCCCCGCCCCGCCCCTGCGCCCCGGGCCGAGAGACACCTGCGGAGACGCCCGCCCCGGCCCCCCGCCCCCCGGCTCCCGTCCGCGGCTCACCAGCTCCGGGTGCGAGTCGCGGGGCGGCGGCGGCGGCGGCGTCGCTCCACGGTGGCCGGGGGTCCGAGCGGGGGCCGCGACGGGGCGGCCCGGCGGGGCGGGGAGCGCGCGGCTCGGGGTGCGGGCTGGGGCCCGGGGTGGCGCGGCCGCCCCGCCTGCCGCGGGCTGGAGGCTGCGGCGCGTCCGGCCCCGAGGCGCCACGGCCGGGAGCGAGCGGCGGCGGCCCGGAGCGAGCGGCGGAGGAACTGGCCGTCGCCGAGCTCGGCCGGGAGGTCCCAGCTACTTCCTGGTGCTCGGATTTGCATACCGCGCCTGGAGGGCGGGGAAGTGACCGTTTGGCCCCTGCCCAAGGTTTGGGGCTTTGGCGTGGCCGTCGCGCCGAGCTTTGAAGGCAGAGAAACCTGCGTCCCAGCCCGCAGCTCCGGAGCGTGGAGCCGCCCCGGGCCCGACCTCCTCCGGCGGAGGCGGACAGAAGGATCTTCCAGGAGACCCTCTGGCGCCTGGCGTCCTGGCACAGCGACGGAACCCCTCGCGTCTCCTTTCCTTCCCTTCCAACCTACTCGCTCGAGTGTTAGGAAGCGGGGTGCCCCTGGCAGCAGAGGGGCGCGCTCTGCTCCCCCAACGTTTGGAGTTCCCTAGAGGGAGGATGCTCAGGGTCTCCTTGAGTTCTTAACCAGCAGAGTCGCTCCTTGAGGGTGTACACGGGGGTGTTCAGGGCGTTGGTAGGGGTGGGGCGTGGTCGTGGACTTAAATGGCCTGGGGATTCCTCAGTTCTTCAAAACTTCAATCTCCTCCCGGAAAAATGGAGACAGGGTACTGGGAGCATGTAAAGGGCTCGCCCTGTGCCTGGCACACCTTCACCCCCGCGTGTAGCGCGGTGCTTGGCGCACAGCAGGTGCCTGACCGTCGTTTGCTAAAAGAATGACTGCATCTTCAAGCTCACGGTCCAACTCAGTAAATGCCACGTACAAACCCAAGGTAGATTATCAGTCTTGTTCTAAGCAAGATTCCACTCGCTGGGATCTCAGCATTGCACTAAAGTGTAGCATTTACGAGGAAATAAACAGCTCCCTGTAGGAGATTGGACTTTGTGTTAACAATAGCAGACACCTACATAGGGCCTATTGGGTGCCAGCCACGGCCCCAAGCTCGTGAGACCGATGACCTTTTATTAACAATGTTCTTGAGAGGCCGGCCCACCTGAGGCTACAGCCATAGTCCAGCGGTCCAGTCTGCCGTCTTATAACATGACCCAGGGAGCAGTCATTTATTACTGGTAACAGAGGAAAAGGTCTGCAGCCTACTGCCTTAACCAACAACAACAAAGTAGGATGGTTTCTACCTGTGATGGTCCCTGGTATGTAGTTGGTGAGTTTCCTGTTGAAGACGAGGGATTGGGTTACCTGTTGCAAAGTGTTGATCATGTCATGAATCCTATGGACTAATTCACTACCTGAGGGCCCGTTTCCTGGACTTTTCTTCAGAATGACCTCTTAAATATCTTGGCCTTAATTTAAAATATCTACTATTACCAGTGAGTCCTTGAGGTCCTGGCTGAAGGCACTGGCAAGTAGGCACGGGACACAGAATGTTTGGTGTTGGCTAATCCATCTGGAAGGTCCTGCTAGTGTTTACGGTGAAAGGGCTCTTGGAGCAATAAACAGAACAGCAGCAGGCAGAGCTGGACTTGCACCAAGCTCCACCGCTTCTTTTTGGTGTGATAAAAGTAAGGATCTCCAAAAGAGGTCCCCAGAAGTATTATTTATTTATGTATTTTTAATTTTATTTTTTATTGAATGAAATTTCCTTTAAATTCTGCAGTGCTTTACAAGTTTCAAAAGTTTCACACACATGATTTTTTCTAATCCCTTAATAATCCCTTTTGCTTTTTAAATCCCTTACCCCTAAAATAGCCCTCCCCAAGCTCCACCCCTTCTATTTATTTATCCATTCATTCATTCATTTGGCTGCACCAGGTCTTAGTTGTGGCACGCAGGATCTTTTAGTTGCAGCATGCAGGATCTTAGTTGAGGCACTCGGGATCTAGTTCCCTGACCAGGAATCGAACCTGGGCCCCCTGCATTGGGAGCATGGAGTCTTAACCACTGGACCACCAGGGAAGTCCCAGCATTGCTTTTTGTACTTCTCTCTCTCCTGCTGTCAGACAGATTCTCTGTTGAGAAGTGAGCACAGAATGGAGTGATCAGAGGCAGCTGCAAATCAGCAGAGACCCCTCAACGGGCAAGTGGGCTTCTGAAGGAGATGAGGGCTGCGACTGGTGGGGGGAGACACAGGAGAAGTAGTGGAAATGGCGTCAGCTAGGTATAGTCGATCCTCATTTTTTTCAGATCCCATGTTTGCAAACTCACCTACTCATTAACATTTACTTGTAACCCCAAAGTCAGTATACAGGCAGTGCTTTCACAGTCGTTGGTGGACATGAGCACAGCGGTGAGCGTTTTGAGTCGCCCGACTCACCTGTTCCCAGCTGAGGTCAGCAAGGTGTTTCTCTGCCCTCTCCTTTTAGCTCTTGTTATACAAACATGAGTCCTTATGTGATCTGCTTAGAGCAACTTCTTTGCATTTTTGTGCCTTTTGTTGGTGAGTTGACTATTTAAAATAACCCTGAGCATAGTGCTAAAGTGCTGTCTGGTGCCCAGAGCACAAGAAGGCTGTAATGTGCTTTCATGGAGGAAACAAGGTAGCAGATGAGCTGCCTTCAGACGTGACTTGTGCTGTTGGCTATGAGTTCAGTGTCACTGAGTCAACGATATACGTTACATAAGGTGTCTTTAAACAGAGACGCATAAAACAAGGTTATCCATCAATCAACTGATGAAAATGTGGCAGCCAGAGGCTCCCAGCCACCTAACCCTGTATTCCTCCTAGGAACAGTGGCTCAGTATTCGCTAACTCATTATTTGTGGCGACTGTCTAGACCAAGACTCCCGCGAATAATGAGAACTTACTGTGTGTAGGAATAGCCCATCGTTCCGTGGGAGGAAAAAGAAAGGCCTGACCTCAAGGAGATTCTCCTCCATCACGACCTTCAACTTCCCACTCCCGATCACGGCACTTACAGCTGAGACTGGTCATCTCTGCACACACTTTCAGGTCAGCCCACCCACCTCGCCATCTGACCTGCAGCCCACCCGCTGCCATGTTGTGGACTGTCCCCAGTGCCCCTCTGGAGCTGCCCTCCAGGGGTTCAGGCTCCTCAGCGCAGCTCAGGGACTCTGACGGCTCATCTGCGGAAGCCCCCAGGTTGGTTTTGCGGGGAGGGGCAGAGCGGAGGCTAAGACTCTCCATCTGACCCTTGCAAACGTGGACACAGACCTGAGCGTATGGTGCAGAACAGTGGTGCACAAGCTGGCGGCACCTGAGAATCACCAGCCCAGGCCCTTCCCAGGTCTTTATTTATTTTTTAAAATTTATTGATTGATTGATTTTTGGCTGCCGTGCCCCGCATGTGGGATCTTAGTTCCCCAACCAGGGATTGAACCTGTGCCCCCTGCAGCGGAAGCTCGGAGCCCTAACCACTGGACCGCCAGGGAATTCCCTTCCCAGGTCTTTAAACTAAAGTCTTGGGGGTGGGATTCGGGGTCCCAATCATCAGAGACTTTCAGAGACTTCAAATCTCCCCAGATTGTACCAGTGAGCAGCCAAGATGGGGAGCTACTGGGAAAGACCCCCGGCCAGACATCCTGGGAGAATATGGGACAAATCTGCCAGACAGATGGATTTCTGCTTCTCACCAGTGTTCCTAGTAAAACACGCTGGAGAGCCTTTCATCTGACGCATTTGGCACTGATGAATCAAGCAAGTTGTTTGAAGTGGGGACATCATAAAAATGATGTAAATGTCCCTTAAACATTTTACTTGAACTTCAACCTAAAGTACATTCATTCAGGGAATTCCCTTACGGTCCAGTGGTTAGGACTCCGCGCTTCCACTTCAGGGGGCATGGGTTCGATCCCTGGTCGGGGAACTAAGATCCTGCAAGCCGTGCGGCCAAAAAATTAATTAATTAATTAATTAATTAAATAAAGTACATCATTCACCCCCAGTTTCTCATCTCACAGCAGGGCATTTCCAAATTCACCTTGCTGAGGTGGCGGGAGCTGGAATTGAACCCCATTCCGTCTGACTGACATCAAAGCCCAGCTCGGACCCTTAGATGTCAAGGTGCCTACAAAGTTCAGGCTTCTCAGCCTGAAACACCCGAGACACAGCACCGTGCGCCTGGAAGCAAACGGAGAAATTGAGGCCGAGTCTCCTCCATTCCTTTACATTTATGAAGGAAGACCCAAGCTACCTGAACAAGAAATTATTAAAACTGAGACAAACAGTAAACATAGTATCACCAGTAACTGGGATCGGAATCTTATCAAATTCACAACAAAGTTAATTTGTTACTCAGCGATACACAAGATTGTTCTACATGGTAATGAGACCAAAATCGTCAGCTATGCATAAGAAATTCTCTCCTTGGAATACTACTCGGCCATAAGAAAGAATGAAATACTGCCATTTGCAGCAACACGGATGGACCTAGAGATGACCATACTAAGTGAAGTAAGCCAGACAGAGAAAGACAAATATCATATGATATCACTTATATGTGGAATCTAAAATATGACACAAATGAACTTATCTACAAACAGAAACAGCCTCACAGACACAGAGAACAGACTTGTGGTTGCCAAGGGGAGGGGGGAGGGATGGAGTGGGAGTTCAAGATTGGCAGATGCAAACTAGTATATGTATGTACAACTGAATCCCTTTGCTGTACGCCAGAAACTAACACAACATTGTAAATCAACCGTGCTTCAATAAAATAAATTTTTTTAAAAAAGAAATTGTCTCCTATAGTCAGACTGGGGGTTCCTAGGGTCTAGCAGGGAACACCCAAAAGGTAAGAGGGAGAATTGCTTCTGACTTCATTTGTTTTCTCTCTGAGGAGGAGTCCCCAAGGCTACCTCCCACTCTTTCCTACCTTCTGATCCTCAGTGAGGATGCCCAGCCCCTCCAATCGAGCTGGTCGCAGGACCCTAGGGTCTGCCCTGTCCCCTGGTCTCATGTCTAGAGGTGCCAAACCTGTTTTCTGGGTGCCCCTCTGGTTTCTAGGAACTCATGTATTTAGCTTTTCATAATTTCAGACTTAGAGAAAAATTCCAAACATAACACAAAGAATCAGCAGATATCCTTCAGCCAGATTCTCTAACTGTCCGTGTTTAACCATATTTGTGCTCTGTGTCTACTGTAAGGTTCCTGGTCTTCATCAGACTTTTCCCCATTAAGCATCCATTGACAGTTCTTGCCTGGGTCGATGGTCACCGTGATGGTTGCCAAATGCTGTATCCTATGACTTTTGAACAAAATGAACTTTCTGGAACAGGATGTGTCAGTCAAAGGAGGTAGGAAGAATTTGGAAAAACAGGTGGCAAGGATCAAACAGAATGGCATAAAACCACTTGATTCTCAGAGCAGCTTCATGATGTAGTCTAATCAGAGACCTTTCTTAAGGTCGATCGGCATTAAGACTCTGGCAGTTTGGATGGAGATGAAGGGGCAAGGGGTCACGTGGTGCCCAGGACATCATGAAGGAAGTTGGGCTTCGGGGGAAGTAAGCCAGGGCAGTCAGGAAGCAAGGCTGGGGCCTGAGGCAGATGCTGGGTGGGAAAGGGCTGCAGAAAGACACCTGCCCTGCTCCGGGAGTCCAGGGGTGCATCGCGCAGACCTTGATCTTGAGAGCTGCCTGCGCAACTTAACGCCTTCTGGAAGATGCAGCTCCAATGATCACCTGTAATGGTCACAGCAACAAACAAGTCGATTAACAGAGGGAGGCATGGATGGGGTGCCCATCTCCAGGGATGAGCAGAGGCCATCAACTCCACTGTCAGAACTGAGCAGGAGTCCCGCTGCGGCTGGCTGGGCTGGGGCCGAGGCCCAGGCGTGGACCAGCCAGAGCTCAGCTGCAGTGCTGCTAGGCTCTCCTGTTACATTCTCTACCCCACCTTCTTTTAAGCTCTCCTGTAAGTAGCTATTCCGTGGGGAAGTATTCCTGGTTACGTTGATCTGGGGACCTTGAGTTGTACCCAGTCTCAGAGGCTCCACGTGGGGGCTCCAGGAAGGGGCTCCAGTGTGTGTCCCACCCCGTGGACCAGGTGATAAGTGTGTGGAGAGACGCTCCTGTCGGTGGAGACCCTCCCCGCCGCTCACAGCTGGCAGGGGTCACGTCTGAGCCCTTGCCATGGGGCTGCCGCCCTGGCCTCTGTCATAGACGTGACCACAAAGTAGTTAAAATAGTGAGCGTGAAAGGGCTGCCCGTGGGTGTTTGCGCTGCTTTCCCAGCATGAAACAAACCCGGCCTCCTCCCCAGAGCTTGACGTCACTCTGTGCTGACAGAATCGTCCACGTGACCTTTCACGATGACCTGTCAGGGGCCCTTCAGGGTCTGGCTCAGGCCATCACCCCTCTTTCACCCACCGACCCCTTCATTCAGCCTGCACATCCTCCTGGGGACCAGAAGCGGCGTGGCTCTCTGAACTCGATTCCAGAAACACAGCATCTGGTGAAGACGCGCCAGATGAGGATGGCTGTGTAAAGTTAATGACTTTTATATTCTGATATTTTTTATCTGCATTGGCCAGTGCAGTATCATTTTTTTCTTTTTTCTTTTTTTTTTTAAGAACTTCACATTTCCATTTATTTATTTATTTATTTATTTATTTATTTATTTTTCGCTGTGTTTTGGGTCTTCGTTTCTGTGCGAGGGCTTTCTCCAGTTGCGGCAAGCGGGGGCCACTCTTCATCGCGGTGCGGGGGCCTCTCACTATCGCGGCCTCTCTTGTTGTGGAGCACAGGTTCCAGACGCGCAGGCTCATTAGTTGTGGCTCACGGGCCTAGTTCCTCCGCGGCATGGGGGATCTTCCCAGACCAGGCCTCGAACCCGTGTCCCCTGCATTGGCAGGCAGACTCTCAACCACTGTGCCACCAGGGAAGCCCCTTTTTTTCTTTTTTTAATTACTTTTTATTGGAGTATAGTTGATTTTACAATGTTGTGTTAGTTTCTGCTGTACAGCAAAGTGAGTCAGTTATACATATACATACATCCACTCTTTTTTAGATTCTATTCCCATATAGGTATTACAGAGTATTGAGTAGAGTTCCCTGTGCTATACAGTACATTCTTAGTGTTGTATCATTTTTACGCACAGAGGTGTGTATTCAGTTTGACGACCATCTTGGATGTTGTTTCTGTCTACGCTGCCTTTGAATGATCTCAGCCTCAAATGAATTCGGCTTCTGTTGTTTGCCCTGGTAGGAGGCATCATCTGAATCCCCCGCTGGTCTCTACAGAGTCAGCCTGATAACACGGTTTGGTTATTACCGCGTCTTGTACACACATGGCCACCTTTGCTGTTAGGCGAGAAGTGTTTCATTGGACTTTCTGGATTCTAACTCTGTGTGAAGAGAGGTTGGTGTGTGTTAATATGAGCCCCACCGTCCTGTCTCCGCGGAGCAGGTCTGACCGACGAGCCAGGGGCCTCTTGTACTCAGCTCAGGTGTGAGGGGAGAGCTCTGCGCCTCCATGGAAATCATCTTCCTTTCCTTAACCCCACTTCCAGAAAAGTCCAGGAAATGCAGAGTATTCCTGCAGGTCACTCAGTAAAATCTCAACCACTCTCTAAAGGGTGGGTTCGTTCCAGGGTGGGTTTATGGGTGTGTCTTTTTGTCGATCTAAATAGTTTATGTGTGTCTGTCCCTTGGAAGTCCTGTTTACATTGATTAGTTATTGTTAAGCTCCTGCTATCCTAAATAACAACTGTCCCATGAGCTATCTGGTTCTTACTCAGGGATTCTTCCGGTCTCATTGTCGGTAGGATTCAAAGTTACAAAAGGAAAAGTGTCGCATTAGGAAAGTTAGAATTTAAGATGATATTTACCT
Organism: Balaenoptera ricei; assembly: GCF_028023285.1. NCBI lineage: Eukaryota > Metazoa > Chordata > Mammalia > Artiodactyla > Balaenopteridae > Balaenoptera > Balaenoptera ricei. The sequence goes on from NC_082655.1 coordinate 78,321,318, forward strand.
CACCACCCAGTGGGAGAGTTTTGACGGAATGAGTATGATTTGGAGCCTGAATTGCTCATGTACATGACCCCAGGGTCTGAAGAGGTTCTTCTGTGATTACTGGGTAAACTGTACTTAATTTGACTCTTTGCTTGTCTATAAAGCAAGTCGCATGCGCCTCACACAAGTACTGTGAAGGCAGAGAAGTGACCGGTTTTCCTAATCTCTGCATAAAGTAGTGATGGCCTGGGGTGCTGGGGGTGGGGGAGGGGAAGAGGTGGGAGGAGGAACAGAAACCCAAAGAATGCTTTGAGGATGTGGGATGGAGGTATTTCTATGTGGCTTAGGCCGCACTGACAGGTACCTTTATGTCTTTGTGTTCACACATCCCCTTTTGCTCCACCTTCCCATGGTAAACTCTTACCCATCCTTCAAGGACCAGTTCAAGTGCCACCTCCTCCAGGAAGCCTTCATTAGATTCATCACCTCTCTTCCTCCCTTGACATCCTACAGAAAGTGACCCCTACCTCTTGTTGACACTTGTCACTTTCCACCCTTTCTAATGCTGTTATTTATCTATTGATACATGGCGCTCCTGCACCAGACGGTGGAATGAAGGAGGATCCGGGCTATGTCTCTTGGTCTGTGTTTGTTGGTTGTTGTTACTCTAAGCTCCCAGCACAGTGCACAGGAGCTGCAGTGAGTTTGCCGAATAAAGTGCGAGGCTGCCACCACAATGTGGGAGCCCAGGGAGGCGATGTCCAGCCTTGGTTTGTGGGGAAGACCCGGCATCAGTCATTATGGGTTGGATTCTCTCCACCCAAAGATGCTGAAATCCTGATCTCCAGGGCTGTGAATGCGACCTATATGGAAACAGGGTCTTTGCAGGTTATCAAGTCAAGAGAGGGTGTTAGGGTAGACCCCAAATGCATATGACTGTCTGCAAAAGAGGAAAATCTGGACACAGGTAGACATGCCTGCACTCAGGGAGAAGGCATGTAAAGATGAAGGCAGAGGCTGGAGTGATGCATCTACCAGCCAAGGAACACCACATGTTGCTAGGAAACCCCCAGAAGCTAGGAGAGAGGTAGGCAGCAGGTTCTTCCTCATGGCCTTGGAAGGAACCAGCCCTGTCAACCAGACCCTGATCTTGGACGTCTGGCCTCCACAACTACGATTCAATAAAGTTCTGTTGTTTAAGCCACCAGTTTGTGGTCGTCTGTTACTGCAGCCCTAGTAAACTAATATAGTTCTTGAGTCCCCAGTCTGTTTCAGGAGCTGGGAACTCACTTATATACACCATGTATGTAATAATTCTCACAGTTATGTTTGCCACACATGCTGCTTAGTGTGTCCTACAGTCGATGAGACCCTCACTCTACAAATGAGGAAGTGTGACAGAGAGAAATGAAGAGACTTGCTCATGGTCACATGAGTGGTGAGAGGGGAGCTGGGGTCCACTCAGGGCTTCTGAACCAGAACCAGGCTGCATCCTACCGGTCTCCTGCCATCCTTCAATGAAGACCCACCTCATCCTCGAATGCAGATGACATGTGGCCACATCCCCAGGCAGGGCCAGGAGGGTCCTGAGCTGCTTTAAGTTGAGGACGGTGTCCTACTCACCTTTACTAGCACAGCATCAGGTATGTGAAGACGCTCAGTGAATGTTTGTTGGATGAATGGATTTCTCAGTGGATTAAAAATTAATTTTATATCACAGGGAACTATATTCTATATCCCGTGATAAACCATAATGGAAAAGACTGTGAAAAAGAATATATATATATGTGTGTGTGTGTGTGTATATGAATCACTTTGCTGTACAGCAGAAATTCACACAACATTGTAAATCAACTATACTTCAATAAAATATTAAAAAAATTTTTCCAACCTGATTACATTTTTTTTTGAATTTTATTTTATTTATTGTTTTAGACAGCAGGTTCTTATTAGTCATCTACTTTATACATATCAGTGTATACACGTCAGTCCCAATCTCCCAATTCATCACCCCCCCCAACCACTTTCCCCCTTGGTGTCCATACGTTTGTTCTCTGCATCTGTGTCTCTATTTCTGCCCTGCAAACCAGTTCATCTGTACCCTTTTTCTAGGTTCCACATATATATGTTAATATACGATATTTGTTTTTCTCTTTCTGACTTACTTCACTCTGTATGACAGTCTCTAGATCCATCCACATCTCTACAAATGACCCAATTTCGTTCCTTTTTATGGCTGAGTGATATTCCATCGTATATATGTACCACATCTTCTTTATCCATTCATCTGTCGATGGGCATTTAGGCTGCTTCCATGTCCTGGCTATTGTAAATAGTGCTGCAATGAACATTGGGGTGCATGTGTCTTTTGAATTATGGTTTTCTCTGGGTATATGCTCAGTAGTGAGATTTCTGGGTCATATGGTAGTTTTATTTTTAGTTTTTTAAGGAACCTCCATACTGTTCTCCATAGTGGCTGTATCAATTTTAAAAAATCGATTTTATAGACAAAAGAATGTTATGCCTTTATGCATCAAAAAAGCCTACGTTGTCAGCTGGCAATAAAAAATAACCTTTCTTTGATAGAAAGAATGTTATCTAGAAATGATAAGATCTCAGTTTTGGCCCCAACTCCACCATTTAGGAGCTATGAAACCTGGGTTTCCTCATTTTTAAACTTAGGTGTTGGTCTGCGTGGCATCTATAGTAACTTCCAGGTTTCAGAGTCTATGCTTCTGGCAGTGACTTCCTGTGAGGACTTTCATTGCCAGTTCAGGGCATTTTACCCAAGAAAAGAATTCATTGTGACCTGGAGCAATTAATTGAGCAGTATAAAGCAGTATTTTTTGTTTAGGCCAATCAGAAGCAGCTTTTTGTTTCAATAAGGAAGATCATTTGAGGGGCATCTATATACAAAAGAAGTGGTAAGAAGATCGTTAGTATTAAGAAACTTAAACCTCACCAACTATCATGAACGTTTATAAACCAGTCCAACTAGATGCTTCTGTTAAACAGGAAGAAAGAAAACTTTACAATGACTAGAAAACCAACACTAAATCTTCTGAAGTCCCTTTGCTACGGACCTTCTGTGATCTGAACCTGAAGGTCTAGACTACAGCTGATGTACACAGCTGATGCACACGGCTGATGCACAAGGCTGATGTACACGGCTGATGCACACGGCTGATGCACACGGCTGATGTACACGGCCGGATAAGGCAGATTCTGGAAGAGTGACAATGGTCGCGAGAGGTCATCGTCCATTTTCACTTATTTGGCAGCATCTGGGTTTCAACCCTAAGAGAAAAGTGCTCAAAAAAAAAAAAACAAAAAAAAAGGCTCAGGAAATGATTGAGAACTAATTAAGCTATATTAATCAAACACATTAGGCTACAGACAGATCGAGAAAAAATTCCAATTTTAGGACAAATCATGAAATGAAGTTAAAGAGGCCATAATTGTACATATATATGTATACGTGTATGTACGGCCGTATTATGCCATACATGTGACATAAGCCTGGAAACAGGAATAAGAAATGCCACCCCCGCCCCCAGAAGGCTCCATGGGGAGCAGCTGGATCTGACAAACAGCAGGTTTTTAAGTCCAAGATGGTCGTGACAGACAGAGCCCCTCTGTCGAGAAGTAGGGGAATTCAAAGATGCGATGAGCTTTCTGAAACTGGATTGTTTCCCGCTTTTCCATCAATTTATCCATCTTGCAAGCCTTGCATTGCTCTGATCAAGAAACAGTGGCCCAAAGACAGAAATAGAGACATAGATGTAGAGAACAAACGTATGGACACCAAGGGGGGAAAGCGGGGATCAAAGTGGCGTGGGTGGTGATGGTGGGATGAATTGGGAGATTGGGATTGACATATATACACTAATATGTATAAAGTAGATAACTAATAAGAACCTGCTATATAAAAAAAAATCAAATAAATAAAATTAAATTCAAATAAAAAAAAAAAAGAAAAGAAACAGTGGCCCAGCCAACATACATGATGTTGAGTTGCTTAATAAACTGGCTGTAGGATTAATGATAAAATGGAAATGACAGCTATAGTGCTGTCGACCCCTTTCTATATGTGACCGACCTCACAAAACCTCTTAGACGTCACCTATTTTTAATATAGGCTTCATATGTATAAAACTATGATCTATCTTGTGGAACACTGTCATTCTTATAGGTTGAAATCATCTATTACAGGGGTCCCCAACCCCTGGGCTGCAGACCAGTACCCGTCCATGGCCTGTTAGGAACCGGGCCGCAGGGCAGGAAGTGAGCGGCGGGCGAGTGAGTGAAGCTTCATCTGCTTCTCCCCATCGCTCCCCATCACTCGCATTACCACCTGAGTCATTCCCCCCCAACCCCGGTCCGTGGAAAAATTGTCTTCCATGAAACCGGTCCCTAGTGCCAAAAAGGTTGGAGACTGCTGATCTATTATATGCTAATAACTCTACTTATTTTCTCTTCCCAATAAAAATCAGTCATTTTGCTGCTATTTTTCACTTTAATATCGTAGTACAGGATCAGAGAGCCAGGAAAGATCAGGAAAGGGAATCTAGTAGCTGCTACCAATGACCCGGAGAGTCCAAGGGGCTTCACAGGCTGGTTTTTGTTCCATTTCACCGCAAGGAAATGGAGGGGAAGAAAAGAGAAAATCCTTGTTTGATACTAGACTAGTAAATCGATGTTTCCAGGATGGAACCCAGGCTTTTCAGCTTCGCTGCTTGTGGTCCTTCTACCACCTCACATTTGCTTAATTTTCATTCCGTGCTAAGCAGAACAAGTGCCATTAAGTTGTTTTATTTACTTCTCACAACAGTGATTTGTTGCTGGTATTGTTAATCCCTAGGTTGCAGATAAGGAAAGCAAGGCTCAGAGAGGCTAAGTAACTTGTCCAATATCACACAGCCAGTAAATGGAAGGAAAGAATAATTATCCAAGCCATACATTACCTTTGTGTAAATATATTAATACCTAGAATTAAACGTTTGATCAAAAGTTTAGCTTATTACATGTTTACCCTTTGGGTTGTAACTTGTGTTCTATTATAACTTGAGTTGGACTATAATTTCTTGGTGAAACACAATGCTTAAGAAATTTAAGGACATTTGTAAAAACCAAACACAACTTAATTTGTTAATGTTTACTAAGGGTCATTGTTATCATTATTAGCTGAAGAAAGAAAAAATTTTATTCTTTAAGTAAAACCTAAATAATAATTGACTAATTTCTTAACTGTTCAACTTTTTTATACATATGAGCTGACTTTTGTTCTATTCTTATGAATCCTCAACCATTTTAACTGGTGGCCTGCTCTTTTAACTGGTGGCCTGCTCTGCTGCTGTCTACGTGATCTGGTGATTGTCTCGCCATTCCACTGGAAGAAATACAAAATCATTTCAAAGTAGGTATGGGAACTCTGTATAAAGTAGTATGTTACCGAAACAAAATTATACATCCTGTGGTCTTTCAGAGACATTCCTTAATTCCCAGTAAAAGCAAACAACAACGGCCAAAACCAAGCACATGACAAGAGTGGGAGTGATGGGAGAGGAGAGCATGATGGAATAAAAAGCAATAGAAAGGAGATTTGTGCTTTCAAATGAAAATGCATTTTGCAGGGATGCTATCAGGTACAGTACTCATCTAATAGTATCAGTAACATTTTCTGTCTTTTTGCATGCAATTGCAACTACAATTATAAGATGTTTTGGTATTGGATTAAAATGTGGTTGCTTTGACATATATACACTACCAAATGTCAAATAGATAGCTAGTGGGAAGCAGCTGCATCGCACGGGGAGATCAGCTCGGTGCTTTGTGACCACCTAGCGGGGTGGGATAGGGAGGGTGGGAGGGAGATGCAAGAGGGAGGGGATATGGGGATATACGTATACGTATAGCTGATTCACTTTGTGATACAGCAGAAACTAACACACCATTGTAAAGCAGCTATCCTCCAATAAAGAGGTTTAAAAAATATATATGGTTGCTTTTACATGTCATGCAGAGTGGAGAGAGGAGAGAAAGAGAGAGAGAGGGAGAGAGAGGGAGACAAGAAAAAATTAGAAGCATTGGAAAAACTGCACAGCGACTGCAGGATGTCCTGTTACATTTATCTTGTTAGACAGACGCATGAGTCACTATAAAACTTGACACATCGGAAATGCTTTTACTGTGTGTGGTACTTCACTCCTCATAAAAGTGAAGCGCATAGATTCGAGGATAACAAGCGATGGGTGTCCTCATGTAAAGGTATCTGCTGTAATTCTTTTTGAATTGAAAGAACTTTAGACACAGAGATGATGATGACCCAGAACGGGCAGGCAGCATCAAGGCTGGTCTTCTCTCTGAATTCTTGAAAGCTTTGGTACTTCCCTCTTCTCAAGTTCTTGATAATAAATGCCATGAGGAAGATATCTGTTGATTGAATCTCTATGTTTTACCACCGTTCTGCAAAGCTAGGATAGCACTTGCTCAACTGAAAAAACTTCATTAGCCCTTGAACCATACAAAAGTGATGTATTGCAAAAAGAAAAATGAAAAAAAATTAACAACAAAAAGTGATGTGTTGCAAAAACTCACCAGTAATCTAATAGTAATAGTAATAATAATAATAATAATAGCAGCTTCACATAAAAAGGGATGGCAACACTCATTGTGATAAAGCAAAACAAATTACATGCTTTTAATTCCATAATCTTTTAAAAAGAAAAACAAAATGAGGACACATAAAGGTGTCTTTTTCCTCCTCTTTTTTTATTTGCAGTTATTTACACCATCGTATGTAAGTTACCTAAAATGTCTCCTCTGCACAAAAACTTCTTCGTAAGAAATGTTTTAGAATTCTTTCTTTCCAGGAAGAAAAGCTTTTATTCATGTATTCAACCAGTATTTATCAAGTGGCAGCTATGGGCTAGGCATTGTATTAGGCACTGGGAATACAGTGGTGAACAAGATCAATAAAAAGCTTTGCATTCTGGGACTGGTATTGCAATGGGGGCGGGGGGAAGATGAGCAGTAAAAAAACTAAATCAGTTATAGAGAATGTTAGAAGGAGAAATACTATGAAAAGTGTTACCCGAAAAACTGCGCTCGCTTCTTGGTGGGTGTCGAGCCAAAAGACACAACAAAGCCAAAACTCAGCAGAAGGAAGGATTATTATTACCTTCAGCGAGTAAGGAGAAGATGGGGATCTTTCCCAAAGCAGCATCTCCCAAAGACTTCTTGATTATGTTACATCAACGGACCTTTCGCCTCGGTATACATTTATTGCCAAATCATATTCTTCAAAAAAGTTAACCAGGTCCTACAGGGAACTATATTCAATATATATTCAATATCCTGGGATAAACCATAATGGAAAAGAATACAAAAAAGAATGTATATGTGTGTGTAATTGAGTCACTTTGCTGTACAGCAGAAATTAACACAACTTTGTAAGTCAACTATACGTCAATAAAATAAATTTTAAAAATTAACAAAGAAAGAAAACTTCCCTCAGTCCCCTCTTTGGAATTGTAAATGATAAAATGCCCCTCGTTTTGTCCACTTTTCATCCATGTTCAGATACTGGGCTGGTTGTGCACGTGTGTGTAGGCTGTGTATGCGAATGCAGGTGTGTGTGTGTGCGTGTAGGGGATGTATTTAGGGCCACGTGTAGATGGTATTTGTACATGTGCAGGGGTGTGTGTGTGTGCATAGGGGTGTGTATGTACACAGATGTGTGTGTGTGCAAGGTGGGGGCATATGTAAAGACATTTATGGGGGTATGTGTGTGTGTGCTCAGGGGTGTTTGTGAGTAAGGATGTGTGTGCAGGAGTGTGTTGTGTGTAAGCACATCTGTGTGCATTTATGCAGGAGTGTGGGTATGCAGGGATGCGTGTGGTGTATTATATGCATGTGTATAGATTTGTGTACCTGCAGACACATGTCTGTAAGTGCAGGGATGTGTGTGTGTGTGTGTGTGTGTGTGTGTGTGTGTGTGTAGGGAGTGTGATGTCTGGGGAAGAAGTTTTGAAAAATGGGTCAGCCACGGGGAGGGGTTGCTGCAAGTCTAGAAAATAAGGGACAGGTGGGCTGAGGCCAGAGGGTGCAGCTCCAATGCCGGGAGTTGCATCGGGGGAGTCGCCGTCCACTGTTAGCAGGGGTGTGGCGGTGACACAGTGGAGCTGCTCCAGGGAATTGCTGCTTCTTGCGACTGAGGGGCTGGCATCGGAGGGTGAGGGGCGGGTCGTGCGGGGTGAAGGAAGGGTGACACATCCTCAGCATCTGAGGGGTCACATACTGGGGACCGGGGGCTGGGCTATCCCTCAGCCAGAACCCAAGCTTGGGAACGTTCCTGAACTCACTGGACCTCGGGCGCTGAGTTTTCAAACGGAAAGAACAAGACTTTATAGGACTCGGATTAAAGGAGACACAGCTCGTAAAGGACTCGGCATGGCGTGGCTCCTGGGAAATTCTCAGCAGATGTTATTAAAGGAGGAGAAGAGAAACGAGGAAACTCCGGGAAATGCAAGGAACGCTTGGATTTGGCAGAGAAAGAGCAACTATTGTGTTTTCAACATTTCAAACTCTTTGCACGGCGTCTAATGCAGCGTGGAAGTCTGAGCATCTCCAGGCTGCGTGCCGTGAACCTTGCAGCGCGGCTCCGACGGCGGAGGGACCGGGAGCCGCCCTGGGAGGGGGCACAGGGCACTTCTGTCCACGCGGGACGGCGTCCCCACCCCCCAGACTGCTTCTTACTGCCAAGGCAGGGGAGGGGTGACTCCCGCGACATTTAGGGGGACTTGCAAATGCGTCTCCCGGGGGAAGAGCTGGGTTTGAAGACTGCCTGCCAGTCCAGAGCGCAAGATGCAGTGCAAGGAAAAGACAATGGTTTGTGTAATCTGCTACATCGATCTATCAATATAAAGATGTGGGCTGGTCCGTCCACAGGAGATGGGCTGCATAAAAATTCCTCTCATTTTTAGCTTACACTTACACTAAGTGTAACTTACTCTGACACTAATCAGTCAAAACGTCTCCCTATCCTTCTATAAATAGGAAGGAGAAGACTTGCCACCGATTTCTCTTTTCCTACTGCCTCTTTCTTGACTCTTCTCCTGAGCTACTAAATACTTTTGCAGAAGTTTTTGTATCCTTCCGGCAGTGTGCTAAAGTATTTGCACAATTATCTCCTTTTAACTGCACATTTATTCAACACTAAGTTATTATTGAACACTTACCATGTGTTGGGAGCCCCGATACTGGCAACGGTCCCCATTTTACAGCAGAGGAAACAGAATCTCAGCTGGATGAGGAGTCTTGCCCCAAACAGCCCAGCTGGAAGGTGACGGAGCCCAGCTCAGCAGATGGGGCCACCCTCCCCCGGCTTGTTCAGTGGAGCCCAAGGGGAGAAGCATTGTGAAAAGCCCTCACGACAAAGGTAAATTACCCTTGGCCACAGAAGACCAAATAACACACAGCTGTTTTCCAGTGTAAAATGCCTGCTCAGCTACCTTGGAGAACATTCTCTACCCAAAAGCTGCCTTGTTAGAACACTGAAACCAAAGTGCGAGGGAATATTCTCTGGTCTTTTTCAAAGATTGAACCACATGAAGGAGAAAAGAGAGACTAAGAAGAAAAGGAACACAATCTTTGGTTAACCATAAAACTAAGTTTTCAATTCTTCATAAGATGAAATCACTTTTTTTTCCCCTAAAAATAACTTTCTGGTTGATTTTGAGGTTGGTGGCAAGTTTTGGTCCAATGAATGCTGAATTTGTAAAACAGTGAGGTGGAAATAAATGAAGGAGAAATTTGTTTCTGTTTTGATCCAATTTAGTTGTTAAGAAAAACAGTGAAACTTCTGCTTAAACATAGAACTGATAATATTGTGAAACAAAGAATGAAATATTTGAAAAACAGAAGTTTCTTACATTGTTTTTGCTTAGCTTGAGGGTCAGTCTTAAATAATGAATTTTAAATAATGAACAAATTCTAAAAGGGCATTTTTCAGGACATTAAAAGTAAAATTAAAATTATAAATTGAATATAACTACATTACAAACAATATGGAGAAAAGAGCCCCCGAAGCCTGGGAATGGCTTCCCCACCAAAGAGGGGGAATTATGATCTTGTTTGTTTCTTAAAATTTTTATACAGGTGGGCCCAATCGGATATGACTGGTATCCTTATAAGAAGAGGAGTCTAGAACATAACACACAGACCAAGGGAAGGCCATGTGAGGACACAGGCAAAGGAAAGAGGGCTTAGGAGAAACCAACCCATTGGACACCTTGCTCTCTGACTTCTGGCCTCCACAATTGTGAGAAAATAAATTTTGTCGTTTAAGCCACCCACTCTGGAGTATTTTGTTATGGTAGCCCCGGCAGACTCATACACCAACCAACCAATAAGCAAGCAAAAGCCAGGAAAGAACCAAATCCTCAGGATACCAAACCTAGTGTCAGCATCCCCCCGTTGCTTCCTGCTCCAAAGATAGAATCACATATTAGGGAGATATGGACAGGGAAATAAATATAAACGTAATGTGTGTGCATGTGTGTCTGTAGTGTGTGTGTGTGTGCGCGTGTGCACGCACATGCATGTGTGGGAGTACATGCTAATATTCTCTTGTTCTGCTCACCAAGGGGACCTGGGGGCAGCAACATCCCCATAAAAATGAACACACCCAGTGCCTAGATCTTGACTTCTAAATACCATACTCCTCTAAGAAGATACAGGACTCCTTGGAGAAATGGCCAGTTTCAGGCTGGGGCAAGGAAAGTACAAGATGAGGGTGGAACATCTTGTTGAGACAGAAAGCAGGCAAGTACTCAAAAAATGGTGGAAACGTCAAAATGACACTTGCAGTCACTTGCAAATCTGGATCAATTTGAGTGTAAAATAAATAGTGAGTGTAACAAATTACAATGAATTTTAGGTAACAGATGATAACCTATTGAATAAAATAGAAAGGATGAGTTTCTGCTGGCATGTAAATTGAATTTTGATGAGGAACAGGATACTTACATAGTTTCAAAGTTTCTCCCCACAAAATACTTATTAATTATAAAGGGATACAGAGTAACTGTTCGGTAGGAAAGCCTGGCAGACACCAATTTCATCAAGTGACCAGAGTAACGAGGTGAATTGACGTCATCATGACCTGCTAGAATACACTGAGAAAGAAAGACACAGCATTGCTTCTGTGACATTCCACCAAAACGCAGAACCTGAGCATAATCATGAGATGAAAGAGCAGAAAGGCCCAAACTGAGGGACTTTCTACAAATAACTGGCCTGTAATCTACAGAAGGGTCAAGGTCATGAAAGTTAAAGAAAGACCAAGGAACTGCTCTGGTCTAAATGATACTTAAGAGACCTGATAACTACATGCGACATGTGATTCTGGTCTGGATCCTTTTGCTCTAAAGGACATTATTGGGACAAGTGGCAAAACTCAAACAGGGCCTGAAGATTAGGTGGTAGTAATGCATTAATGTTAATTTCCAAATTTTAACAGTGGTTTGTGGTTCTATAGGAATTATACATGAAGTATTGGGGGGTGATTGTGGTTTAATAGCGGTTTTATTCTTATTTAGGTATGGAAAGACTAACAGATCAGGAGATGAAAAACCATGCCATTGAAAACATAGTTTGTGGGCTTCCCTGGTGGTGCAGTGGTTAAGAATCCACCTGCCAATGCAAGGGACATGGGTTCGAGCCCTGGTCCAGGAAGATCCCACATGCCGCAGAGCAACTAAGCCCGTGCGCCACAACTACTGAGCTTGCGCTCTAGAGCCCACGAGCCACAACTACTGAGCCTGCGCTCTAGAGCCCGTGCTCCGCAACAAGAGAAGCCACTGCAATGAGAAGCCCACGCACCACAACGAACAGTAGACCCCGCTCTCTGCAACTAGAGAAAGCCCGTGCGCAGCAACGAAGACCCAATGCAGCCAAAAATAAATAAATTAAAAAAACAAAAACAAAAAAACAACAACATAGTTTGTTACTCACAGTTCCCAAGAGGAGGGGGCACAGCATGCAGGTCCACATGGGAAACACCAGGGTCAATGAGGGGGGCAGAGGGAGGGAGAGGGAAAATTGGGCAAGAGCCTTCCCTGTGGTTTCCATTTGAGGAACAGGAAAGGCAGGGTTATCAGGCTCAGGAGACAGCTCTAAATGCTCTGTGCGTATGAACTCATTCAACACACATAACAACTCTGTGAGGTAGAGCATGTCTTGCTGAAACTGACGTACTGGAAGACTAAGGAATTTATCCAAGTTCAAAGAGCTACTAAGTGAGGTAGCCAGGATTAACCCGGGTAATCTGGCTCAGGAACTACTGTACTCTTCTGCCCAAATAAGACTTAACAAACTGGGGACCCCCTATGCCCTAGACCTATGAGGATACAGATGGGTCTAGAAATGGAGCCTCCCTCTCTATGCCTTGGTTTCTCCACCTGAAAAACAGAGATAATAGTGACATCTATCTTATAGGGTGGTCACCAGGGTGACATGAGTTAATGTTTGTAAGGTACTCCATCTGGTATGTGGCAAGGACGAGCTAGTATTAGTCATCATTATTCTTAAGGAAAAATGAGGAATCAAAGATGGTTGTCACGATAAAAACTGTCAACAAACTGGACATAGAAGAAATGTACCTCAACATAATGAAGTCCATAAATGACAAGCCCACAGCTTACATAGTACTCAACAATGAAAAGCTGAAAGCCTTTCCTCTAAGATCAAGCACAAGACAAGGATGCCCGCTCTCCCCACTTTTATTCAACATAGTACTGGAAGTACTAGCCAGAGAAACTAGGCAAGGAGAAGAAATAAAATACATCCAAATCAGGAAGGAAGAAGTGAAACTGACTCTATTTGCAGATGTCATGGTATTATATATAGAAAACCCTGAAGACTCCACCAAGAAAAGTGTTAGAACTAATAAATGAATTCATTAAAGTTACAGGATACAAAATCAATACGCAAAAATCTGTTGCATCTCTATACATGAATAACAACTATCGGAAAGAGAAATCAAGGAAACAATCCCATTCACAATTGCATCAAAAAGAATGAAATGCCTAGAAATAACTTTAACCAAGGAGGTGAAAAACCTATATACTGAAAACTATAAGACATGGATGAAAGAAATTGAAGAAGAAACAAATAAATGGAAAGATATTCTGTGCTAATGGATTGGAAGAAATGACATTGTTAAAATGTCCATACTACCCAAAGCAATCTGAAGATTCAGTGCAGTCCCTAACAAAATTCCAGTGCCATTTTTCACAGAAATAGATCAAACAATCCTAAAATTTGTATGGAACCACAAAAGACCCCAAGTAACCAAAGGGATTTCTTTCTTGAGAAGGAAAAACAAAGCTGGAGGTATCACACTTCCTGATTTCAAACAGTTTACAAAGCTACAGTAATTAAAACAGTATGGTACTGGCATAAACACAGACACACAGATCAATGGAACAGAATAAGAGCCCAGGAATAAAACCACACATATATGGTCAACTAATTTATGACAAAGGAGTCAAGAATATACAGTGTGAAAAGGACAGTCTCTTCAATAAATGGTGTTGGGAAAACTGGGCAACCACATTTTTGCACATGTGCATTGAATAAAACTGGACCGCTATCTTACACCATACACAAAAGTTACCTAAAGTGGATTAAAGACTTAAACATAAGACCTGAAACCATAAAACTCTTAGGAGAAAACACAGGGTAAGCTCCTTTATATTGATCTTAGCAATGATTTCTTTGGATTTGACACCAAAAGCAAAAATAAACAAGTGGGACTGTATCAAACTAATAAGCTTCTGTACAGCAAAGGAAATCACCAACAAAACGAAAAGGCAACCTATAGAATGGGAGAAAATATTTGCAAATAATATATCTGATAAGGGGTTAATATCCATATATATAAAGAATGCATACAACTCAATAGAAAACAAAAACAATCCAATTAAAAAAATAAGTGAAGGTAGGTGAAATGGGTGAAGGTGTTGAAAAGGTACAAACTGCCAATTATGAGATAAATAAGTCCTGGGGATATAATGTACAGCATGGTGACTACAGTAATAATCCTGTATTGCATATCTGAAAGTTGCTAAGAGAGAAGATCTTAAAAGTTCTCATCACAAGGAAAAAAAGTTTGTATCTCTGTGAGGTGATGGAACTTAGTGCAGTAATCATTTCACAATATATACATGTAGCAGACCATCACGTTGTACACCTAAAACTAATACAATGTTAGATTTCAGTTAATCAACTTTTTAAAAAAAGGTGGTTGTCAGGGTGTTAATGAGAAGCCTTTTATTTTAGGCTTTAAAACTGCCTTCTTGGGCTTCCATGGTGGCACAGTGGTTGAGAATCTGCCCGCCAATGCAGGGCACACGGGTTCGAGCCCTGGTCTGGGAAGATCCCACATGCCGCAGAGCAACTAGGCCCGTGAGCCACAACTACTGAGCCTGTGCGTCTGGAGCCTGTGCTCCGCAACAAGAGAGGCCGCGACAGTGAGAGGCCCGCGCACTGCGATGAAGAGTGGCCCCCACCTGCCACAACTGGAGAAAGCCCTCGCACAGAAACGAAGACCCAACACAGCCATAAATAAATAAATAAATAATTTTAAAAAACAAAAAAACAAAAAAAACTTCTAAATTAAGAATTTAAAAACAAAACTGCCTTCTTAAGAATTTTGTGGTTTTTTTTTTTTTCTTTTTGCAAATGAGTAAAGTTAGAGGCATGAGTATTAGAGTTTTTGTCTTCTCCTTTTTAAACCTAAAATCCTCACCTTCCTGATCACTTTGTTTTAACCACATAGAAGTGTTGCTATTGGGCTTGAGGTCATAAGAAGGTAACTTAATGAGGTTTGGGCAAATCATTCAGTGTCTCTGACTCTGTGCTCATTAAAATAGAAATACCAATTCTGGCTTCACAAAATAATCGGGAGGATACATTAAGAGACAGTGGAGTATAGTGGTTAACATATAAGGTCTCAGATAAGGTCACTCACACATGTGTTTATAGCCCAGTGTCTTGCTGAACCTTCCTTGGCTCTGACTGTAAAATGGATGTGAGCACATCTGAGGCGTGTTTTCGGGCTGAGAGCACCCAGCACTGTTCCAGACACTGCATCGCCTTGGCACATGGGAACTAGTATGAGGATGTCGCGGAGGGTGCCGTAGTGCTATGAAAGTGCTAAGAAAATTCAGCCCGTGGTCGCTGCTCCTTCCTAAACAACTCTTTAGAAAAGGATTCACAATCCTAAGCTTCGACATTAAAGGTAGTTCTGGGGGCACTGGTGAGACAGCCACGGGACAGCTCCCTGTCTGCCGGTTTCTCCTGAGCAGCAAGCATCTCGCAGTGGAGGGCTTCCCAGGTGTGCTCGCCACGTCGTGCCCTCAAGTGCAAGGGTGAAAACAGATTCTTCAGTACGTGCTGCTGCTGCTTTTTTAGTTTCACTACCGGAAAAGCCTGCTTGGATGGAAAGATTTCATTTGCTATGCTTTCTGCCTTTGAGTCTGGTTCGCATCGTAAGCAGGTGTTTTTTTTTTTTTTTTAAGCAGGTGTTTTTTCATTCAAAACATGTTGTGGCCCTTGGTGAAAGCCATCCTGCCGAAAGCAGCCAGTGCAGCGGGGTCGGGGTCAGGGAGGCGGGTGGGAGGGACTCGGTGTGGGGCTGGGGAGTGACTGATCCAGAAAATCTCCAGACGGCCAGAACCAGTCTCGAGAAATATTTAAAGTGAGAAAGCTCCACTTCCTGGCCGTATACCTTATCTTACTTACCTGGCACCAACTGGCCTTCAATTTCCCATAACTAACCAAAGGGCGTGGTGACTGTTGGAAATTTCTCAGTTATTCTGGGTTGGAGGCCAGCAAACTGTGGCCCACAAGGGCAAATAGGGCTCAAGATCTTTTTTGGAAGGCCTGTCAGATAAGAATGGGTTTTACATTTATAAATTACATTTTAAAATAGTTTTTAAAGAGAAGAAAAGCATTTTATTTGATAGCACGTGAAAATGAAATTCAAGTTCTTGTGTCTATAAATTAAGTTCTATTGGAACACAGTGCATTGACACACTGCCTCTGGCTGCTTTGGGGCTGGAAGGCAGAGCTTCACTATTAGTGGGGAGGTTCCCCTTCCATTCAGTTTAGCAAACATAAATGAATAAACAAAACAAGAGATCCTTTCGGTTTTTTTGGGGTTTTTTTTGTTTTATTTATTTATTTATTTATTTATTTATTTTTGGCTGTGTTGGGTCTTCATTTCTGTGCGAGGGCTTTCTCCAGTTGCGGCGAGCGGGGACCACTCTTCATCACGGTGCGCGGGCCTCTCACTGTTGCGGCCTCTCCCGTTGCGGAGCACAGGCTGCAGACACGCAGGCTCAGTAGTTGTGGCTCACGGGCCCAGTTGCTCCGCGGCATGTGGGATCCTCCCAGACCAGGGCTCGAACCCATGTCCCTTGCATTGGCAGGCGGATTCTTAACCACTGCGCCACCAGGGAAGCCCGATCCTTTCGTTTTGATATGACAAATTCTGATCTTCCAGCAGCGCCATAAGTCAGAATTTAATCTGTAAATATTTAGGAACTGATCCAAACAAAGGGGAAAACCATGACAAAAATAATCTTTCTTCTGTAAACCAAGTGCCTAATGGGCACTCCCTAACCCGTAACTGTCTCTGAAATATTTATTCAAAAAGGGAAGAAACAATTGTTCTAGAATAAGCCTTAAGCTGAAATTGATACTAGAAAAATGGAATTAAAGCCTCCAGCTAAATTATTCAAGACTGTAGCAGGAGTTGTTGAAATAATTCCCCACAATTCTCTATTTTACTTTGGTGGCAAAGCAGGTGAGATCATGGTGACAAGGTTAAACCCTGCCTGGACTCTCAAAGGCTTTTCTTCACAAGACTCTGGATGCTTCCTGAACTGCTCCAGGTTCCAGCGATGCATTAGCCTTTAATTTTATTGCTCCTTCCTTCTGCCTCGTGTCCCCCTAGGAGGAAACGAGTCATTGGTGTGTGTGTGTGTGTGTGTGTGTGTGACTTGGGAGAGAAAGAGAGAGTGTTAAGAACCACCCAGCTCTGAAGACTAAGCACCAGAAGCAAGTCAGGAATGCCATCTCAGGTCCAGATCGTGTAACACTAAAAAAAGTCAGGCTTCAGGAGAGAAAGAATTTAAAGGCAAAATACAACTCACAATGTAAACATTCACTGCAGTGCTCTTTTGAGTAACGACTGAAAATGGCCTGGATATCCAAAAACAGTGAATTGTTAAACCAACTGTGGTACATACACTAAGAGAAATACTACAAAAAACTCTGTAGAAGTAGTGTAGACACACTATGTGAGGCTCGGTGGAGAAGGGCCGTTACAGCAGCCAGGTAGACCTGGAGCTATTGGTCTATTGATCCACTCAGGGTCCCCGTTTAAGGGCCATCCCCTCTATAAAGAGGCTGCATGTCCCCAAGTCTCTGTCCTCGTCTCCTGCCCCTGGGCTCAGCATTGACCATCCACCTCCGTGTTACCATGGCCCCCTGACTTTCAAAAGTCTCCACAGCCTGGACCCTCCCCATTCCAAAGGAATAAGGAAGGGAGAGAGGGGAGAGAGAAAAATAATTAAATTGCAATAAACTTATTTACTGTTTTTCACAAGTAGTCATTTATTCAAATGATTACTTGAACTTTTAAATTTGATTTGAATGTTTGATACAATATCCTGTAGACAGAAAAATCAACGAGGAATTACTGAACTTATTTAACTGGAAGATAATAAATGATTTAAATAGCACACATTTTCAGGCAGCTCATCATCAAAAGAACCAAAGAAAGATCTGCATGTTGGGATCAGTCTGGGATTTTGTAAGAAGTCCCTTTGTGGCTCATCCCCTGCAGCGTTTGAACCCCTAGTCTTTGCTGTTTATTTAGTAGTTGTATGCTCTTTATTTGGTAATCATTATGGGCTGAATTGTGTTCCCCAAAATTCATATGTTGAAGCCCTAGTCCTCAGAACCTCAGAATATGACGGTATTTGGAGACAGGGTCCTTAAAGGGGTGATTACGGTAAAATGAGATTATGAGAGTGGGTCTGAATCCAAAGGGACTAGTGTCCTTATGAGAAGAGATTAGGACACAGACACACACGGAGGAAAGACCATGTGAGGACACAGGGAGAAGACAGCCACCTACTCGCCAAGGAGAGAGGTCTCAGGAGAAACGGCCAGCACCTTGATCTTGGACCTTCAGCCTCCAGAACGGTGAGAAAATGAATTTTGGCTGTTTAAGCCCCCTAGTCTGTGGTACTTTATGACAGCCTTAGCAAACTAACACAGTAATTAATCATGCACTAGGGAGAGAGATCTCTTCCAAGTTCTTTTGTAATTTGACATGAGTACCATTGAAAAGCTTGTGTTTATGTTTTTTGTTTTTTTTCCCCCATCTAGATGGTTGTTGAGGGCACTTCAGCCCAAACCTATTTAGCTCAGTGTCCTTGTAGAACTCACCAGATGTTTATTGACTTAACCTAATAACAAAATGTGTAACTTGATGAGTCTATGAAAAAAGAAGAAGTGAGAAAAGAGAGGGGGAAAGTTAGTACAGGGGAGATATGACATTTCTATGTGAGTGATTCTTTTAGTTAATAATTAAGCAAAGATTGAACTAGTGCTTGAAGGCTTTACCAAGTGATTTTCTTGGACCTAATCTCATTTGCTCCTCACAACGTCTGGGAGAGAAATGCCACCATTGGCCGCTCGTGCAGATGAGGACATGGAGCTCAGAGCCAGCACGCAACTTGGGTCACACAGAACCAGAGCAGCAGTCCGGCTCCAGGGACCAGGCTGATGGACTGAGGAGTCCCAGTCCCCTGCTGGGCTAGACTGCATTCACCAAACTCACCCCCTTTGGAAACCAAGAGGATCTGCAAGTCTTGCCTTTTCCAGCTCAGCCCTTTGCGAGATACAGAACCTTGGACCAGCCCGGGAGAGGAGCTGTGCAATGAAAAAGAAAAGTGTTTTTGTTTGTTGTTTGTTTGTTTGAATTCGGGCGAGGGAACCCAGCCGTGGTGCTGATACAATGCACTTACTGCAAGTTCTCAAAGGCTTCTCTGAGCAGTTTTTTTTTTTTTTTTTTTCCATTTGCGGTTTTCCGGCCAGGGTCAGGGAGGCTGTGCGCTTAGCTACGATGCTGAAACGGTCTCACTTCTCCGTTCCCTGGTCTTCCTCCTGGCTGACCAGCTGGCTAGCAGCTGGCCCTTCTTTGTAGACCTGATAAGGCACCCCGGCCAGGAGGGCTGTTTCCTGATTTAACTCTGCTCCGTCTATGGGGAGGCCGGAGGGCGCCCAGGCCGCCTCTCCCGGGTCCGGCCAGTCTTTATTTGAGGCTGCAAAGCCCTCTTCCCCCTCCTCAAAAACTCAGTAAATACAGTAATAGCTGTAATAGCTGCTAAACACCTAGAGCAAGGAAGGATTTATATGCTAAAGGAAGGGATTTTTCTACTCTCCAAAAAATTAGTTAACTGTCTGGGAAAATGAAAGAAAATGACATCCTTGGGGCAGGTCCTGGAATGAGAGCACGGGACCCCCCGGGGCACAGGGACGACCTAGCCTCACGCCGCCTCCCTGCTGGGGTCGGGTCGCGGGTGATGCAAAGTAAAAGCAGCGCTGGACGAGCCAGCACAGGGCTGCCCCCGCTTCCCTGCGTGCAGAGAACAGCAAGGTGCTTGCCCCTCCCCCAGGGCGGCTGGGTTTGCTTCCTAATCCGAAGGAAGCCGTTTAGGTTATCATTCAATTACCTTCTAGATTCCACGCTTCAACCTCTAGGACCCGATGTGAAGGACCTTGCAAGTTTCTTAAAAACAAAACTCCCCAACTGCTCTCCAACGTCTAACTGAAAGCTTCCACCATGTTCCCTAATCAGAGTTCGAACCTGATTGTCCTAAGGCGTCACTCACCAAAACTACGCTGCACACGTGAGTGTGCCACGCGGCTGGCTCTCCAACCCGATTTTTTACTTTCTGGGCACGTTGAACCCTATAACTCGTGGAGACCTTATTTTGATGAAGAGCTGGTTCCTTCAAGGCCGAGCGGGTGGGGGAAGGGTGGGTGGTCTTTGGGTCCCCAACGCCCGGCCCGGGCCCCCGAAGCCGGTCTCCCGAAGGGCTGCGGGGTGAACGGGGCCCTCGGAGCAGGTGGCCCGCGGGAGGGGTGGCCGCGGGGCTGGGAGGGCGGGGGCCCGCCAGGTGCCGACTGCGCTACACGGGGAGAGGTGGCAGCTAGCTGTGAATCTGGTGGGGCACGCCCACGTGGACCGGGCAGAAACGCACCTTCAGGAAGGGCCCCTCGCGGCGCGGCCTCGGGCTGAGTGGGGAGGAATCAGGGCAGGGCTGGAGGGGGGGAGAGGGCGAGGCAGCGGCTCCAGCCGCCCCTCACGGGCTCCCCTCCCCGAGCCTCGGCGGCTCCAGGGCCCGAGTGCAGCCGGACAGGCCGGGCTCTGGCTGCCTTTGTGCCGCAGCCCCTGCTCCCAGCCATCAGCCTCAGGCCCCAGGACGACTTCCAAGGGCATCCCCACCAGGGTCTCCGGGTCACCCCTACCAGGTCCCCATTGTGACCCGCTGGACGAAGGCCCTGCTGCTCCTGGCGGAAGGGAAACGGCGGAGGGTTCCGCGGAACCCAAGGCTGGAGAAACCTCCTCCCTGGGGTGCCCCCGGCGGCGGGGCGCGGGCGGGCCGCCGCAGGAGCTGGTTCTGGACGGCAGGTGGTCTGGGAAACGCTCTAGTCCCAACGCCTGCTCCCCGGGGCCCTTTAAATACCGTTTAGGCAGTAAGACGCCTTGGCAAGTGCCCGGTCTGCAACCAAGTGTGGACTAAAGGCTTTTCTTTTTCAACAGGATTACATTTTGTCAATGTTCTGTTTTTACACGCGCAGTTACCTATGACACTATTTTTGATTCCCAGAGGGGTGTCAAAAGTTTTGCCCAAACCAACGGAGGGGTGTAATTATTTCCTTTATTGCTGGCGATGATAATAATCCTGGGTGTTTCCACTGAGAGGCTACCGGATCCCGCCACCCACCGCGCGGGCCTGCACGGCCGGGGGTGTGTGTGTCTTCTATAGCAATTATTGATCTGCTCGTCTCTTTCCTTTCCAAACGTTTGCAACACACTCTATCGTTTGGACCACGTGGAGGGCAATCTCGGCAAGTGGCTTCCGTAGGCTCTGAGTTACAAACAGCAGCTTGACGTTTCTAATCTATACCTTCCGTCTATCACCTTTTATTTCATTCCCTCTTCCCTCCATCCCCATCGAGCTGCAGGCCGCACATATACAAGCCCCTGTTAGGGCCCTGGCTCTGCTGCTCTCCTGGCCACCGCACAGAAAGTGCTGGAAGGCAGGGCGTGGAGTGGCCCGGGCAGGCGGGACCCTCCGGCCAGCCTTCTCCTCCAGCATCTCTCTGTGATTGCCTGTCACCCACCGTTCTGTCCCCTGCCCGAGGCCACTTCTCTTTACATTATTCTAAGTATACCGATGGATGAGGGTTCAAACAAGTGAACCCCCAGGATTTGCTTAGCCTACGTGACACAGCAGCCTGGCGTTTATAAATCAAGGGGATGAACGACCAAAGAAGGAACTACTTAGAGAGTATCTGCAGTCAGGGTCCGAAAGAAACAGGCTTCTGACAGTGTTGCCGAGGGACGTCGGCTTGCAGAGGACGAGCTGGGGTCCGGGACCACCCACTCAGCTCCCTGCGCGTCTGCAGGGTGTCGCTGTCCAGTGGGCAGCCCGGCGGCGTGGCCACAGAGGACTAGAAGCGCGGGCAGGTCCGAATTGAGATGCGCTCTCTGTGCAACGCACACACGTGGTTTCAAAGCCTCAGTACCGAAAAAGAGGTACAAAATATATTTAATAAGTTTTGTATCAATTACGTGTTTAATGGTAATATTTTGGATACTGGGGGGTAAATAAATATACGGTTAGGCTGAATTTCACCTTCTTTTCACCTAATTTAACGTTAGAACGTTGTGATATATGCGGCTGGCATTATATTTCCAATCAGCGCCGAACAATGGCCGTATCTCCAGCCTGCCAGGAGCCTCTCCAGGGGACTGGCCTACTCCTCTGCAACCACCAGGGACAAAAGTTCCCTAACTGTGTCCCCTGCCTCCCACTGCCTTCCTGCTCAATTCTCATCTTCAGTCGGAGACAGTCACCTCATGCACAGGTAACCAAACGGACCATCATGATGGGACCCTTCAGACAGGAGACCATCTTGACACACGGGAGGAATGGCTTTGTCCCTTCCAGGCCGACTCGACCATTCAGCATCCGCAGGCCCCATTATGAGAATTCTAAGATCTGCCCCACCATAACCACACATCCGTCGCAGGTCTTCCCCAAGGAAAATGTGGCATACAGGGCTGAGAAGTTACGAGCCCCATCCTACCGAGACAGGCTAAGCATTTGGCCATGTCTACATGACAGCATCGCAGGTCACGTGGGACAGCCGTCTCACTAACAGATGGAGGCTGTGGCTTCCCCATTGCCGCAGAGCTCAGAGAAAGCAACGCTGACCCCAAGAGCCAGGCATCTGGGCCTAATCTCGTCTAGATTTCTATCGGATTCACATTCTTTTGGTGCCTATAAAGGAGGAAAATTAACTTCACATTCTTACAGTGCCTATAAAGATAATCCTTGTGCTATGACTTGCCCGAGGGATAAGATTTTCCCTCCTTTTAGAGGTTAGAATCCTGGTAAGTGATGAGAGAGAGAGAGAAATAACAAGATCATAAGATCTGCCTGCATGATATGCTCAACAGCTGGATCCTGGGGACGTCCAAATGGTCAATTTCATTTACACCAAAAAAAAAAAAAAAATCTGAAGAGCAGATGAAATGTTTTAACTCTTCATTCAAATGTTTGGGTCTGGCATAAAGACAGCTCTAGATTTATGAAAGTGGTGTAGTTATCGGGAAAGGCTGTGGGTTACTAGATTTACACCAGCTACGGATGGTGTAGCACAGTCTGGGGGCAGTTCCTGATTCTAGAGGCACAAGGAAATAGGCAGCAACACCCTAATACAGATGGCTCCTGATAATTGACGATCTCCTTTCCAAGTGGTCAAAAGTGTCACTTCCGGAACACAGCACAGAGCAAACCATCTGCTAAGGGTCTGGGAGGGGCTTCAGTCGGTCACACGTGGAGAACACATCAAATTAGGTGGAACTCGAGCCCGGCCGTGGAACATGCCAGAGGTCACCCAGCACCCCCTGCTGAAACTCTCACCAGAAGCATCAGACGAGGTCACCTCCCAAAGGGAAACAGCAAGACCTTCCTGTGTGCTCATTACTACGTACACTCTTCTGTTCAACACATGCCAGAGGCTAGAATGTTCTGGACACCTTGGGGGATGCAACGTAAGACACCCCTGGCCCCCCAGAAGTCCAGTGCAATGAAAGTGGGCACACCTGTAAATCATTCTCTCTTGTTTTTTTTAAATTTCAGAATAAAGTTACAGAAGAGTTGCAGGTACTATACAAAGACTTTTTTCCTTCAATCAGTTTAAGCCAAGTTGCTGATCTGTTGTCCCCTCTGTAATAACCCTATCTTTTATTTATTTCTGTATTCGGATGCTTGGACATCTGGGGCCTTGCTGACCCTGGAGCATCTGCCCCACCCAGATAGCCAGTTCCTAGAGATAACACCTTGCAAGGAGGGGCTTTTCAATGCAGACCAACCAACCCAGAGTCTACACCCCACCTCTCACAGTCAGGGCCCCTTGCCACCTGCCCTAATCACCAGGGCCAAGTACCAGACAGCCAGGGCTGGCCCTGGCCCCAAGCCCTCTGACCTGATTCAAACTGGTGAATTGCAGTCTTCCAGTAATTCACTCTCTTGCTTTGCAAAAATCACAGAGCTGTTGTGTTAGATGAGTTCATCCACACAGAGCATTTGGAGCCGTTTCCGCCCACTGTGAGCCCTGCGTTACTTTGTTTTACCACAGTTGGAGTGAGCCCCGTGGGGCTGTGTCCCCGCCCCGAGGATGCCTCGTGCTGATGGCAGGCACTTTCTCTAGGCGGTTCCCCGTGAGGATCCAGGGCTGGGCTGGCAAATGGCTTGATGAGGAAGTGACGCAGGTAAGGCCACATTAAAAATTATAGCTATATAATTATGTAATAAATACTACATACCTGTGACAAAGTATATTTATATATATATATAATATATACTTTTGCATTTTGTATTGTGCTAAAAGATACATACAGTTTACCGTTTTAAAAAATGTATAGTTCAGTGGTATTAAGTGCTTTCACATGCTGTGCAATCAACGCCACTCTCCTTCTCTAGAACTTTCTCATTATCCCCAACATAAACTCCATTCCCATTGAAAAGTAACTCTCCATTCCTGCCCCCTCCCAGCCCCTGGCACCCACCCTTCTACTTTGTCTCTATGAATCTGATTACTGTAGGGACCTCTCATAGGTGAAATCATACAAAATTTTACATTTAGAAGTACAGCTGGAGCACCAAGAACTCTACGTGAGTGAGGAGTTACCCATACGCTCCACTACCTCTTCTTCCTTTCTTCCTTTCTTTTTTATTTTAAAAATACACCATCTTTCTTTGTTTTTTCACCTGGGGAGTAGGGTAGGGTACTCTGGGACAGGGAAACAGTGGCAAAGAGACGGATGAGCGTCCTAAGAGAGGAAGAATGGGAGGTCATCTTTAGAGGTCATCCCTCTAAAGAAAGAGTAGTCAGGCGAAGAAGGCAGAAGGCAGAAGTCCCTGCCCCTTGGGTGGGCCCCTCCATTTTCTCATTTATTTTTTTAATCATGTTTTTCTGGACTCTTTCCATCTGATGGCAGAAGCAGTTAAAGTCGCCCCAGCTAGTTGTGTTTTGGTCTTCACTGCCGACAGGCACAGTCTTATGGATCAAGTCTCGATGGCCACTCTGTGCTAGGATGCTTTCAGTTGCAAGAAAACCAAGCTGATGCAGTTGAATTCAGTACTAATGTAGAGCTCATCAGCCACGTGGTTTCAGGTGCCACTGGGCCCAGAGACGCTTGGCCGTGGTTTAGCCTTGGCAGTGAGATGGTTGCTCTACCCCGAGGGCTATAGCTTCTTATTTATTGACATCTTCTCACTGATATGCAGCAAGCCCTACGTTCCTGCTGATTGAAGTGACCTAGATTGTGTGTACATTTCTGATCCGGTTGCTGTGACGGGGCCGATGGGACTATACTGATTAGCTCTGGCTACACAGGGCCCACCCTGAGAACAGGGCCGAGGGGCCATCAACACAAACCATGGCAGGGAAATTCAGGATCCTTTAGGAATGACCGGTAGGTTGGTAGCCACTAATGATATCCTCTGTGATAGCGCGTGGGTTATTGACACAAAGCCATGGATACTGTACTTCACAGGGCAATTTAGGGAATATCAAGGCAGAGCTTAAATTAAAACACTCCAAGTCCACCTTGCCCTTATCATGGATTGACTTGTGTAGGGATTCCTAAATCAAGTGCTGACTTGAGACCCTTGACTCCACTTCAGGAACTGAGTGTTGGTTCTGGGTTTAAAAGACCCAGATTGGAGTTCCTCAGATTCCATTCCACTGCTTCTGCAGAAGGCTCTAATGGTGAACAGCCAGTGAAGGAGTGAACTATTTTATCCTAACAGCCTAGCGTTGGATATTACTATTTTTAAACTGCTAACGGATGAGCTGTAAACTGTCATCTTAAGCCTGCACTAACTGGTGCGATGAAGTCCCAAAGTCTAGCAGTACCTGGCACTCTTATTTGTTTAATAAATGATAATTAGGGAATAAATCTGTTCTTTGTCTTTGCATACTATTTGCATTTCCTAATGTAAATTAACGTGCAGATGCTTTTTTTTCTATTTATTTAATAGAAAAATCATTTAAAGAAATGAATTTGAATGAAGAAAGCATATGTCTTAAAACAGAGTTAATGGTTCTCCTGTCCCTTAGAAGGGGTTTCCCAGAATGCAGGTCCATGTCTCTTGGAATCATTACCTCCCAGGGAGAGGCTATCAGGCCTGAAAGAATTCAAATTCATCCAAGATCCACAGGCAGTCTAGGCTCAGGAACAAGTGGCTGAAACAGTTACGACAAAAACCTTCAGCGCATACATTTACTATTTTTAATCTCAGTTATATAATTCTTAATTACTTAAAGGATTAAAAAAACCTTGAATATACTTCAGTTGGGCCAGTCAAACTAGAACAACATTAATTTAGGACTTGCCGAGGACTTGCTTACCTGAAATACTGTAAAAGACTGATCTCCGTGTTTCTAGTTGGAAGGAAGAAGCCTTTTACAGTGTCGTGTCCTGTGCTGACAAATGCAAATCTAGTCATTTCACTTTCCAGCTTAAAGTCCTATGGCTCCCTGTCACCTAAGGATGAAATCTATAAATTCCTAAGCATTTTAGAATTAATTATAAGGGGCCAGAAGCCTCACAATGAGAAAAAGTGTTCTTTTTGTTCTCCAGAAATCTAGATCTGTCTGCACTGTTTAGACAGGAGCCCCTAGCAACCAGCTGCATGTGCTACTGAACGCTTGAAGTGTAGCTGGTACAGACTGAGATGTACTGTAAGTTTAAATTACACACTGGATGTTGAAAACTTAGTAAGAGAAAAGGTAAACTGTCTCATTAATTTTTTATATCATTTACAAGTTCAAATAATATTTTCAATATAGTTAAACATACTATTAAAGTTAACTTCACCTGTTTGTTTCTACCTTTTATTTATTTATTTATTTTTGTTTTTTGAGGAATTTGTAATCTAGTTTTTTTTTGGAGTATAATTGCTTTTTAAAAAATTAATTAACTTATTTTTGGCTGTGTTGGGTCTTCGTTGCTGCGTGCCGGCTTTCTCTAGTTGCGGTGAGCGGGGGCTACTCTTCGTTGTGGTGCGCGGGCTTCTCATTGCAGTGGCTTCTCTTGTTGCGGAGCACGGGCTCTAGGTGCGTGGGCTTCAGTAGTTGTAGCACGCGGGCTCAGTAGTTGTGGCTCGCGGGCCCTAGAGCGCAGGCTCAGTAGTTGTGGTGCACGGGCTTAGTTGCTCCGCGGCATGTGGGACCTTCCCAGACCAGGGCTCGAACCCGTGTCCCCTGCACTGGCAGGCGGATTCTCAACCACTGCACCACCAGGGAAGCCCTGGAGTATAATTGCTTTACAATGTTGTGTTAGTTCCTACTGTGCAGCAAAGTGAATCAGCTATACGTATACATATATCCCCTCTTCCCTGGATTTCCTTCCCATTGAGGTCACCACAGACACTGAGTAAAGCTCCCCGTGCTCTACAGCAGGTTCTCATTAGTTATCTATTTTACACACAGCAGTGCATGTATGTCAACCCCAATCTCCCAATCCATCCCACCCCCCTTTTGTTTCTTCTTCTAAACGTGGCTGCTAGAAAGGGTACATTTACACTTGTGGCTCATATATTTCTACTGAGCATGTATCTATCCACAGTGGGGCTCTAGATGATTCCCACCGATATTCTCCTGCATTTCCACTAGGCACCTGGCTTGGTCACAGAACGCCTTCCCCATTCACAGCTGGGGAATTAACCCACTTCTCTGGCGCAGAAAAGACGGTGGTGTCTTACAGGGACTCCAGGAGCTGAGCGCCCATCAGGGGGAGCGAGCGAGCGGGGACGCGCTGTTTCCTTTCTTGGAATGTCTTGGCCCAACTGGTTAACCTGGAAAGCTCCTGTGTGTCCCCCGGCTGTTCAGGGGCGGCCTTCACGGCGCAGCAAGCAGCCCAGGCACACTTGCCAGCTCCCTGCGGGACACCTGGCCCTTCATCGTCTTTACACTCGCGACCCATGCCGCTGTTCCTCAGGTGCGCAGCGTTTAGAAAGAAAATGGATGAACTGTGAAAATATTAATACATAAAGGCATAGTGATCTTTCCTTTACGGCAGTATTTGAAATTCTTTTTCAAATAAATTTTGTTTTAAAAAGTTAGCTGAGTTAATAAAGAACTAACAGCACGTACGGACACAGATGTGGCAGCAGGATCATGGTAGCAGACAACTGTCTGCAGGTTGGGAAGCACTGGCCGGGCTTAAGTCTTGCCTCTGGCTGGTTAGGATGTGACCTAACCCCTAGGGCTAGGGGAGCGTTTCATGTTGCCTTAGATTCCGCTGCTATTTCCTCCAGAATTGTCTGGGTCCACTTACGAAGAGTCTGAGATAAGATAGTCACATTTGGGAAGAAGAGTAAACAGTGTATGAAAATTTTTGGGGCTAGTTTTTCAACCTTTTTATGACAGAAATTACTAACAAATGAAAAGTTAAAGAATGAAAGCAACGCGACTAAGGAGCCCGCCTGCCACAACTGAGACCCGATGCAACCAAATAAATAAACATTTTTTAAAAAAAGGAATGAAAGCAAATATGAGAAAATGTACTAACTTTATATCAATAAACCATTAACCAACATCTAAGTAAATGGATGTTTTCCAGGGAATTATAAATTTAAAAGAAAACAACTTATCAAGACATTTTTAAAAAACCTGAATGAAAAGATTAATGTTATTTAGCACACACAAAAAAATAAAACACTTTCCAGAGCATTCTGCCAGAACAGTCTAACTCTGACACCAAAACCAAGCAAGGTGCACAAAAAACAAACATAAACAAAACAAGACAAAACAAAGTAAACTCTTCAAGTGAAGTTCAGTAGTGAACTAAAATAATACATTATGATAGAGCAGGATTTAAAGATAAAATGCAGATATGGTTGAATAACTGGAAATTTCAAAAGTAATTTGGTACTTTATTAGATTAAATATGAACAAAAAACTCTAGGAAAGAAAAGCAGTATCTTTAATTTTAATGCAAGCCGCAATAACATTCAAAAGAAATGCTTCTAATCTTTCATTGTAAGATAAAAAGCAAGGAAAAAAATGCCATTATCATAACATTCCTGGCATCCTAACCAACGCAATAGGAAGAGAATAAGAATTAAGAGGTATACACATTGGCAAAGAGAACGACTCATGCAGATGTCATGACTGCCTATTTAGAAAATCAAAGTGAAATAACTGAAAAGCTATTAGAACTATTAAAAAGAGTTCTGTAAGGTGATTGGATGTAAGGAAGAAATTAAAAACACTGTTACATACATACAATACACCTGTTAGAAAATGTAACAACAAAAAAGATCCCATTCAAAATCAAACAAAAAGTGTGAAATATCAAGCAACAAACTTGGCAAAAAAAGGCAAGATTTATACAATTAAAATGATGAAGTTTTATTGAAAGACATAAAACAAATTAATGGAGAAATGTTAGTTCCCTTGATAGAAAATGATGTAGCAGTTAGCTATTCATTTGGTGACAACATTAGATGCCTAACACGTGCAATTTGGGTAATATATTGAAAATTGCTCACACCTTACTAGTAATAAGGACATGCAAATTAAAATAACTTTACTGTTTGTTCAGATTGGTAACAGTAAGAAGTGAAAAAATATGCTATGTTTTTGAGGCTGTGGGGAAAACCGGCCCCTTTCATGCATAACTAGTGAGAATATACATTTTTGGAGGGCAACCTGACATGATACATTAAAGAAAACAATAAGCATGAACTTTGACTTAAAAATTCCACTTCTAGGAATCTACTCTACTTAAAAATATACACCATAGTGCTATCTGCAATTGCAAAAACTGGGAACAATGTAAGTGTTCAGAGTTGGGTAACGGTTAAAAGAAATTCTCATAGATTTATATTATGTGATTGTTAGAAGATGTATACGTATTGATGTGGAAAAACTTGTAAGACATTAAATTAAAAACAAAACTCAAACGCCAAAATAATATAATCCAATCCCACCCCATCCCACTGTGTATGCACAAGCTTATACTGCAGAGAAGTGTCTTAAAGGATATACACCAAAGTGTCAATAGCGGCTGCCTTTGGGAAAAGGAGAGGAAGTGTGGGAGACGGGGATGGAGAGGAAGGGCTCCAGGCAGGGGCGGATGGTAAGGTGAGGGTGCTGTGTTCACTTTGTATTTAAATTGTTGGAATACATATTCACTTTTATAAAAGTGTCTTTAAAAAGTTTTATAATTTAACAAGAAAATAAAACCGAGTTGGACCAGAACATGATTTGGCTTCTCGGGAAGATTTTATTTGGACACGGGGGTTGCTTAGTAGGTAAGGTTCTTTTGAGCTCTTCTAATTTGTAAATGAATCATTTTATAAGTCAGCTATATCTGTGCCATTAGAGGGCAGGAATATTTTAACCTTGGTTAGGCTTCCTGTTCTACTTATACACGATCACACATGTTCAGGAAGACAAATTAGTTTTAATGTTAACAATATACAAGAAAATATATTGTGGAAAAAAGTATATCCATGAAAGGTTAAGTGACAAAAACTAAAAAATAATTGGTGATTTTGGAAATCTGCTTTTACCCTTCCCATCTCCCACCCCAAGTGGCTAAGTAAGCATATTCTAGTGCTAAGGGCCACGTACATAGCTGTTTATGACCAACGCTGCCATTATTTAAAAAGTGGTGACAAGTTTACAGTTTAGACACTAATCCTACCTGATGAAAAAGTATAAAAACCTAGAACATCGACAGATTTTGATGTTGCAAATTCAATAATAAGAAATTAATTTAATCCTTAATGATCAGTTCAACTGCTACGGTATTGCAGGGCAATCAGGAAAACTTTGTAAAGTTTCAAGAGACTAAAGTTAGCACTGCTCCATTCTCCAACAAAGTTGTTTTTTATTTGTTTTTTTTTTCTAATATTTACTGGAAATTTTCCATTTTATTTCAATCCCCCAGCTCTATCCCAGCCAAAACCATGTTTAATATGCCCATATTATTACAAGATAAAGATCCCAGATCCCCTGTGGCGAAAGAGCCCCCTGTCCCTGAATTTTGACCTACTTTAAAAATGACTGAACACACCTTTTGGATGAATAGTTACGCAACACATATTCTTCTTCTTTTCACTGCCATTTTAATAGAAAAAGAATATAAACTTCTATATTACAAAATATATTTCACATTTTTTTCAATAGAAACTCAAAAAACACTAACTTTATAAGATAAATGGATGTTTAAAAGCAAATTCCGGATGGTACTGCATCAATGTGGGGAAAAAGTATATTAGGGTACAAATACCCATTTGACTATGGGTACAAAGTATCAGTGAATATAGAGAAGAAATTCCAAGTGAATAGTGTTCTGACCGCTATGATCTTTTGGTCTCTATACCACCTCACTTATGATTCAGAGGCTGATCTGCGGATCAGTTCCCCAAAATAAGCAGTGATTGTCTTCAATCTATTATTAAGAAAGTTTTGTTCTATTTCCACTTGCCCTCCAGGCCCAGCCAAGGACGCCACCTAAAAAGGGAACAGAAGAAAGTCACACATACATAAGCATGGTTACAAAAGAAATCTTTCATTCAGATGCTTTATCAAATAATACAGCTCTGGCTTTTTATTTAAGTCTTTCAAATAAGGAGGCATCTCAAACGTTCACTGTTACTTTCCAGGTGGGTATTAATGCACTATTTGGTGGCAGAAATACTTGTTTCAGACACTTTTGACATTACGGGTGTGACCACAGTGCTATGTTATTGTATAAGACCTAATCTCTCCAATGCCAGAAGTTACGGAACTTAGAGGAACAGAAAATCAACATGTCGTTCCCAAATATCAGGTTTACTTATTAAGATGGAATACATCAGAGAGCAAGACAGACCCCGCCCGACTTTCATGGGAGCTCCAGCCTCTACCACCTACACCTTTTACTTCTCTAGGTGGGTTCTGGTGCTGTTCTCCCAGCTTGAATCACCTCCTCCACCTGTTGCTCTTTTGTGTGTGTGTAGTTTTAAGTCTCCCACTCCCCCGTTTTTATTGTGGTTAAATACATCACTCTTTTTGAGGTCTACCGTATATGGTGACTAACGCCGTTATCTGGAAGCTAAAAGCACCGTCCCTCTCCACCTTCACACAGTTAACCTCAAAAGGATGCTTCAAATTGGCAATACTTTGCCCTAAGTCCTTAGACAGAAAAGGTCTGTTCTGGTCCCACATTTCTTCATCCCACCTCTCAGGTCCGTTACTAGCAAATATACTCCCTCCTTGCCCATGATTACATCACCAGAGACCAGTCTGCCAGGGCAGCAGCGGGGATGAAGGGGAAGGGTACGCACGGAAGCCCGGGGACTCAGAGAACTGAAGACACGGGGTGCTGGAGAGAGGGCTCCCCAGGTATCAGGGACCAGCACCAACCGCAGAGACACCACCTCTGTAATTACGTCACTGTAACGGGCAAAACCGTAGCTGCGTGTTTTGCAAAGAGAGGTGTTGTCGGTCTAGTTTGGTTTGGAGGTGAGAGATCTAATCTCAGTGGTATTACACATGCTCCACCAGCATCGAGTGGAAGGTAAGATTTATTGTACCTCACCAATGAGTATGTATTTTAAAGCATTTCAACTTCCTCTTAGAAAAACGTCACAGATACAGAAATAGGGAAGAAGCAAAGCTCATTCTATAGTACACACTATAAGAAAAAAAAAAAAAAGAGGCTGTCCCACTAAGGCAGTAACAATGTCGATTTCAAGCCCCCCCACCCCCCACAAAGAGATGCAAAAGAGACAGCTGTGTTTTTACCAGTAGGAACAGATGACAGCAGAAGTGAAACACAGTACCTGTTACAAGGATGAGACGCACACACGCATCCCACTGTTTACTAAGGAGGCACGTCATTATTCAGGTAGAACCAGAGCAGCACTTCTTAGGAAGAAGTGTTTTATTTTCTATTTTCATATCTTTATGTCGGTCTGATTTTTCACAAGGAAGGGCAAAATGAAGAATTTGTCTTTAACCAATAAAAGGCATTTTGACTAGTATATTTAAAATATAATTGTTAAAAAAAATATAATTGTTTCACAGTAATTTTTCTATGACTTAAGATATAACTTAAGTGCAGTATTTCTCCCATTCTTTTAAATAGTGATTTATTTAAAGAAAGTGAGACTGGCAAGCAGACGTTTTCTCTGGGGGTGGGGTTAGGGAAGGAGAGAGGAAGAGGAAGGAAAGGAGGAGAGAAGAGGTCGGGTGAAGAGAAGCAAGGCAGAGCTGAAACAGCAGCAAAAAATCTGCTAGGACAGGGAGAGCAGAGAAAAGCAATCAGAGGCAGATTTAAATACCAGTTCTACCAATAATTTGCTCACCAATATAGAAAGCCATTAAGACAGGGTTTGGCTTCCGAAATCTAAAAAACAGGAATACTACCTATCTCTCTAAAAAGAGCACCCTGTAAGCCATAAATAGAATAACAGAAAAACAAATCTCTGAGAAGGTAGGGTTGCCTGGACTTGGGTGCTTTGGATAGAAAAAGGAATGAAGACGTCTTACGTGGGAGTTTTTGAGGTCTATTATAAAATAGTTATTTATAAATTATTATATAAAATAAAATATCTTATTCAACAACTACTGAATAAATAGCTTAAAAGTTTTGGTTCTAGGCAGTGGAGTGTAGCAAAACAAAACAAAAACAACAAAAAAACCCAAAGAATGTTGCCTTCATGGATCTTACATTCTAGCTGGGAGACTCAGATGATGGACAATTAAAACAAGTATTGAAAACGCCTATCTAGGGCTTCCCTGGTGGCACAGTAGTTGAGAATCTGCCTGCCAATGCAGGGGGCATGGGTTCGAGCCCTGGTCTGGGAAGATCCCACATGCCGCGGAGCAACTAGGCCCGTGAGCCACAACTACTGAGCCTGCGCGTCTGGAGCCTGTGCTCCGCAACAAGAGAGGCCGCGATAGTGAGAGGCCCGCGCACCGCGATGAAGAGTGGCCTCCGCTTGCCGCAACTAGAGAAAGCCCTCACACAGAAACGAAGACCCAACACAGGCAAAAATAAATATAAATAAATTAATTAATTAAAAAAAAAGAAAACGCCTATCTAGTGTTCAGAAAGAAATTAAAAAAAACAACAAACTTAATATGTTACTTTAAGTGTTCTAATTAAAAATAATTTCTAACTTTAGCCTTTTTGTGTTTTTCTAATATTTTCACAAGTACGTATATTTTCAAGGTTAGAATTCTAGAGCTGAAAGACTAAAAATTATGTAGTTCAAGACATTAAATAACATTTTGTTTCAAGCAAACTTAATGCCATCAATTTCCAGCTCTCTTTATTTTTCACTAGCAGGTTTAACTGACAAAATGTCATCTGGTTCCTTCCCCTTTCTTAAAGTTTAATAAATTGAGAGAGAGAGAGAGAGAAAGGAAAGGGGAAAGGAGAGGGAGAGGAAGAGGAAGAGGAAGGAGAGAGGGGAAGGGGAGGGAGGGAAATCAGCAGCTCTGGGTGACATGCTACATTTTTGGTATTGTACTTGATTTACCAAAATTTGGTACTAGATTTACGAAAAGAAATCACAATTTGTTTGGGCTGGAACTAGAACTAAGGAATGAACTCTCATCAACTAGATTTCATGTCAGGCAATAAGGCTGTTCTTTGGGGATGGGGAAAAGAGAAATGGGTAAAGATCACAATGCAGGTGATAACTTTAGTGAAATAAAAGGTACAGTGTAGAAGATTTAAGAGTTAAATAAAGATTCAAAATTGCACTTTTAAAAAAAAGCAAACTGATATAAAGTAAAAATATATGGTAACTGAATGAGAGAAAGTAATTTCTAAACTGGATCCTCATGGAAAAATATATAATAAATACTTTATTATAAAAAGGATACAGAACAATTAGAACACTGAAAAAAATGTCCTATTACTACACTGGAGAAGTGATTATTTCTGCAACATGCAAAATCTTGCTTAGAAGCAAATTACACCAAGTGAATATGAAGAGTACTTTTTATGGGGCCTATAGATCTCTGTCAATTACAGTGACATAAGCAAAAAGCATCTGAAATATTGGCACTGATTAGAAACCTAATGACTACTGTATAGTACAGGGAACTCTACTCAGTACTCTGTAATGACCTGTATGGGAAAAGAATCTAAAAAAGAGTGGATATATGTATATGATTCACTTTGCTGTACACCTGAAACTAACACAACATTGTAAATCAACTATACTCCAATAAAAATTAATTTAAAAAAAAGAAACCTAACGTCCAACAGACAAGTGTCTCACCCACAATTCCCTTTTGTCCTTAAGTTTCTTTTGTTACATCCAACTAATAACTTCACAAAAATGAAGGTTGGACAAAAATATTTCTGATGAACAGTTCTCTGGGAAATAAAAGAAAATATTTTTTATCAATGGAAAACCAGGCAATATTCAAACTTATGCATATTTATTGAAATTAGTTCCACATCTCTGAACATGGTAAATAGAAGTGAGATTTCTATGCTTAAGTGAATAAATCTTATTTTTTATTTTTTGCTGTTTTTCATATAACTCGAATGCTACCTCAGGCTCTCACAGACATTATTTCCTCTCTGTTTCTCTCTTCCTTCAAATATTTATTTGTTGATTAAAACAAATAAGATTTTAAAAAGCCATCACTGTCAACAGGAGCACACTGGTGACATGTCAAAAAAATTCTCCTGGGCATCAAAAGCTCACCTACATGCATCTCTCAGGAGAAGGCTATAATAACCAGAGTTCACTAAGCTTCGTCCCTCACCTGTTACCAGAACAGGTACTGGAAACAGGAAGACTGTTCTTAAATTCAACAAGTTCCCTAAAGCACAACAGACTAGAGAACAAGGAAGCCCCTGGTTAACGGCACAGGACTTGCATACAGCTCTGTGTGTGGCGTCCTTTATTGAAAAACCTGTTCAGAGGCGGGAAGGAAATATAAGCTTAGGTTCAGAAGCGTTTGAACTTTCTCAGTTAGCCTTAGGAGGCCAGCTTCACAGGCCCCCCCAAGAAACAGAATGTACGTGCCGTACAGGAATGAATAATACTGCTCTAACTGTCCAGCGGCAAACTTTCCAAGGGAAAGGCTGGCTGGTGAACGTTAGAAGCTGACCAGTTGTATCCTGAATTGCCACGTATGGTTAAGCAGTGAATTTCACTAAGAACAGAGCTGGTCTAGAAGCCTGGGTGCCAGTGGCTGGAAGAGAGAAGAGAATCCCCGCGGCAGATAAAGCTCCGCAGCAAGCGCCGGTCATTTGGAGGTGACGTTTCAGCCCCCTGTTGTCCTTCTCACCAGTCAGCAATGAAACAACCAATTCAGCAAAAATTCTAATTCCCTTCGCTTCTCTTGTCACCTCAACTTCTGTCCACGGCTCCCGCTCTCACGGTGGCCAACTCTGTGACTGGTGATGAGGACCTTGCCAGCGGGAGACAGGAAGGCACTGACTGCCGCCGCGAGAAAGAAAGACCCGCAAAGGCCTACCCGTCCCTCGTTCACGCATCGGTACGAGCGGGCCGATGACCTGACCGGCTCACTGCAGAGCTGCCATGAGGATCCAGTGGAACGTGCAGGGCACCCTGCAAACTCTAAGTACGTGTGCCACTACCACAAGGGTCCTATGTTGTATATAAATGCAGGGGACAGTCCTTTGCAGGATGAATGCAATTCTGTAGGGTGAGTGCCCTGCGTTTTAAAGGCTGGGCATTTTCAGGGAAAGCAGTTTCAGAGTTACTACTCCTACAGGTACCAGAAGTGCAGTCCAGCTCTCAGCCCTCTTTCTGTTCTCTCCTGCTTCCGGTGTCCACACCTGGAGTTTAAGGGACCTCCAACTGTTGGGGTGATTTTATCACATTTACCACATGGATATAGTTTTGGCTACATGAAAGTGCTGCCATCAGACCAGATTTCTACTATGGAAATTTCATTTAGAGCAATTTGACACAATTTCTTATCAAGCTTAATATTTAGAAGCTAGTAAGGCCCCAATTTTCCTTTTATTGAATAAGCAGATTGCTATAATAGCTTAGAACTAATATTTGCAAAGAAATTAGTGGTAAACATTTATTGTATTCAGCCAAAAATCAAACACTAAAAATGCCAATGAACTGAATTTTGTTATATTTAAAGTGTTTCCCCAAATAACAAAATTACCTAATAGTTTCCATATCTATAAATAGTTTTAACTATTCAAATGCATATAATTGTATTCGTTTATATGGTAAGTTTTAGAAATGTTCCCTATAGATAAGTCCTCCCTCCCTATCTCACAAAATAAACCATTAGAAGTGTGATGACTGTGACACTTCCTAGACACTATGTATTGGCTCTGATGGGAGCCTCAAGAATTCTGCCGACTAGAAACGTCTCTTGATTAAATCTAATGTCAATTTCTATACTTAAAGATACAACTTAAATAATCGCAGGATAAGTTTTACCTACAGTGTTGGGTTAACCTGTAAATACTTTCCTGCTCTATCAGGCAATAAAATAGGTGCGGTCTGGCCCAACTGTTCTCATGATGTCTGTCCGGGGAAGTCGTGGAAGGGGGGAGCACGCCTACGAGACAAGTGCCAGGAAGGCGCCTGGTTAATTTTCTCAACACAACCCTTAGGGAGGGCGCCCAGTGTTGCCCTGCTCTCTGTACTGCTGTGAACAAGTTATAAGGAAAAGTAACTTACATTAATTTGACTTGAAAAGTACAAAGGCTCTCACTTTTCTGAGTAATCACATTTTAAGAGTTATGAAATCAAACAAAGATAAGGATGAAAAAAACAAACAAAAAACAAAAAAACGAGGATAAGGAGGCACTATATCAAACTGACCGGGAGCTGCTCCTCTCTCTGTCTCCAGGTCTGTCTGGGAGACAGGACACCTCCTGTTAGACGTTCCACCCGCAGGGCTTTCATACAAACACGGTGTCTGACAATCGTTGCCGTGTGGCTTCTTTGGGGAGACTAAGCATTCCACTCTGCTCAAACCTCTATCCATATTGTATACATTTACTACTTAAAAGAGAAGATTCTCATGTTTGGAAAGCATGGTAAACCCAAAGCTAGTACTGGCTGCAAATCTATGGCTGTCAAAGGAAAGAAATGAAGGAAAACACAGCAAGATACAGGCATCAAGTAGATAATATACAATAATCCCTCACTCCATCTATAGTGATTTCAATGAGTGAGCTATAACTTGCCTCCAAAGAGCCTGAGTCTGACAGTGAGAGTCTGGATAACAAGGGACACATGTCCTGGAATAAACCCCAAATAGAGGAAGGGAATAAGAGACTGAAGAAAAAGGCGACCTGGAAAAATATTTTACTAGATCCACAAAACAATGAGACTTATTACTTATGTGGAAAGATTATAAGACAACTTATATTTGTATTGAGTCCACAGTCAGCTTAACTACCCTAAATATAAATGTTATCCAGAGTACAGATCTCCCTGGATGGGAACTTAACTGCTCTCTATAGGCATTTCTATGAGAGAAACGTAGGCTGAGTTTCAAACAGCAGGACTCATAACCTTAGAACCCAACCCATTTGTAAGTTCAGGGTGTTGTGATCTTCTAAATGCTCCTCAACAAAAAAGTTGACTTCTCTGCTACTCTGCTCTTTCTAAATCTTGTAGCACCGTCTCTTCTCTCATTTAAAAAATCCTACATGTGGATAGGTTGTCTTCATTTTATTATAAAAAGAAAAGGTGATTTCCCACCGTAATTTGATCTAAATTCAATACCAGTATAGTGTGCTTGAAATCTTAAGTTTTCTTTTTGACTTTTATTATTCTCTAGTGTCATTACTCCCTCTAGAGGTAGAAAATGTGAATGAACTACAAAGCGGAATTCTGGCAGGTGTGTGAAGTAAACCAAAACGAAGGAAAAAAAGTTAACTTTCTCCTTGGGCAAGTGTTAATTTAACTAGAAAAAATGTACTCACTTGAACTTTCGTAAAAAATAGTGAATTTCCTATTGTCATTCAAGTACCCAAATATGCCCACCTAATGTTTAATATAAGGATCATCTAGCCTCTCATGAGACTAGTTATGATGCATAATATCTTTTTTCTTTTCAAAAATTTTTTTCTTTTCTTGATGCATAATATTTACATACGAGAAAAAGAGAATTATGGAATAGGCTCAGCCTTATCTGGGAATCTAGAACGCAGATCTGAGTCACATGAGTAGCAGATGTTAGGTTTAATATTCAATTTGATATAAAAATGCATAAAGCAAGGGGATAGTGCTTTTTCTTCTGTCTTGTAACAGCACAAAGTACTGGAGAGACCTAATGTTTAGACACAATAGCTCATCAGTAGACAACAGGCAGCAAGATCTAAGAGCAGCCCCTTCTAACTCACAGAGTAGGGGCTTGTTAATTCTATTTCCTTTTCTTTTAACCCAGAGAATCTCAACTCTGGCAGCACATGACAATCACGTGGGGGGTTTTAAAAAATTATGCTTGGGTCTCATCCCAGAAAATAAATTAGAGACAATCTTTCTCAGTAGACCTGAGTCTCAGTAGTTTAAAAAAGCTACTCAGCTGTGACTGTAAAACTCTTAGAAGAAAACACAGGGGAAAATCTTCAAGACATTGCATTTGGCAATAATTTCTTGGGTATGACATCAAAAGCACAGGCAACACACAAAAACATCAGATAAGCTGAACTTCATCAAAATTAAAAACTTTTGTGCAGCAGAGAGTAAAGAGGGAGTTCCCTGGCGGTCCAGTGGTTAGGACTCTGCACTTTCACTGCCGAGGGTCGGGGTTCGATCCCTGGTCGGGGAACTAAGATGCCACAAGCTGCTCGGCGTGGCCAAAAAAAAAGTAAAGAGGCAACCCATGGGATGAGAGAAAATACTGGCAAAGCATATATCCAATAATGGATTAATACTCAGAAGATACGCACATGAAAAGATGGTCAACATCACTTGTCGTTAGGAAAATGCAAGTCAAAAGCACAATGAGATACCATTTCATACCCATTAGGATGGCTATTACCGAACAACAACAACAAACAGGAAATAACAAATGTTACTGAGATTGTGGAGAAATCAGGACTCTTGGGAACTGCTGGTGGGAATGTAAAATCGTTCAGCTGCTGTGGAGAACAGTAAGGTGACTCCTCAAAAACCTAAAACTAGAATTACCATGTGATCCAGCAATTCCACTTCTGAATATATAACCAAGTGAGCTGAAAGCAGGGACTTGACTAGATATTTGTACACCCATGTTCACAGCAGCCTTATCCACAACCGTCAAAATGTGGACCCGTGGACCCTAAACATCCGTGGACGGATGAATGGATAAACAAAATGCAGTGTACGCATACAACAGAATGCTACTTAGCCTTAAAAATAAAGGAAATTCTGACACATGTTATAACATGGATGAACCTTAAGGACATTATACTAAGTGAAGTAAGCCAGACACAAAAGGACAAATATTGTATGATTCCACATACATGAGCTATGTAAGTATGAGGTATACACGAGTAGTCAAATTTATAGACACAAAGTAGAATGGTGGGTGTCAGGGGCAGGTAGTGGAGGGATGGGCAGTTAGTGCATAATGGGTGCAGAGTTGCAGTTTCAGAAGATGAAAAGGTCCTGAGATGGACGGTGGAGATGCCTGTACAACAACATGAATGTATTTAACACCATGGATTGTATGCTTAAAAATGATTTATGGTAAATTTTGTCATGTACATTTTACCACAATTAAAAAAAAAAAGCCACTCAGGTAATTTAATTTGCAGCCAGATCTGAGAGAGACCCAGTGTTCCAAAGACTAAGCAGATGAACCAAAGACGGGAAAGTGTAACACATTAAAATAAGATATGTCCAATACAAGTAAGTATTACTGGTTTCTGAGAGGAGGAAGAGAAAAAAAATCTATAATCTGGGATGTGTGTTTATAAATTAAATCCTGTCATTTTACAAAAAAAAAAAACCACATTTTTTTTCTGGGGGGGCCATGCCACACAGCTTGTGGGATCTTAGTTCCCCGACCAGGGATCAAACCCACGCCCCCTGCATTGGAAGCACGGAGTCTTAACCACTGGACCACCAGGGAAGTCCCCATTTTACAAATATCAAAGCTGTTTATTCTCTCCTCTAGAGAAAACATGACATCTTTACCTATTGGTCCTCTTCAAAATCTTAGTAATGCTTACATTCTTTCCACGATAACTTTATGACAGGATCTTCTAAGTAACAGACACATGACTTTTTGAGGTTTATGGTCTAGACGCACTGTGAAAAATGCTTTATCCCTTATTTCATTTGTTCTTCAAAACCACCACTAACAAGTGGCAGGGCTGAGACGAAACTTGGGCCTGACTCTCAGCGTCTCTGTTTTCAGCCCGTTACCGGAACATTATCCACATCCTCCTACTTCCGTGTCACTGATGTTCTGGCCACCTTCTCCTCAACTCCTCCAGTCAAATCTGCTTTAGCTTTAAAGTCTGGTTTATCTGCTGTATCATAGAGGGCCTTTCCTGAAGTCATCCAGCAGAAAGCCAGGGCTTTTAATCTCTGCCTTTCTTAGGAGAAGGCTACACTATCACT
The DNA here is from genome assembly GCF_028023285.1 of Balaenoptera ricei. Classification (NCBI taxonomy): domain Eukaryota; kingdom Metazoa; phylum Chordata; class Mammalia; order Artiodactyla; family Balaenopteridae; genus Balaenoptera; species Balaenoptera ricei. The sequence continues at coordinate 78,362,771 of NC_082655.1, forward strand.
ATCCTGTAATCCTGAGAAGATGCTGAACTAGCGTGCCTGCTGACCCCAGTAAGACAGGTCTGGAGACACAACAGAGGGAAACCACCAAACAAAAGAAACCTATGGAGAGACCTGGGGTGGCTCGAGAGAGAGAGGGAGAGAGTACTTGTGTAGGATGGAGGGCAGTGCCTCTGGCCGGGGGGCAGGAGGCAGTGGCTGTGGGAACTGAAAACAGGAGGAAGGAACACAAGAAACGTGAAATTCTGCTCTCGCTCTTCCCCGCCCATTGCCGTGGCCTCGGCTAAACAGCATCTGTGCCGCGCCTGCAGAGCTACAGCTGGAAAGCGAGGGCGGCTGAAGAGAAGCTCTGATGGGAGAAGCTGAGAGCAGCAGGTGGGCACCCAGCCCTGGCAGCTGCCCTCTCACCCCCTGCTCTCCAGACATCCTCGGGCTGATGCCGGACACTCTGTGGTGAAGGGGTACAGCCTTCAGTCGCTGCTTTTGCCCAGCCCCTCCCCAGGGGGGGCCGCTGTCCTGCGATGGTGTTTGGTGAAAAGGAACCGCAGTCCTGAGCTGGCGGGTGAGCAGCCCCAGAGCTCACCCACCGCCACCCCTGCAGGTGGCCACTGGGGCCCACACAGCCCTAGCTAGTGGTTTGCAACCCAGGCTGCACATCAGAATGACCCAGGAAGCTTAAGAAACTGGTTAGATCAATTTCTGGGATGGGCCTCGGAGAGTCAGTTCTTACAAATGCCCAATGACTCTAAAGGGCAGCGAGGTCTGACGCTCACTGGATTCTGGCCTGGCCTTTCTCCTTCTGCATTACTCGAGAATAGCCAATAGCCAGTAAAACAAGACATCTGAGGACCACGAGTATTTCATGGAAGAAAAACAAACAGGCCTAGAAATTATATCAAATGCAGAAAGGATAAAAAAGATTCATGATTTAAACTTCTTATAATAATAAAAATATTCGAGTGCAAAAGAAGAAAACAAAACACAATGCAGAAACATTAGGTGTAAAGAATATAAAAAACACAATAGATGGGATAGAGAGAATTTATATATGTGAGGAATGAAGACCAGACTGAGGTAATCTCCCAGAAGGAAAAAGGGGACAAAACACCAGAAAATACAGTTATGGGAGACTAACATCCACATAACAGATGCCCCGAAAAAGGAAAAAAGATGGTGAGAAAATAGTTGAACAAATAATGGAGATAATGTCTCCAGAATAAAGCATGATGAACAAAGCTCAATGACAGAGTTGGCTCTCAAGTACCAAATGGGAGAGAAAGGGAAAACCGGCACCCAGCAACACTGGAGTAAAATTTAAATATGAAAGACAAAAGATTTTCAATAGAATGCTTCGCACAAAGCAGACATGTAATAAGCGCTTATAAAAAACACCAACAAAAGCATGAAATAAAGACATCATCACATCTTTGTGAGGCAGTTATTATTCTAGGGAAAAAACCCAACATGTTTAAAATAAATGTTTATGATAAGAACGGAACAAGGACATCTGAATGTTAGTCAAGTGTCCTATGGTTAAAACTGTTCCTGGACACATGGAGGTTTTATTTGCCTGTGGATTTCTATCTAGGCTGCCATTTTCAGGAATACCCAAAACCTATTCTCAAGGGCGGCCGCAGGAACGGGATCTCGGCTCGGCGAGGTGCGCACATGTGAGACACCACACATTCACCCTTTCAGGACGAGGAAGGACAAGCCCAGAGCGCTCTGTTTATGTTTATGCGGGCCAGGACCTGTGGAGACGAACAGGATGAAACAGGCACGGATTTAACTGCTAAGCACTTCCAGTTTTCTAATAATAGTCAAAAAGCCAGGGACTTCTCATAAACATGTTCTCAAGTAAAGAAAGACCCTGTATCTTTTTCCGTCCAATCTCTGTAACAGTCACACAAGAGGCTCATAGAAGTTCTTCAGTAATGGCTTACCTGGTCAATATTAGCATTTCTTGGAAGAAAATAAATGATATTATTAGTGATCTTCTGGGAAAGTCTGAAAATTTCAAAGGTGGACAGTAGTTAAGGAAAAGTAACAAAAACAGTAGTTAATTTCTGATCAGAGATATATTCTTCACTTACTACATCATAACCCAAACGTACTCCGATATGTAACAATACCCTCTAATGGGACCTAAAAGAGAATTAAGTAGCATACTGTCCCTGACGGGTCAGGGATTAGAAGTTAAATCTATTTATTCAATTATCCTAGTGGTAGGAAACCAAGAGCCGGAGACACACATTCTTTCTTTCGGCCATTTCCTAGGTTTTGTGACAACAGGAAGAATAGGAAAGCACAATACCGTCTCTTTCTAGTAAAGAGTAAAGACAAGTAACTCTGTCCACTGTATTTTTCTAAATTTTAATTAGCAACTTAAAACACAATTCCTGTTAGTCATACATGACTCCTCTGGGGAGTAGAGATAGAGAAAGGGACGAATAACAAATGGTATTCTTTATGAAATAAGGGTTTGCTTCAGCATCCTGGAAGAGTAACAGGGAAACTTTGGAGACACAGAGGATTCAAGTCAGAGTGAGCTGAAGAAAAGCTAGGGGACAGTCACCCAGACTCTAGGGACAGGTCTTGAGGAAACCCCCATTTCCAGACAATAATGCCACACAATTAATGCCTTTTAGTTCTTGTTTTGTAATGGTAAAATTGGAGAGCAACCAATGGAAATATAACCTCACAGTTACATAAATACAACGTAACTTTTGGAGATCACTCACCAGTTAATTTTTATGCAAAACAAACTGGAATCTATCAAGTGCTACTAGCTAATAGCTCTCCTCTTCACTAATTTCTTACACACACACACACACACACACACACCCTTTCTCTCCACAACCACTGCTTGAGGAAACTCTAAGGACTTCCAAAGGATATCCATCAGGAGACATCATGGTGCTGATGTCGAAGATCTCAGCGGTGGCGTAGTCTGGTCCTCCCCAAGGCGGGCTGAGAAACACGACATCAGCCTTTAAATGAGAAGCCAGCTGCAGGAAATCTCCACAGATGAACTCAATCTTCTCCGCTACCCCATAAATTTCTGCATTATTGCGAGCAAGATCGATCTTAACAGGATCAATATCAATGGCGATCACTAAAATGGGAACAAGAAGGATGAGTTAAATGATGCTGATTATTAGTTATATAGACTAGTTCATCTTCTGAGCAGTCGGTTTATTTTCTGTGCAAGACCCTTTTTAAAAGACTTTTTAAAGGGAGATTAGGCCATATATATGAGAGAGAGAATTAAACATTTTAATCTAAACTAGAAAGATTCACTTGTGTGGTACCAAGAAAATGTGACTGAAGGGTGTGGCCTTCAGAGCTGCCTCAGTCAGCCCGCTGGGCCGAGGCAAGAAGTGACGGTGGCCACCCAGCAGCCACTGACCCCGGTCTGTGGTCAGCATCGTGCTCTGTGCGGTGGACGGCCGAGCGGCAAACACTTGGGAAGCTGATGGCGGCTGCATGGAAAGCCTATAAAAGATTTCAGATGAGACCAATTTCCGCAAAAGGCGGCAACTTCCAAAGGAAGCCACATTTGACAACTTCTACCGAAAGGCAAAATAAAACATTTTTTGACAAACCGATATAGCCAACTTATGAAGAAGAGATGTAAAAACATCTGCTGGTGACGTTTAATGAGACATTTTAGGTAGAGGGAACAGATGTTATGTTTTCACCACACGGGCTTTCATTGAATTTACTGCAATTTCGTAATTAGCAACACAAACCTAAGTTAATTCTGGCTCACTTGTGTCTTGCGGTAAATTACTCAAGTGCACCTGTACGTGCACCAGGATGTTAGTGGCAATATTTTATATCTGCAAGGGCTAAGTGGAATCCTGATACATACGCCATGGTTGTCAAGGAAACAACTGCATTCCAGAAAATAGTGGTTTCAAAATGTGTTGATGCTTTTGAGAAATAATGCACTAAATAAATCAGCTGAACGATGGATATAAGCACCAGTCACGTTGCAAAATCAAGCATCTGCAACACTATTTCTTCTGTTCTAAAAAAAATAACATTCATATTTATAAAAGAGAAAAACGTCCTTTTTAGCTGCTTAATCTGCTACATTTATAGTATAGAGACAGATGCAAAGATATACTGACAATAGCAAAAATTCAACGGAAAAAAATGACTTTCAACACCAAATGTATTCAGTTAGTTGTCATGTTTTCATCTGCGCTCCCCTCGGAGGCCGTCTTTGTTGTCAGGCCTAAGAGAGTGCAAGCAACTCAATCTAGCACGTGAAGGAAGTGCTGACAAGTGCTGGTGGATACTACGTAGAACTGTGCTGTCCGATAATGGCAGCCACTAGCCACATGTGGATATTACCTTTAAATCGATTCCAATTAAATACTATTAAGAATTTAGATCCTGAGTCACGCTGCCATATTTCAAATGCTCGATAGACACATGTGGCTAGTGGCTACCATGCTGGACAGTGCAGGTACATTTCCATCATTACAGAAAGTCCTAATGGGCAGACCCGATACAGAGCCACTGGAATTCATATAAAGGGGGAAAAAAAACTTTAACAGCAAAATGCAAACTCTGGGAATTCTCTAACCATTCAGTTGAGTACCTGCATAGACAGCAGCTATGTGGGTGGAAATCGGTCTGACACAAAGGGATCGTGCCGACTACACACGCCATTTTCTCACGTGTATGCACACACGCGCGCGTGTGTACAGCTGACCCTTGAACAACACGGGTTGCAACTGCACAGGTCCACTTATAGGTGGATTTCTCTTACTAGACGTGTAGGACAGGAGCACGTGATCTGCGGGGGGTTGAATCTGCGGATGTAGAACGTCAGGGACAGAGAGCCGACCGTATGTTACACTCGGATCTCTGACATGGGGGCGGGCAGTGTCAGTGCCCCTAATTCCCGCATTGTTCAAGGGTCAAGTGTGTGTGTGTGTGTGTGTGTGTGTGTGTGTGTGTAAAGAGTAACTGATTACATGCATATGTGTGTACACACACACACAACTATACTTTGAACTCCCTGCCCCAGTGGAGTCAGCTCGCCCACACTAGGGCAGCACCCACCATGACTGTGAGGGCCCGTGAGCTCCTACTGCTTCGGGGAGAAGGTTCCCGGGACACCACGCTATGAACACACTGAGGACTCCTGAGCTTCCGGCTCACAGGCTGCAAGCCAGACCGTGACCGCAGCCGGCAGGGGTGGAGTCTGGGTGTGCCTCCTTTTCTCCCCAGGGGCTGGAGATCTGTAGGTGTGAGTGATGGGGCTGTGACGGAGTCGGGCAGAAGCAGTCTTCTTTAGCTTGGGACCCACATTAGACATTTTCCTTTACCAAATGTGCACTAAGCTACAGAGAGCCTTGGCAACAGACCTGTATTCGTAGAAATACAAAACTACAATATGGACTGTTTCCGTAATATTCTGAAAAAATTTCCAGATCTATCTGCTGTTTTATCAGAGGGCAGATATTTTAATTCATGTTACAGTACAACGCCAAATGAAGACAGATTTTACAACTTTTGAGGAAAAAATCATTTCCATGCAATAAACACTGATTTGAGCTCATAGGAATGGCTTATCTGGCAAAGGCAGAGAAGAACTTTAAGAGAAAGTAGTAAATGCAGGAAGAACAAGAAAGTAACTACTATTCCAGTAAATATGAAAACAGCTTTCATCCAGACTCTTAGGAGACCACACAAAGATAGCAAATGTCCTGCTCTGGAGCATTGGTGTGACTGAATAAGGGCTACAGTTCATCAGCACTGGTCTTAACATCAATGTTGGGTTGCCCTTCATCATTTCCTAGCTCCTATATTATGCTTTCCAGAATCATATGTTTTCCTAGTTAACATAAAGAACTTTATATAAATCAATAAGACAACTGAAATTTACTGAAATGGAAGTTTTATATATAAAGACATTGGTGAAAAAAAGCATGTTCAGAGTATGACTTAACAGTTGCTATCTCTAAAATATCACATTATACTACATTTTAAAAAGAACTGAGAAAGAAAGGGATATCAGATACAGAGAAAGCCAAGTAAAAGCCCTGGATTCCCGACTCCGCCAAGTCAACTTGGGCAGACTGTCCAGTTTCATAAAGCCTTCTTTCCCCTGGGAAACAGCACATGTACTGCCTACTTGACACAGTTCTTAGCAGATATATACTGATATATCAATAGTAACAGAAGTTTTCTTCCTTGTGATTCTGAAGTCAAGCAAGCATGAGGACAGTTCAATATTTAAAAGGTTCTTGGGCTTCCCTGGTGGCGCAGTGGTTGAGAATCTGCCTGCTAATGCAGGGGACACGGGTTCGAGCCCTGGTCTGGGAAGATCCCACATGCCGCGGAGCAACTGGGCCCGTGAGCCACAACTACTGAGCCTGCGCGTCTGGAGCCTGTGCTCCGCAACAAGAGAGGCCGCAACAGTGAGGGGCCCGCGCACCGCGATGAAGAGTGGCCCCCGCTTGCCGCAACTAGAGAAAGCCCTCGCACAGAAGCGAAGACCCAACACAGCCATAAATAAATAAATAAATAAATAAATAAAAATTTAAAAGGTTCTTAGTGTCTTAGAATGTCAGAGCTGAAAGGTATCACAGAGGTTCTCTCAATTTAATGTCTCCTTTCAATGAAGGCTAAAGGATGTCCAAGGTCATACAGATGGTGAGGGACAGAGCTGGAACTCCCTGCCTACTCTTCTCTTCTTCCAAAGAATAGTCTCCCATTTCCATATTTTTAGTTTTACATAATGCTATAATCTTGGCTCCGCCAAGCTGTGTCTGTGTGATCTTGGGCAAGTTACTTCATCTTTTACTTCTTGGTTTATTTGTGAAACACAGATAGGAGTAAAAGATAACATATCACAAGATCGTTGACTAAATAAATACACATTAAGCACTTAAACCAGTATACAAAGTGTATGCTTAATATACATTAACTCTTATCGTTAAATATTTGGCATTAAATTATCAATGATTAAATCTCAGTAGAGATAGGCCGAAGCAAAATGAAGCCTTTATTGAATAAACCGAAATTAATTAATGAATAAACTATTGATGAGCAATTACCTCTCTTTCCTGTTAAGGCAAACTGAATGGTATTTCCTCCAACTCCACAAAATGCGTCGACTACGGTGTCACACCCGGAGCACCCGCTGACCCTTCCGGCGATGTGCTCAGCGATCTTCTCGGGTGTAACTGAAAACCAGCCCTCTGCGAGGGAAGAGGGTGTCTGTTATGACATTCGATGGCAAGAAGCCAAGCCAAACACAAACACAGCCAACATTACTATACACTAAATGCTTAAAAGAAAATACTTAGTTTCTCTTTTCAAAAAATTATATATTATCTCGTTTGAAAGGAAAGGTCCACAGATCTTGTTATAAAAGGGGCAGTATCATTCCCAGACCCAACTTCCACAGAAACAACCCCCTCAATTCTTGCCTGATTCTTTTGCAATATCCCTCCAACAACTGAATGCAATTCTGATTTTTCTGTTTGAAGTATTAACAACTGACTACCCATCATGGAAAATGGAAAGTTAGCTATTTTAATTGACCAACTCCCCAAACTTCACCGAGGTTCCCAATTATTTAATTCCTGAAGGGGAAGCAATGAACCGCATCTGTACGGGACACTTAGCAAAATCTGCACGTGTCTAGAGGGTCAGAAAAGCAAGGAAGTGACAGCAAGACTGCAGAGCTGAGGCTCAGCAGAACCTTCATCATTTGCAGAAAGGAGGTCCCATGTCCACTCCACAGAAAAAAAGGACACTGCCCTCCTTCTTTCCCAATAGAAGGAATTTACGTTTTTCAGAAAGATATTTCTCTGAACAAAATGATGCACCAATTTTCCTGTTCCCTTTCTTCATCAAAACTTTAAATGGCTCCTCATTGCTGGAAGAATAAAAACATAAACTCCTTTTATAGAATTGAAAGCTTTTCTCCAGTCTTATTTCCCCAACAAACTCTTATGTACTCTCCCTGATAGACAACATTTTACAAATAATTTTAAGAGGCTCAGAGAAGCCCTGAAACTCCACACAGATCAATACCTCCTGATTTGGACAGTTAATAAAGACCAATGTTTAGGTATAGCCCCAGTATGAAAGCAAGCCTCAGTCTGCGCAACTGAGTTTAAGTTAGCTCTTCAAGGTCATGGTGGGAAGACTTGAGAAAGAATTCAAATTTTCCAGTGTGAATTCATTAACTTACATCTATCTGCACATCAGATGTTCTGTTTAATAATCTATCAATTGCTTTTGCTATCTATCCTAAGATGCAAAAAATACAGATTAAACCTGAGTCTGAAGTTTAAAAAACACGTATGTACCCAAACTGAGAGACATTGTAGAAAATAACTGGCAGCTGTTCTCTGGAAAATGTCAAAGTCATGAAAGACAAAGAAGCTCAGGAACTATCCCAGATTAAGGGAAACTAAAGGAACATGAAAATAAATGTAACACATGACCCTATACTGGAAGAAAAAGAATGCTATAAAGGACATGATTAGTATAATTGATGAAACTAGAGTACTGATTTGTTGATTATGATATTGTAACAATGTGAAATTTGTAACTTTATCATTGTCACATAAAAATATCACTGTTCTTAGAAAATACACACCAAAGTACTAAGGGGTAGGGGCAACTGGATCAGAAAACATACCTACATACATGCACACAGAGAATGACAAAGCAAATGTGGCAAAATGTTAAAAATAGCTCAATCTGAATAAAGGGGATATGAAAATTTCTTACTATTCTTGCAACTTTTCTATGTTTGAAATTATTTCAAAATGAAGTTAAAAATTACATATATACCTTACCTCTGTCTAATTTAATCCCATCGTCAAAGCGGGAGAAGAGCCTGTATCTCTGGGCCCAGTACTTTGCCAGCTCAGGCACAGCAGTGATCTCAGGAGGCAGACCAATTCCCTTTCTGTTCTTGCTTTTCTTCTTCTTCTTCTTCTTTTTATTTTCAGCTACAATAAAAGAATAGAAATAATACAGATGCTCACTATAGAAAGAGGAAATCACAGGTGAATTTATCTAACGTGTGGCCACAGCAAATAACTACAGTTTGGGACTGCGCGCCACCACACGTACCAGCCACACGCCGGAGGGTGGAGGGCGTCTGGAAACAGCACTGGCTTCAGGTTATAGCCTCCATTTTGCCACTTCTTGGCTCCTTGAGCTTGGAAAAGTAACCCAGGCTCTCTAAGTTCCAATTTTTAATTCCTCAAAAAGAATGAATGAATGGGTAGTATTTTAGCTATTTACTTCACAGGATTGTTAGGAGATGTGGAGAGGTACTATTATAGGTATAAAAGTTATTACGTAAGTGTTTCTTAGATAAAGTTGCTTTAGTGGGTGAATTATGGAAATTCAAACATTTCCCTTCCCTTCTTTGAAACAAAAGCTCCCAAGGACTGATTAAGCTCTAACTCTCAGCCACATCAATCCTCTGAACCCAGCCATGACCTGCAAGTCCTACAGCCTCTGAGAAATTCAAACAGGGGTCACTAGCTCCATTCAATAGAAAAGGATCTCATTCATTCACACTGACTTTTTCTTAGATAAATGATTTTTAATTGTTTGGTTATTTGGTTTCACTTCTGAGCAGATTAGATGCAGCAACTTAGAAAGACAAGAGTGCTGTCATACCTAAGTATGATGACAAGAACTGATGCTGACAAATAATAAACATTAAAGTAAACATTGAAACGGTCCTCAAACAAAGGACTGTGTCCTAATATGCTCATCTGATGACTGCAAATAGCAAAAGGTGTCATCAATAGCAAAGTGCAGTGAGTTTCTCAAGAGAGGAGACACTAAGATTTTGAGTCATGAACTCATTATTGTGCAAGACCATCCTGTACAGGACTTAGCATTAAGTAATCTAAAGTACGAAATGCCGGAATCCCCCAGATCGATCTAACCCATCTTCCAAATACCTGAGATGGTGGTATCACCCCAGGTGAGAACACCAGCATCGTGACAAGTGGTGGTTAGGGAGCTAGGGTAGGGTGGAAAAATGGGATTTAGGAATCACACAACTTCGTACCAAGTTCTAGCTTTGCCACTTACTGGCTGGGTGATCTCGGGCAAATTTCTTATTTTCTCTAAGCTTTACTTATTTATAGAACAGGGATAATTTCACCTATCTCTATGGACTACTTTACAGATTAAAGGAGAATAAGGCATTCTCATTTCAGAAATCTGCACGTGCCACATGAACATCAGTTGTACAATGGCAATAAAAATATTAAACTACCTTAAGTATGCTGTTTAGAAAGGCAAAGAAGTATATAATACAAAGATCACAGGTTTACACACACATACACACACACGGAAAAAGAAAATCAAGAGTCAAATAAGGTATTTCGCTCAATACTAAATAAGAAAGCATCACAAATATAATTGTTTCATTAGGGCAAGTCTGAAATAATTCATCAGTAAAAATGAATACTATGTCAAATGAAAATTTCTGCCTTATAAAAGCCATAATGTTCCACTGAGTATAACTATTATAAAATAAATTCAAATAGTACAAAAGGGCATAAAGTGAAAATGCTACACTATTCTTCATTCATCATAGCCAACTACTGTAAATACTTTTTTATGTCAATGTACCATCTAAAAAACAAACATCACTACCAACCACCATCACCACAAAAAAACAACAAGAACAAAGCAATTATCCAAAAGAAAATCAGGGCAATGCTAGATGTCAACAGGAATCAAAGGGACTGGCACCTTTCGCCCACGGAACAGAGTGGCGGCGGCAGAGACCAGTCTTAATGGCACAGATGGAGGCGCTCAAACAGCTTCCCCTACTCTTTAGTGTTTCATTTTATCATGCTTGTTCAGCCAAGGATGCTCTGGGTGCGAAATCACGGCCATTAGCACATTTGCACTAAATATGCCTTCTTTCAACTTACGAATAAACAGCAGTGAATCCTTAGGTATAGATGAGTCGTAAGTGATAACGAGGGAAAAACACACTTAAAACAAGGAATGGAAGTCCGTTAGCAAGCGGGGGCACGTTTAGCCTCACCTTCGGCTTCTACGTGAAGACGGTCTGGTGCAGCCTGGGCGGGGCAGTCCCCCTCATCTGGCACTGCTGCTTCTGTGCTGTCCCTGTCAGTCTTCTCTGTTCCCACTTCCCCAGCTGGAGACACGGCACGACGCGTCCCAGGTTCCGGCTCACTCGTCTCCGGTGGGTCATCCCCTTTTTCAACAGACAATTCTTGTTCCTCTGAACCACTGCTTGTGCAAGTATCTTGCACGTTGTTATGAGAAACTGGCTCCTGCGATGCTTCGTCATCCATTGGTTCATTAACCCATTTTAGGAATTTTTCTACCTGAAATTTTCAGATGTTACCAGCATGAATTAATTCGCAATTACACAGAATATTTCCACCTGCTTTACCATTTGTGACTTGACAAGCTGTGTCACAGTATTAGCTCTGATAAGTACACTGTATCATACAGGTTAATGTGAATAAGTAATTCCAACCTAATTACACTTTGTTATCTGGATGTACCATGACCTTATTAAAGAGCTCTTTAAAAGGAAAAAAACCATCAGCTTAAACACAAGACTATGACCTTCCTGTTAGCAATTAACACTAAGAGGATAAAGCTCTACTGTGCCAGTAACTTTCCATTAAGTCTTCCAACAATATAACCGTAATATATATTACCATTACAAATGTACTTACCTGTTGTTGAGCCATTGCTTTTAGCTTTTCAAATTATATAGAATTTTCTGTAATGGCCCCAGCTATACAATCTATGTTGAATGGTACTCAGCATCAAAGATGAACTCTACAAAGATTTAGTGCCAATCTGTAAAAGCAGTGCTATCTTGGAAAGAATGCGAGCTGCCTTCTAATGAAGCAGTAGAGCCAGTAAAATGATTCCTAAGAACTAAGTTTCTTCTCTGAAATGTTAACAAGGCTCAAGGTCAGATGATATATACTTCCTTGCAATCTTCTGTAACAAGAATATTCTTCACAATAGATCTTCATGACCTTCCTAAGAGTCAGGAAGTGAGAACAAGAGTGACAGAAGACGGACATGGACCATGACCCAGAATCTTCCTGTGAGGGGACTGTGCCTATGTATCAATCGGACGCCTGAGAGCACAACAGTCACATTAACTTTCTTCCTCGGCAATACGTGGCAGTTATGTCTCTGCTCTTCAGCTACAGATGAATGTATGGGAACTATCACATCCAACACATTATAAAAAGGCCCGTCGGGCTGATTGAACTGATACTGGGAAATTTGTTCCAGATATAACCAGGGCCACTAAAATATTAAAATATGACCAGTAACCAACCAATCTGAAATATAATAAAAATAAAACCAGCTATAAATTTGTAGCATGTTTTGGAAAAATGGTGACGTTAAGGAAGGATAATGTACCCTAAGGGTAAAACAAAGTCATCATGGGACCTGAGATTTTGTTCCATTGCTCTATAGTGCTGCTGGAGAGGTGACAGATACAAAATTCTGCCCACTGCATGGCGCTTTTTTCCTATATTGGAGAAGGATCACTCATCAAACCAAACAAAAGCAATTCTAATTACTTTTGTTTTCCAGGTACATAGAAGGCAGGTACAACAAAGAGAGGGGATATAAGTACTCCAGATAACAATGTGAATCACTAAATTAGCCTTGAGGCTCATGCCATTTGGATGAACTTGTTAGTGCAAAGTCTGATCGATCACCTCTAGATGACCTCAAGATTAAGCCTTTCAATAAACGCTGCACCAGAAATTGGACTTCCGGGATCGTACTTAGCCTGAGACAGACAAGCCGTCACCGCACACAAGGCGACTCTGCCTATTGATCGCGCCACAGGCTGCTCCTATGCAGCTTTCACAGAAACCCCTCTCGTATCAGCCCCAATTACCCTCTCTTCGAATTTAGTCACACAGTATAAGCCTTTAGGAAGCAAATGGAAAAGCATTCTAGGTACCCTTATATCTGGTAGAAACAGGGTTCCTGTTTGCAAACAGAAACTTTAAGGAGTCAAAGGTCACAAAAATGAGACTCGATTTGTAAATATAAAGCAAAATTTATACATACCTTACTCAAAGTTTTGCTTTTCTTGAAAAGAGTTTTTCCTGGCTCTTCAGTGAAGAAGATGTGTTTGTTTTTCATATTGATTTGTCTTCTCATGTCCAAGTACTTTGACTTGTACTTCACATCCTTGTGTAGATACCTGACCTGCCGGTGACTGAAATTTGAAATTCCACCATATCTGTGACCAAAGCAAAAGAAGTGGACTCAAACCTTAGGGTCTCGGAATCTGCTTCCTTATATGAAGAGAGAAGAGAACTAACAATTTTCACTATTTTCCTAGTAGCAGCCACTATTTTAATTTCATTTTTTTAAATTAATGGAAATTATGAAATAGAGTGAAAAATGCAGAGGACTTTTTAAGGTCTAGCTTGTATGTTAATTCTCAAGTAAATGTGCAACACCAAAAGTGGGAATATCAACATATCTTACAGATAACAGAAAGGAGAAATTACATTGTAAAATGTAATAAAAAAAACAGCAGGAAACTATAACCCCAATGCATGTTGGGGAAATATAATTCTTTCTCACAGTGAGGTGATGCCAAAGCTCTTTTAACACGTACCTGGATATGTTGAAATTGTCTTAAAAGTGGCCACTAGATTCTTAAATCAATATGAACTAACCTAAGAAGCAAACCCCCATTATTAAAATAATAGATATGTGTCTGCTATGAAGCCTTCGTTGACTCTATTAAGCCTCACTAATTGCCTCTCTTACAGACTGTTAGGGACCCACAGTGTAATATATAATTTAGCACTTATAAACCAACTATGAACAGTTTGGTTTTAAATGTCAGTTGTTATCGTCTACCTATATTATAAACTTCTTTATAAAAAGTGTGTATTATCCTTCTCTTTTAAGTGAAATTGGGTGCTCTAAAATAGAAGAATAGTTAAATCCCAGGTAACAGAATAAATCTCTATGAGTATATACCAGCAAGAGCTACCTAAGTAATTTCTCAATAAAATTACATGTGGGTAGAAATAAATTCTGCCAGGAATTTAAATGTGGCAGTTATCAGGAAAACCCTTTATATTATTAACTTTTATGAACTCTAGCCTTAAATGACTATATGGCTGAAGTACACAGAAATGATTACAATTTTGTAGAATAAAAACATTGGATTGCTATGAAGTGCAACTGAGTTAATACATGTGAATATATCAAATGTACGGTGATAGCTCTACAATTCTTACTAGCAAGAGAGGTTAGTGCTTTAATTGTAACACCTCAAATGTTATGAAATACATAACCATTATTCGCTATCTGGATACCAGAGAGCTTTAGGATAGCTGAAGTGGTTAAGATTTCAGGAAGACAACGGCATTTATGGAAAATTACTTTTGTCCTGAGCCATGCTTGAATCCTAGAAGGGAACCGTCAACATCAAAGTCTGAATCCGGGTTTTCATCGATGTCCAGTTCATGGCTAAACAAATAAACAAAGCAAACAGTGATAAATAAGCCAGTATCTCCAGAGCCCACCAGTTCAGGCAAATATTAAAAGGTACATACAGTTAACCCATGCAAACTTTCCCACCACGACAGTCAACCGCAGTTCACAAACCCAGGACGACAGGAAGAAGAGTACTTTAACCAGGATTTTCCAAATGAGATAAATTACCTAGCGGTGTTTGGGACACAGTAATGAGCACTCAAATCTTAACCATGTCAAGTAGTTATCTCTATTCCTGAACAAATATAAATTTCCCCATTTTCTTTTGGGAAAACACCAGTTAACCTGCAGCCTTAACTAATCTCCTAGGTGATATCTCTAGAGGTTTTCCTTAAAAACAAACAAGGAAACATTTGAGAAGTATCAATCCAACCAAGAAAATTACAAAAGAAAAAATACTGTTAAGAAGGTTGTGATATAAGTAACTCAGTAATCCCCATCTTTTGGGGATACCTTCTAGTGATCCCTACTACCTGGGCGGCAGCAACACATGCAAACGATGAGAAGTAACTCTTGCAAATTAAGTTAAGCTCACTGAACATTTATGGAGAACCCACAGGAACGTACAAGGGCCCGAGAATATAAGTACACACAGAGTCTCTGCCTCTAGGAACTAGTAGGAACCAGAGAGGAGTTAACAGGCAACGTATACCATCTGGAAGGAACACGGCAGAGGCACGCTTTTATGTACTAAGTTACTGAGCCTCTAAAGCTTGCTGACACGTTCTGCAGAGAGAGGTAGTGTGCGACTTGCCTCCTCTTGAGTTTGCTTGGCTTCTGTTCAGGTGGATCTTCGCCACTCTCATCTCCATCAGTGCCGATGAGGCGTGGTCTTTCTTTGATTGTGTTTGCTTCTGATGACTCTTGTGAATCTAAAGAGGTAGAGATACTGCAGTTGATTTCCGCCCTTGGTTTGACAACTCTTCTGTCATTTGCAAAGGCAATCAAAGTATTCCGGGGCCTCTCCTGCAATGAACTGTACGCTAGACCACATCTATCTATTCCACGCATCTACACGCAGAGTGTGCAGCTCGGTCTACTCAAGTCTAAAAGTTTCCATGACCTAACTACTTAAAAAGTGGACTACAGGGAATTCCCTGGTGGTCTAGTGGTTAAGACTCGGCGCTTTCATGCCTTCACTGCTGTGGTCCGGGTTCGATCCCTGGTCGGGGAATTAAGATCCCGCAAGCATTGAGGTGCGGCAAAAAAAAAAAAAAAAAAAAGGTGAACTATAAAACTACTTTTTCCTCACAGCTGTCTAAATCTATACAAATTAATCCACAAAGTTACCTCTGTGATAGCTGTTAGCTATCACATTTTGATGGGATTCTAATCTAAATGACTCTAAAAATGGCATGGTCACATTTGATTAAAAATAACTTCTCTTTATTAAGAAGCAAATACATCTAACTGCCTCTAATATAGCTCTTAAAGTAATAATGGAAGTAAGAGAAAGACAAACACCACCATTTAAAAAGAGTGTCTATAACCTGCGGTGGCTCCGCTGAGCCCCGTGTCTGTGTCCTGCATTCCTTCGGACTGGAGCCAGGAGGTTGGGTGGGACCGGAAGTGGAGAGGGGCCGACCCTGGAGACAGCGGGAGCTCTACTGTGTGAGGACAGGCTATTTCAGGAGACCCCAGCCGCAAACAGTAGAACACATACGTATGGAGAGATGCAGTGTATGCCTTACGTTTTGGTCTCAAGGAGGATCCAAAACAAACCAAAGCCTAGAATTCTCAAATGGATCCTGATGGTGGTCACACTGGAGCCAACTGCAGAAATGTCTAATTATATACCTACCTAAGGGAGCACGCAATAGGAACAGTCTATACACGCACCTCAGAACACAGGCAACACGAAGGCACAGACTGTGAGGTTCACTATGTTTAACAAAGGAAAAAGGTAGGAAGATAAGGGAGGGTAATCAAAAGGAGGAACGTGAAGCAGTTATTGACCAATCTACATACTCCAAGGTTTCTGGTCAAAGTAAGAACAGGACTTACCAAAAGACTAATATAAAATACTCACATTAAAAAAGGATGAAAAAAAAAAAAAAAGGGATGAAAATGACAGCAAAATAGAAAGGAATGAGAACACCATACTGAAGTAAGCGCCATTGTAAGAGGACAGAGAAGCTCATTAGTAACTCTCTAAAGGAAACTGTAGGATGAAGTAAGATCAGTGATCTGAGAGGAGCAAAGCAAACCCACTTGTTAAGTAAAAAGCCAAAACCTTTTGCTTTATATATATGAATGAGGCTGAGAAGAAAGTTGCTATAAACCAGACTTTTCCAGCACCAAACATCAAGGATGCCAAGACAACAAGTCAGTGGGCTTCAGGAGAAGTTCAGGTTATAAAAATGTCCTCCTCTCCCACTTTTCTGCTGCACCAGTTGATGGTCCCCTTCTCCTCACAAAAGCCTTTTTATCTGCCTACTCTAGCCTCTCCTAGCTCACCTCTCACTGGCTTTCTTTAGTCCCGACCCTGGCACCAGTCTGCTCAACAATTATTTCTTAACCACTCAGGCAGGAGTCAACCAAGTTCCTTATCCTGGATATTTTATGAGAATCCTGAAATCAATCCGTTCAGTTACAAAATAATCTTATGCCCTGTTCAGACTCTCTATAGAGCAAGACTTCACTTGTCCCGAGAGAATTCCAGACACAACCCCCATTCAGATTTGCCTAACGGCAAACGTATGCTCACAGCTACTCTTTAGCACATCTCCTATAAACTTAGTTGCTCCAGAGAAACTTGGACATTCCAAGCTCACGCTAAAACTAGATTCCTTAATGGATTTCCAAGTTGTAATTCACCAAGGTGCAAGAGGAACGACTGATACTTTTGAGAACCCTATGCAAATATTCTTTTTATTTACATAAAAGGATAATAACTTGTGACGTAAAAGTAAGATGGATTAGATCATTTCACTATTACACCATAAAATGTAGCGGGCATTATTTAACTCTACCATAAAGGATTAGTGTCAGTCATTTTGCTAAACAGACTAATTTTGTTACCCATTACTCAGTAGGATAAATCTTGGCCAGTCTTACCCTGAGCTGGCTGGCTCGTGCTTCTGTTCCCAGACGAGCTGCTTTCCTTGGTTCCTCCGTTACGTGGTTCACTTTGGCCCGAAGCAGGGCATTCTCTTCCGCTGTGAACTTCACTTAAACGCTGCTGTCCATCACAACTCACAGAGGGATCTAACCGGCTCTGTTCTACTTCCTCTGAATTCAGACTTATGTTACTAAGTCCATCAAGAATTTCACTATGATCTTTATCACTTGAACTAGAGCTTTCGCTACCCATTGATGAAGATGGAGAAGAAAGTTCATCTGCTTTCGTGCGATTTTCGTCTTTCTTGTTGTCAACTTCTGTTTTAGACCCACAAGTATCTGTATCACAGCTTTGTGAAGCATCAAAAGTCCAACCCTGAGCTTCCCAATACTGAAACTGTTCCAAATAATACCAGTACAGCTGGCTATAATGCTGCTCCCATTCCTGCTTTGTATGAGGGACGTTCCAGGGTTCTGAGCACAGCGTCTGACCTGCATGCTTTTCTTCCCAGCTTTGCCACAGCAGTTCTCCCCCGTGTTCCTTCCAGTACTTCTCCCAGAGCTCCGTAATTTCCAGCTTTGGAGATAATGCATTTTCAGCAGGAAGATTCTCACCTTCAATGTCTTTTTTGGTCCAAAGTTCGCACCTCCTGGTGTTCTCATTCTCAGATGAAGATGGGTCATCTGAAGCCAAAATGTCGTCTTCCTCACGTTCTTGTCTCCAAGATTCTCTCTTAATTTCATCTAAGTACTTCTTCTGATGTTTTTTCTTTTTCTTTTTTATTTTAACTTTGTTTCTGGTATTCATAGATACCTACAAAGGTCAATAACTTGAATATAAATTACACTTCAGAAACTGTAAGAAGTAGAATCTAAATCTATTTTGACACTAAATTAAACAAAATACCCTCAACCCCCCAACCTGGGTTTCAGTTACACCAACAGGTGAATCTTACCATCTACGTTTCCAAGAGGAGGAACAATCACACATGGGACATATCACAACTTGCAGTTTTCGTTCACTTACAAATATGTACGTACATTTAAAAAGAAGTGAAGTGCCCTAATTCATGAATGCATTAGATTCGGGATAAAAAGATTCCACGTGATATTTTATGAAGATAGCTAAGAAACAGAAACAAGCAAAGTAAACTAATACTCACCTCAAAATTCTTATGTGCAGACGCCCTACCAAACTGAAGTGGCAGTCCCATGCTTCTCATGAGTTCAGCCTCAGAATCAGGTTCACTTTCATCTGGGTCTACGTCTTTGCTGTCACGTGACTCTGCAGTGCCCTGGGGACGACCGCCTTCTTCCTCTTCTGCAGCTTGCTCTCCTACACGCAGCACTGTTACGTTAGCTTAGTTTTAGAGAAAATTTAGACGCAGGTTTCATCAGCCTCATCTTAAAGAAAAGGAACCTGAGACCCAAAGTTATTACATGACTTGCCCGAAGTAAAGGTGTGCCGATGTGAGTTTTCAAGGGGAAGAAAAATAAAAGGAAAAAAAAAGAGGAACTGATGGGAATACGGACTTGTGAAAAAACAGCCAACTAAGAAGCAGGAGACAAGCCCTAGTCCGGCTCTGCCGGCCGCTGTCCACCGGCTGCTCACTCAGCTCCCCCCGCGGGGCACCTCCTCTCGCTGGGCGCTGGGCACAGCACTGAGGACGCACGAGGGAACGCAGCAGGGCGGCCCCGGGGAAAATGTCTACATTTCCACGTTCCCATCTGCAGCACTGCTGCACTCCATCAGTGGATTTAAAATGGTGACTCGTGGAGTTATTTTAGGAGCTGTTAATAAGGGAGATGAGAGGTAGGTCTTCAGGCCCTCCACGGGAACTTCAGTCACGACTGGATTTACACCCTGGGACTCTGTGGGGAAGTTCATTTAATGAAAACGTTCTGCTGTTAAAAGTCTGAAATCCACTGAACTGGAAGATCCTTTCAAGCTCTCTGATTCTAGGTCTTAGAGAAAACCTGCTTTATCATAACAAAACAAGTTTTACGTTATCCTAATGTGGTATCTAAAAGTAGATCATACCACTAATTGGCCAAATGCCATCCAAATGCTCTATTTTAAAATGGGAGACAAAACACTTTATATATTAGCATACTCAACTAGGGCTGTGCTGCACTCCAGCTACGTGATCTTAGGCAACAGAATAGGGAATCTTCCCACTGCAAAGACGGAGACTGAGAAAAAGAGATCTTAAGTGCACAAATTCTATTAAAAGAAAGAGGGGAAAGAGACACCTATCTAAATAATGAAGGCGATTCCACTTGCCATTCCACTGAATGAACTTGTGAAAGCTCAGCAGACAGCAAAACAGGGAATGTGGATCGGCTCACCTCCGTGCTCCCCTCATGGTGTGCGTGTTTTCTTATGTTAGGTAGGACCCTAGGGTCTAGAGAAACCTTATTTGTACAATGTAACACTGAAATGTAACCAAACGTTTCATCCAGCGTGTAACTGAAGAGGCAGCGATTTGCTCCATCACTGTGAGAGGTGGGGGTTTTCGTGGGTAACGTGACACGCTACTTGTGCTGATTTTAGCCTGCAACTTGGGCCGCAGTTTTCCCCGTGTCCGGAGAAACATAAAAGATCTGTGTGGAAAGGACAAATGGGGCCCGGAGAGGGAAGTCTGACAGAGACCAAGATGGTTTTCAGATAACTAGGTGAGGCTCAAAGCGCAGAACAAATTCTATTCGCTATTTGGGAAAGTTAATCCAGACTGTGGCCTCTTTACTTCAGCCAAAAGACTGTGGCTGTTCACTTGGAGTTTATCCTGAATGGTTTATGTACAAAACTGCTGAAGTATTTAAACAAGGAGGCCGTTAGCGTAGGGTGGCTCTGATGCCTTAGTAGCCTTCCCGAACAAGCCAAAACCTAAGCCAGGGCCAGGGCACTCCGCCCGGAGGAAACGGAGCTCAACTGCCGCACACGAGCAGCCCAGAAAGCTTTTCCAAGTAAGGCAGCTGCGCAAACTACGGCCAGGCAAGTAATTCCCTTGCTTTGCTTCCGCCTCTCCTCCGTACACTACCATGGTTAGTCTTAGCAAAAAAAGGGCTATGTAGCTTCATACTGTATTACCTGCACTGATGCCATCGTCTTTAACGTAGTAGCCTTTTAATCCCAAACCGCACAATTTCCGATCTCTGTGAAGCAAATTAAACAGTCAATATTGAAAAAAATTAAACTATAAATTTAGTGAAAAAACATGCTTAAGGCAGCATAGATTAATAAAAAGGTTAAAAAACAGAAAAGCTATCTGCTAATACATTTTTCTTATCTGTAATATAGAGGTAATAATACATACCTCATAGGGTTCTAATAAGGATTGACTGCACATGTAAAGCATTTGGTATATATCACATGCAAAGCATGCTATAATGATAACTACTAATTTATTAAAATTAAGTGGCAGTTCTGGATATTGGGGAAAGAATCTGATCCTCCTTGTGATATACAAACAGTGAAATATTCTCTAAATTTGCTGTAGAAAGTGAGCATAAACGTGACAAGATTTATCTTACACCTTTATAAACCCACACGCAGACCCTAGTCCATTTGCAAATAGGCCAAATTATCCACTGCCTAGTAGATAAGATATTCATGGTCTGAGCTAAGGTTGTTTTGGGGACTAACATAAAATTAAGTTCTTATTTTATTAAACTGAAACATACATCGAAATAAAACAATTCAGTCTCAATGAGTTTTAAAAAGTGAATAGTTGAACTTTTCTTTACATATCTACTTCTAAATTTTTTCTTTACTAACATAGGAATTTCATAAGCAAAATAAACCTAACAGAACACTTAAAATAAAGGGAAGGGGGGAATTTTGCTATTATCTTCCTACTGGTAAATTAAGCTGTAATAAACTCCATCATAACTGCCATAACAAGGCCATCTGCAAGTAATAGCTAATACCACTTTTCTAATGGGAGCAACAACAAATTCAACAAAACAAAATTCTTGTGTACTTGATATATTTCCTATCCCCCATTTATCTTTTGACACTTTATAAAACGTAACCTAGGTGGTGACTTAGCAGGACAGTGAACGGGGGAGGGGATGAGTGCAGATGTGCTCTGGCAGCATGCCCATGGACCCCCAGCAACTTGGGGCCTGGGGGCGGTGGCAGCCACAGAAGGGCATCGACGGTGTGCCCGCCAGTACCCAAGGGTATGGGGCATGAAGGTGTCAGATGGAGAAGAGGGCCGATATGGTTGCAAGATTGATTACACCGAGCAAATAAGTAAATGCACTGAGGATCACGACAGCCAAGATTCTCCAACACACACATTTGTGTACGTACGTAATATGCGCTTGTAGCCCGCCTAACTGTGTCTGCCCAGGGTGCAGAAGCACTGAACACCCAGCAATGAGCACAGCAAGCACCCAAGTCCTAGTTTCTAAACACTGCTCTCCACTAAAAGGAACCGGGGCACCTGGGAGAAACGGCACTTCCATGCTGGAGCGTAGACTGGAAAATTATATTATTGTGCCAGAAGGTTAGGAAGAGCTCAAAGAATGCCAGGGACCCATCAAAAGGATACAGGGGCCAGTTCAAGGGGCTCCCACCAGCCATCTGAGATGAAAGGAACACCAAAATAAATGATGAGAGTAACAATATATCCATTAATAAATTAACAGTCCAGAGTCCATGTTAATAGAAATAAGGGAGTGAACAAACAACGGGGAGAGAAGGGAAAGTGCTCCACAGAGAATGCTAACTAACAAATGTAGGAGTGATGGACACACTGAATCGCTCTTTGGGAACCTCAGGGGTAGCTGGCTCAGACGGGAACCGGGCTACTCTTCGTTGCGGTGTGTGGGCTTCTCATTGCGGTGGCTTCTCTTGTTGCGGAGCACGGGATCTAGGTGTACAGGCTTCAGTAGTTGCGGCACGTGGGCTCAGTAGTTGTGGCTCACGGGCTTAGTTGCTCTACGGCATGTGGGATCTTCCCGGACCAGGGCCCGAAGCCGTGTCCCCCACATTGGCAGGCAGATTCTTAACCACTGTGCCATCAGGGAAGTCCTGTAATGGTTATTTTTAACAGCCCTATAACACTGTAATTATATGTCCACTTCATATAGATAGTGTATAGAAAATTAAGTGTGTAGATGAGACAGAATTATTACTCCAATTACTGAACTCATAAGACAGTATATTAATGTAATGTCCTCAGAAAATAAAAATTAGTTACAATATTATGTTCTATTTCCTGCCTTTGAGGGGAGGTGTGAAAATAATCTCTTAATTACTGAGCCGTTATTTGGCACCTATGCTAAAGCTCACTTTCTGTTTTCTGCTACATGGGACTGACCTTTCAGTTTAATAATGTATTTGAAGTTGGCCAACAATCAAATGTATTGTTCTTAGAGTTTGAAAACAGACTTTTTCCCTACCTAGAAAATCAGGGTTATACTCATGAGCCTCTGAGCTTCCAGCACGTCTCCCACTCCCAAGGACTTTTCCATGACTATTGGCGACAATTCTAAGACTGTATCTCCAAGATCTTTTTGTTCTAAAGGGTTATAATTTGAGCATTAACTGATCTAAAGGAAAAGACCAAGCCATTCTTTTCTCTTTACCTATTTTGAACTTAGAAGGTAGTTTAAAAAAGTGAAGTAGAGCTTCCAAGTTTTAAGAAAGGTATGAAATTATCTGTAATGAAAAGAATGCACATTTTAGCTCAAAAAGACTAAATGCAATGTAACTGGTGATTTATATGGCAACTGAATTATTTTTGCTGTTGTTGTTTTTGGTTGCGCGATCTTAGTTCCCCGACCAGGGATTGAACCCAGCGCCGGCAGTGAATGTGCTGAGTCCTAACCACTGGACTGTCAGGGAACTCCCAATTGTGTTTTAAATAAAGTGGCTTTAATTGAAATCCAGTTGCATATTGTTTTCTACAGGTAAGGTATTTTTCTCAACATTTTATAACTTATATTCCCTCCCCTTCTTTGCTTTTTTGCGCAGGAGACTTCATGAAGACGGCACCAAGACTCAAATGGGCTGCAGGCTAAGAACTAAAGATGTGCCTTGGCTGGTATGTATACAAGCTTCGTTCTAGGCCCGCACATTGCTGCTACTAGAGGCATCTTCAGAGATGCAAATCTGAACCTGTCTTCTACAAAGTCCTGCATGTCTAGACCCTGCGTATCTCACCAACCCTGTCTTCTATTTTTCTTTCCCAGTCATTTTGCTTCCCTTTCACAGGCTTTCTTTTGCTCCCTCGAGGCTTTTTACAGAGTTCTGCCTTGCTGGGAATGCTTCCGCCCACTCAAACATATCCCGGTTTATTTCCACTCACCTTTTGGACCACTTTTCAAACGCTACTTTCTCTAAGAAATCTCTGTGATCCATGGCAGAAGGTTGGGTTTTTGCTATAAAAGCACCTGGCACTTCTCTCCCATCTTGTACTTACAACTATAATTAACCAAATAATTACGTACCTACTGTCTTAATATTGATCACCTTTGCTAGAAAGTAAACTCTAAGGATGTAGGGAGGCTGTGCCTGATACCCCAGTGCTAACCAGTACCTACCACCACGGAGCACAGAGAGAATTCGCTGAACGAACACACGCCTGCATGAATACAGAGACGACAGTATGTTGCTTTTTTTTTTTTGGCCGAGCCCTGTGTCTCGTGAGATCTTAGTTCCCTGACCGGGGATCGAACCCCCGACAGTGGAAGCGCGGAGTCCTAACTCCTGGACGGCCAGGGAAGTCCCCAGACGACAATATTTTTTCATTAAATTTAATACAGCGCTTAATTTTTTTTTCCGGATTAATTTGCCGATTACTCCACAAAAACACATGGCGAATAGTGAGAATTCCTTGCAACTTAAATTCTATCTTAATTCTATAATTCTAAATAAACTATATTAAAAGTATCACATAAAATTCACTTCCACAAGTTGAATCTAACAATAAGCCAGTGAGAGGATTAGGGTAGATATACCTGTCTCAGAGATTAAGAAAAAAAAAAGGATTAAGTGGTGGAACTCACACACCTAATATATATATATATATATATATATTTAAAAAAAAAATCCCTAAAATCCAATTCTTGAGTCAGTGCTTTCCTACCCACTAACTGCCTGCCACGCAGGGCAATTTGTGGCCGAAACAAGTATTTTCCAAAAATAAGCACGGCTCAAAAACTGATGTGATTATAGTTAAATCTTTTCTCCCGGGTAATGAGAAGTTCTATTTATGTGCATTTGCGCTTTAATAAACCTTAAGGTTTAAAAAAAAAGATGTTAACCAGAAACGTTACTCATCTTCAAACCTCCACCCTGTGCTATCACATCCCAGATCGCTTTCATTTCACTTCCCCGCAGCTTGTGACCGTCCCCTCAGTTGACGAGTGTAAAATGACAAACCCGGGCCACCACGTTCTCTCCTAACAGCCCGCAGAGCAGACTTACTCCATCACTTCAGGGCCGTGGGCGAGCACGCCGTAAAGCCCGAGGACGGTTCTTCCTTTCTCTCAGGCACCACTGTGCCCGACGGTCGGACACTCTGGCCCCGGTCCCGGGGATCCATCGCCACCCCAACCCCTACAGGTCGGGAAACCGAGAGGCCCGCGTGCGACTTACTCCACAAACGCCCTGGAGCAGAGGCAGAGGATGCACGAGCCCTCCCGCAGGTCTTCAAGGAAGAGACACATCTCCGCCACGAAGCTCCACTTCTCGCAGTACATCGTAGCGCCTCAGAGGAGGCGGCCACGCGGCAGACGGCGCGGGAAGGCCTCCCGGCCGCTGTTCGGCTGCTGGGGACCGAGGGGAGGACTGGAAGCGCGCCCGGCTGCCGGGGAGGAACGGGCCCAGGAGCGTTCCAGCCCGGAGCACGGGAGAAGCCGCAGACGGAAGTGGTTCCGGGGGTGGAGCACAGGAAGGGACGGGGCGACGGGCGGTGTCACACTCAACGCTGCTCGGGCTGCAGCCGGCGCTTGGCTTTTTCCTTCCGGGTCTCTCGGGGAGAACGGCCGTTCGAGTGCCTCCGCTTCCCCGGGTGAGCCACCGAGGAGCTCCCGCCGCTGCTGCGCGGTGAGGGCGAGCCGAGCCCCCTCTGCTTGCCGCCCGAGGTGCGTCGTCCCCGCCTGGGCCTCCCCGCGCTCCTCGGCGCCCTGCCAGCCTCCGGGGCCGGGGCGCCGCGGCCGCGCTTCTCGTCTCGCCGGGGCCGCGCGGAGTCCCCGGCCTCCCGCCGGACTCGGGCTTCGGCTGGGGCCCCAGAGTGGCCGGGAGGGAAGGCCCTGCCTGGGTCACAACGAGCCCATTCACCTCGGCCCGCATCTCCCCTCGCGCCCCAAACGCTGCAGTTCGGCGGGCGCGGCCTCCACTTGGGTCGGGGCGAGGTGCCTCCCCCCGTCCCTGCAGGTCCCTGGGCTTCCCGGGGCCGCTCTGGTAGGGAGGCGAGTGGAGCCCACTGTGTGAAGCCGAAGGTGGTCGTGGGGAGGGGGTCGCGTCCACACACGTCAGGCCCGGGGGGAGTCCTGGTCGATGCCCCTTTATACCACCTGTGTGACCCGGGCGGGCCACGGAACCCTCCTGGGCCTCGCTGTGAGCATCTGTAAATAGGGATGATTCGTAGGACCTGCTTCCTCGGACTGCTGGAAGGATCGAAGTGGGTATCAGACCTCTCACCTGTGCTGTTAATAGTCCGGGTGGGTCTGTACTCTGGAGGCGCCTGGCACTGTTTCGGTCTCCGGAGTCTGCAGCCTGTGAAACAGGGCTCAGCCCTCCAGCTGCTGATTATATACGAAAGATACATGTGCACAAACCAGGATGTCGAAAACTGGAGCAGCGCTGCTGGATTTGAAAAAAGCAATCAGTGTTTGGTGCGTGGCATTGGTTGAGATCGCCCAGGCAGTTTCCTCCTGAAGCACGTTCAGACTTGAAGGTTGTCGGAGCACTTAGGACTTGGCTTGTGCGATGGATGCCGGAGTTGGTTTGGTATTCCTTTAGAATATGTAAGAGCTAAGATAAAATCCAGACGTTTAGAATGGCCCCTAATATTTTGGCCGCATTTACTGGTGAGTGGAAGTAGAAGGTTAATGTTCAAATGAAATGTTTATTCCCGCATCCTTACTGCTGCCTTACTCATGTTAGTGACTCAAAAAGATAAGACTGCTGCACAGTTACACCAGTACGGTCGTGTTAACATTTGGGGGATGAGGATAGTTAAGAAAATAAGGGTGGAACAATAATTATGAGACAGAGTGGAAGATTTTAGCTAGGACATTCTAGGATTGAAAAAACAACAACAAAAAAAACCACCTTGAAAGGTAATTCATCTCAGAAGCTAGAGTTCGAAGCTTGAAATCCAAAAGATATTGCTTTAGAGATAAAATGGTTGAGTTTGCCAGATATCATAACTGAAATATTAAACTTCAGTTTTATTGATGGTTTGAAGTAGAGTGTACTCACTAAAACTGAGTACAAAAGCCCTGTTGAACCATTATTAAATCTGCAAAAAGGAAAAGGGAAAATTAATTTGGGTTTCAGTGAGTATTTCTTGTAGTTGGCATTTTCAGCACATCCTCAATGTGGCTCATATACTAAAAGTAAGAAATGAATCTGCTGCCATCCATGGTGCTAAAAGTACCAGTAATGGTTAAAAAAAAAAAAAAAGGAATAGATTTATTTCCTTAAGTTTTTGTAGAAAACAAAACAAAAAAATCCTGTTTTATTAGTTTTTGAAATATTCTGATTTTAAACATCTATAAAGTTAATTATTGTAAATGTTCCTTGCCATCAATGTCAACATGCTGATATTTCAGCTTGTCAACTTTTTCTTACAAGTTATGTGAATTCCAGATGGCAAAATATGTGATGCATAGGACTGTTTCACTGGAGATTTCTTGGGGGGAGGGGTTAGGAAATAACCTAGAATTTTGGTAACTAAAATATTATATCTCCCCCAAAACATCTTTTAACAATTACAGTTTTTATTGGATTAAAATAAAGTGGTAGGGAGTCACGTACAGCCTATGGTAAATTGGAGGGGAAGAAGAGCCAGGCAGAAGTAGAGGGAAGATAGAAATTGCAATCTTAATATTTTCAGCCTTTCTGTTAGAGAGAGAGAGAGAGAGAGAGACTTGAAGTATAATGAAAATCAGGAAGTAGGAGAACTGGGTTTTAATTTTGGCTCTTGGTTTTTCACTGAATTAATTTAGTAACTGGGTAAGTCAACTTGGCTTTCTACTGTTAACTTTTCTGCAAAATTAAGAGGTTGTATTCATTGAGTTCTAAGGCCATTTTCCCATTTTATCATAAGTAAGTATTTTATCAATTCAAAAGCTTGTTATTTAAATTCCTTTGATAGTTCTCTAGTGACAAACTTTAGGACACTGTCTTGGTCCACATTTTTGTCAAAAATTTGGATGAACAGAGTTTACATCCATCTGTATTTAGTTAGCCAGCATTGGTTAGGTGCCTAGTATGTGCTAGGCATATTATTCTAAGTGCTTTTACATATGTTTTCTCATATAACGATCTATTTAGTGACATATCCCCTGTGTTTAGAATAGTGCCGAGTGCAAACTACATACTTGTTTGATAAATATTTATTGAGTAAATTAATTAAAAACCGAGTGATGTAAGTCTTTTTGGGGGCATCCTCTTTCTTATACACTGTATTCTATCCCCTCTGGCCTAGGCCTCAACAATAATCTCTCTTGCACATCCAGTTCTCGTTCTCCCATCGATACATCATCATTGGTATTAAAAACTTCTGTATTTTTGTTCATCGTAAGACATCAAACTTGATCCACATTCCCTTCTGGATACCCACCTGTTTTTCTGTTCCTTTTTGCAACAGTAATCCTCTGAAGAATTGTCCGTATTTGCTATTTCCAATTTATTCCCTCCCATTCTTTCTTGAACTTTCTCCACCTGACTTTTATCCCCACTGTATCAAAACCATTCTTATCAGGGCTTGTCAGTGCCTCTGTGTTGGAAAATCCAAGGATCAATGATCTTTATCTTACTAGACCTCCCAGCGTCAGTCATATGAAACAGCTGAGGACTCCTTCTTTCCTGAAACACTTTCTTACTTTGTCATCCAAGATGCCACGCCGGGAAGGAGAATGCTGGTTCCTCTTTGGCTTCCCAGCTTCTAAAGTGTTGAATGCCCCAAGGCTCAGTCTTGGAAACTTTTATTTTATATTCACTCCCTAAAGGGACCTTGTTTAGTTTTACGGTTTTCAATACTGGTCTGTATGTCACCGAATCCCAGGTATATTTCTTTAGCCCTGACCTTCCTGCTAAACTCTGCTTGTGTCCAGCTGCCTACTGAACATCTCCACTTGGATGTCCAGTAGAACCTTAACGTGTTCAGACCTGAATTCCTGATGGCCAGGAATTCCTGTGGTGTCTAAACCTGTTCTTCTGGCAACTCCATCCTCTCACAAGCAAGCTGACGATGATGATGATGGTGATAGTAACACTTGTTTAGTGCCTTTATGGTGGAAGGCACTCTTCTGAGCTTTTTTCACGACAGTCTCATTAGGTAGGTACTGTTGATATTCTCATCTTATAGATGGAGAAACTGATGTTACGTAACTTGTCTGGGTCACACAGTAAGTGGCAGAGCCTCCCAGGATACAAACCCATGTTGCCTGGACACCGTGAGGCCATATCGGACTTCCCCTCTCGCTCACATTCTGCATGCATTCACCAGCATATCCTGTTGGCTTTATCCTCAAAATATATCCAGAAGCTGATCATGTCTTACAGCCCTCACTCTGGCACACATGTCCCAGCCACTTTCATCACTCATCTCAGTGACTGCAATAACTTCCTGTTTGCTCCCTGTGCAATGTATTCTCCACACAGCAGTCATTTAGAACCCACCCTTCTGGTGCCTTTTCCATCTCACTTAGGTGAAAGCTGGCCCACAAAGTTCTGCAGTGCTCCCCACTTCTGACTGCCCCCCCCCCCCGCCCTGTCCCTCTTCCTCAGCCTGACTGCTTTGCTGACCACCCCAAGTGCA
Organism: Balaenoptera ricei; assembly: GCF_028023285.1. Taxonomy (NCBI): domain Eukaryota; kingdom Metazoa; phylum Chordata; class Mammalia; order Artiodactyla; family Balaenopteridae; genus Balaenoptera; species Balaenoptera ricei. Next base: position 78,392,398 of record NC_082655.1, read on the forward strand.
CATCCTTTGTACTCACTGTTCTTTCAGCTGGAATTCTCTTCCAAATGCCCACACGGTTTGCTTCCTCACGTCCTCAGGTCTTGGCTCAAACATCCTTTTAGAGAAGCCTTCCGAGACCACGCTGTATAACGTAGCAGCCCTCTCCTCCTTACCCCCTTGCCTGCGGGATGTCGTCTCCATGGCACCTCCATCATCTAATGTAGTATATCTAAGTTCTACTGTTATCCCAGTTTTATCGATCTTAGCAAACCCAGGCCCAGGCGGGTTACTCTACCTGCTCTGCTCGATATTGGGTAAGCAGAGTCAGTCACAGGGTGTGACCTGAGTGGTGAAAGGTTACGGAACCAGGTCCGAGGGGTGGATGAAAGGATTAATAAGGATTCTGACTAGAAAAGAGGATTCTGTAGCTTTGTGATGGCTGTCCTACAACTTGAGAGGTTGTCTAGTGGAAGAGGTTCAATGGTACAGAGCTAGGTCCATGGGGAAGATTCCAATGAAGTAAGTGTAAGGAAGATCTTTTTAGCATTTCGATGAACAGTTTTGATGGTGGAAAGGGCACCTTTTGAGTTTTCTGTTCTGCAAGGTTTTAAATCAAATTCAGGGTTGATCATTTTTGGAGCAGATCCTTGCGTGCAGCACTTGGACGCTGTTAGCAGACGGCTGGATCTTGCGAGGGGTCCGCATAGCCTCTGTCCCTGGGAGTCTGCCTTTGCACTGTCCCTCTCTCCTCCACTGTGTGTGCTAAGTGTGTGTAATAAATCAGAACATAACTATGCACAAGAGGTATAGTTCTTTTACCAATTTGGGTGGGGTGAGGTACTAAAGAAGGTTTTAAAATCACAAGATTTTACAATCCTATTAAAAATTGGAAATGAAACTAGATTTTTTTTTTAAGTCTTTTTGATGTGGACCATTTTTAAAGTCTTTATTGAATTTGTAACAATATTGCTTCTGTTTTATGTTTTGGTGTTTTGGCTGCAAGGCACGTGGGATCTTAGCTCCCTGACCAGGGATCGAACCTGCACTCCCTGCTTTGGAAGGCGAAGTCTTAACCACTGGACCACCAGGGAAGTCCTGAGGCTAGATTATTGGGACAATTGTATTAAGCAGTAAGGGTCAGATCACGAAAATGATTGGTTTTCATGCCTGGGAAAAGCTTCTTTTAACATATTTGAGAAGCTATCATAAATTTTTTTTTTTTTGACAAATGATCTGGCATCATTTTCTTTGACTCTTTTTTTAAAAAATTAATTAATTAATTAATTAATTTTTGCTGTGTTGGGTCTTCGTTTCTGTGCGAGGCCTTTCTCTAGTTGCGGCAAGCGGGGGCCACTCTTCATTGCGGTGCGCGGGCCTCTCACTATCGTGGCCTCTCTTGTTGCGGAGCACAGGCTCCAGACGCGCAGGCTCAGTAGTTGTGGCTCACGGGCCCAGTTGCTCCGCGGCATGTGGGATCTTCCCAGACCAGGGCGCGAACCCGTGTCCCTTGCATTAGCAGGCAGATTCTCAACCACTGCGCCACCAGGGAAGCCCCCAATTGTAAATTTTAATGTATTAATATTTGAAAGCTCTTTCTGCTGAGATGTAATTCATCATAATATTCACCATTTAAAAATGTGCAACTCAGTGTTTTCTAGTATATTCACAAAGTCGTACAACCATCACTACCATCCAGTTCCAGAACATTTTCATTATCCCCCAAAGACACCTCTGTTTCCATTGGGAGTCACTTCTCATTGTCCCCTCCCCCAGCCTCTGACAGCCACTAACCTTTCTGTCTGTGTGGATTAGCCTGTGCTGGGTATTTCATGTAAATGGAATCATACAAGGTGTAGCCTTCAGTATCTGACTTTTTTTTACTTAGTATAATGTTTTCAGGGTTCAAGCATATCATAGTATGAACTAGTACTTCATTTCTTTTTGTGCCTGAATAATATTCTGTTTTCTGGGTATAGCATATTTTTATCCATCAGTGGATGGACACTTGGGTTGTCCATTTTTTGGCTATTATGAATAACGCTGCTGTCAACACTTGTATGCAGATATTTGTGTGAATATATGTTTTCCGTTCTCTTGGGTGTATACCTAGGGCTAGAATTACTGGGTCAGATGGTAACTATGTTTAGCTTTTTGAGGACTGCCAAACTGATGTCCATGGTGACTGCACCATTTTATATTCCCACCAGCAATGTATGAAGGTTCTAATTTCTCCATATTATCAACAACACTTGTTATTTTCCTTTTTTTTTTTTTTTTTTTGAATATAGCCATCCTAGTGAGGAAAGCTCTCATTTTAAAAAGTAGTAAGTTTTGCCATGTTGCACTCTAAATGATCAAACACTGGTAAATTTTAGCCGTTTGCCTCTTTAGATGGATTGATTAAAATGTGATGTAAATAAAACACAGGTTGTGGGCTTAATGTGTGCTGCTGTGTCCACCTTCTGTTACCATAACAGGCCCAGATTTCTCACAGATAAACGCTATTGGTTACAAGGAAACTGGACTAAATCCTCTAACCCTGGAAGAACAAGTCAATTCTGTGCCCTGCTAATATGCCAGTTATTAGCAAGATAATCTTGGCTTCAAGACAACATGTAATTGCTCTTGTATATCTGTCTCTCCCTCTCCCTCCATCCCTTTCTTTCATTTTTTCATTTCCTGCCTCATCCTCAAAGGACTTGAGATGATTTTCATTAAGTTTATATGGTATGGAATAATGATAAAATATCTCTAAGGGTAGAATCAGAAGCAGAGAAAATAGGAATGGAAGAAGGAAATCTTATGTAGGAGAACATGATCATGAGGGCTAATATAATTGCATCATCGAATATCATGTTTGACCATCAGCTTATTATCTGGCAATTACTAAAAAGAGACAGAGTCTGTTACACATCTTAACTTCATACTTTTTCTCTGAAGAAGCAAAGTTTCTATAGCTGTGAATTTAAAAAATGTCTTAGGTGGGGCTTTATAGTGTGGAACTAAAACAGAGTATACAGGTGTCCTCACTAAAAGCATTGGTAGTGTGAGTATAATTTTTAATTGTGATACACTAGTATAGGGCTGTAAGCATAATTGTCACACATTGGTGAATGTGTCTTGCCATTTATTTTATGGAAACTCTATCTCTGGGTATTAATGATTATCTTTTTTTAAATCGTATTTTTCTTCCTTTTATATACTGTGTTTTTCAGAATACAGACATTGAAGCTTGGGACAAGATATTTATCTAGTTTCTGGTAAGTTAAGTGAATGGTTTAGAGAATGACATAGAATAATTGTATGCTGTATTTTTTCAATCATTTAAGATACAAGAGAAATTTTAGTGACTATAAGATAAAAATGACACTGACAAATTTGTATTATTGTATAATGTCAGAGGAACAGAGAGCTTTTCTATAAACTTGCTTGTAAAAGGTAATATCTAAAAATGTATGTCATCATTTCCTAAGAATTGGGTTACTTTTATTGAATCAGATATTGATGTTTTCTTCTATGAAGAATAGTTATCTCAACATAACTTAGTTTAAGATACAAACGTTCAGTATGATCCACTTAAGATATAAGTCACATTATTAAGATCAATCTGAAATTTCATTCATCAGCTTTATTTTCCTCTTGTAATTGTAGCTTGTGAGTTATTTCAGAAGCTAAACCCAACACGCTTCACAAATGAAACCCATTTTCACATTTAAATCTGCAACAAAGTTAACTGTTAACAATCTACTCATTTTTGGTACTAAGAAAGGACTACACAGTACTCATGTAGGCTAAAACATTTAACATTTCAGCTGTGAAGAGAATAACTTTGGATTACTTTTCCCTTTTAGTGGCTAAATTAAAGACCTGCCATGACGTCAAAGAAAGAGACTGAATTTGTCATTTTCACCTAAAGAAAAATGATAGACAAAAACCAAACCTGTGGTACGGGACGGGATTCCATGCCCTACATGACTTGTCTGATCCACGTACTTGAAGAATGGTTTGGTGTGGAGCAATTGGAGGACTACTGGAATTTTGCAAACTATCTCTTGTGGGTTTTTACACCACTCATACTTTTAATACTTCCTTACTTTACTATCTTTCTTCTCTACCTTACTATTATTTTCTTACACATTTATAAGAAGAAGAATGTATTAAAAGAAGCTTACTCTCATAATTTATGGGACGGTGCCAGGAAGACGGTGGCAACGCTGTGGGATGGACACGCGGCCGTCTGGCACGGTAAGCGAGATTACTTTGAGTTCTGGGCTCCTATTTGTGTGGGTGGCGCTGAAACCGTGTTATCCTTCCATTTTGTTGATTGAGGAAATACTGAAAAATATAATGGAAGGGATAGTTACTATTTCCTGTTACCTGTTTGCATGCATTGTGCATATATATGTCTTTCTTAAAATGATTTTTTCTGAGCACACTAGTTTCCATTAAACAAAGAACCACGTAATAATGTAGACTATTAATATAAGCTCAAATAAAAAATTAATAGTTAAGAATCTAAGAGAGTAAGAGATGAATTAAAACAGTATAGAAAGCTGTTTTGAAAATGCTTTATTTTGCATTTACTTCCATTTTGTTCAAAATAAGTTTGACTTTCCCAGTGTAGAGATTTTTTTAAAATGAAATATTAAATAATATTAAATAGTAATAATATTAAATTAGATATAATATATGTACCAAAATTTACCCGTTTTCCATTTGCTGTGTGACTTATTCAGCTGACGTGTTGTCATTTAATCCTACATATGCCTGCAAATCTTTTTTGAGCGCTTGACTGTGCCATACAGTCAAATGCTTAACATGCATCAGTTCTTATAACGCTGTAGAGAGAGTCCATGTGTTATGTCCATTTTACAGTTTTCCCATAAGGAGACTGAAGAACGGCGAGGTTGTTATGTGCCCGAGGCACGCCAGGGCACCAGGGAGAAGGGCCAGGATGCAGCCCCCGATTCCTGGTTCCAGGCCTGTGCTCCTCTGATCGGTGCTGTGCCGCAGGCTTGTCCCCGGTTGGGCTCCGGGTCAGAGTAGTGGTCGTCAGCAGCTTTGCAAGCAGGAACCACATGCCGTCGATGTGTTGGATTCTTAGTATTTACCCATTAGTACGCATGCCCCTGCCAGTCCGTACAGCTCTCACACCTGCTCGTGGTTGTTCACCTGAGGGGGGGGTGCTGTTTCAGCATTCCGTGACCAGAGACCGTGTCTGTGTGGACTGCTCTTGTTCATTGTCTTTAAAGCAGTGAGACAGAAATTCAGTGGCCTCGTTTACAGTACTCGGGAAACTATGTCCCCCTCCCACTTATAACCCCCTATACTTCAGGGTAATAGATATTGTAGGGAATTTGAATTTTTTTCTGTTTCAGGAGACATGATTTAATGTGGATAAATTCAAGTGTTAAACTTATTTTGTAGGAGCATATATAATTTTGAGGTATTTATTATTTATTTCTCTGAGGTATTTAAAAATATGCACCTATGGCTCAGAGGAAGTAAAATATAGAGTTCTTACCATGTTTTAATGTTTTATTTATAATAACTTAACATATTTTATTAAGATAAGTGATGCTTTTTAAAATGATTTTCTTCACTCTCTTCTTTAGTGACATACACAAAAGGCGTTTGTGTGCATATTTGGATTTTGTATTGATGTCAAATCAGTTTTAATTTATGCTTTGTAAAGGATCTTCAGAGGAATTTTTTAACTAATAAAAATGTTCATTTTAGAAAATGTGGTGAGTAAAAATAAAGAAGAAAATAATAGTCACCTAAAATTTACCATGCAGTTGAATTCTGTGTGTTCATTGTTTTTTATTTGTGTGGCAGACTAGTATTTTCATGTCGCTAAGCCTCCTTACATGACTTATAAGGAACCTATGGACTCTGTAAATCCTGTAACTAATTTAGTTACCTATTGAACTGTTGTTTGTTTATAACTGGTTACTATAAGTATCTTTGTATAAGAATCTATCCAGTGTTTCCTGTTTTGAAGTTAAATTTTACCCTCTACCGTATATTATGTAAGTGCTCTATCATTTTTCAAAAAAATCTGATTCTACTACATCAAGAAACATGAATTTGGTATTTCTTAAATACCTGCATTTCTAGGTAGTCTGTCAATGAAGCCCCTACCCTCAAGTTGCTTACAGCCTTTAAACTATAAAAATTTTGACTTTTTTACTTCACATTTTACTATTATTTTTTAAAGAAATGGACATATTTTATTCACTAAAAGGGTCCTATAAATTAAACCATATGTAGTAGAGTTTCTTATGGGAAAATTAAATTGGGGTTTCAAGAGAACATTCCCGCTGTCCTTCAGTTGGGTAAGAGTTTCCTTCCCCCTCCTCTGTCTTTCCCCCAGGGAAGGACTCCTGGGTCCGACTCCTGAGTTCAAACCAGGCTCTGCCAGTCACCGCTGGGGGACCTTGGACACGTTACCTGATTTCTTCTCCCCTCCCTACTCCCCCTTCCTCCTCCTCCCTTCCTTTTGCAACAATTATGATTTTTTAAACTTTATTTTAAAAAAGTTTAGAATTACAGAAAAGTTGCAAAAATAGTGCAGAGTTCCTATTTTTCACTCAGCTTCCCCTAATGTTAACATCTTACATAACCATTTGTATAGTTATCAGATTAACAGTGGTATAACGCTATCAACCAAACTACAGATCTTATTCACATCTTACCAGTTTCCCTGCCAGCGTCCTTTTACCAGGATCCCATCCTGCATTTAGTTGTCATGTCTCCTCCAATCTCGGACGGTTTTTTAGTCTTTTATGACCTTCAGACTTCTGAAGAGTACTGCTCAGTGATTTTGTAGACTGTCTCTTAATTTAGATCTGATGTTTTCCATAAATTGATTGAAGTTGTGCATTTTTGATAAGAATCCCTCTGACGGTGGGTCCTTCTCGGCACATTGTATCCGAGGTTCATGATGTTGACATGTTTTATTATTGGTGATGGTGACTTTGATCACGTGGTTAAGGAGGTGTCTGTTAGGTTTCTCCACCACAAAGTTGCTATTTTTTACTTTGTAATTGATAAATGTCTTGGGAGAACTCCTTTAAGACTATGTAAATAACCCTTCTCTTCAAACAAGATACTTAACTTTTCTGGACTTCATTTTCCTCTTCTGTAAAATGGGTTGTTGTAAGGATTCACTGGGCCTTGATGTAAAGTACTTAGAATAATTTTTATTACATAATAAAAGTTCAACAAATGTTAGCTATCATCATTACAGAGCATCTTTCTCCAATAATTTGGAAAGCACTAAAATATATCACTTGGCTCTTGGTCACTATTAAGTTCAACTTCACACACCTACTATGTTCAAGGTTCCTAGTATTTTCAAGGTATATTTTTAGGCTATCAAAGTTTTGATTCTTATTGCTAGCAAGAAATGCATTTTGCCACCCAGTATATACATTACAGGTATATACTATTTCATCAAAAGTGTATATACTCTCTTCATGCGATCTGCTCTATTTTCTATTCTACTCTCTCTTATTTAAAAAGAAAAATGCTGACTATAACTGACTAAAGTGATTGCATAACTCAATGAGTGATGGCAACCAGCATTTGAAAATCACAGGTGCAGGTTAGCACGGGCGCACCTCTAGTAGGAGGTGTGGTGTGGGGAAGGGCACAGGTCGTGGAGTCAGACGCATGTGGGCTTGCGTCCTGGCCGTACCACTGTGTGACCTCGAGTAAGTTACATGGGCTTTTCTTACTTGGGTTTCCTCATCAGTGCAGGGATTCTGTGAGGACCAAATGAGACAGTTATTATGGATTCAGTACAGTGCCTGGCAGGTGAATGCTCAATAAATGTTCATTCTTGTTTCTGTGGGACAAAAGTGAAAGCACTATTCATGGAGAAAGTAACTTTTGAACGAGGCTTTGAAGAATGAGTGGGAAAGAAATTGAGTAACTATTTCACACCATTTTGTTTAAAAATTAAATAGAAAGTTTTGCAGGAAAAGAGAAATGATCAAACTTGGTTCAAGGAGAGAGAAACAGACCAGTAATCGTGAAATAAATTGGAACAGTGGTCAAAGTCTGTATCCTCCTCCCTTCACAAAGGGCCGAGAGCCCACAAGTTATACTAAACTTTTAAGGAACAGATAACGCCCATCTGTGTTTGAGAGGGTAAGAAAAAATGTGTAGCTACACAGTTTATTTTGCAAAGCTAGCAGAACTTTGCTATCGAAACTAAGGAGAACACAAAAAGGAGATTTGCAGGTCAGTCTCATAGAATGTAGTTTTATAAAATTCAATAGTTATGATTTAAAAAAAAATCTTAGGAAGTGAAGACTAAAAGGTACTACTTCAGTAAAGGGAATGTACCAGAAATCTTCAACAAAGATGATCCACATTGGAGAAGTGGAGAAGTATTAAAGTGAGTCCCATAAGCAGGCGCCAGGACAAGGAGGCTCTCACCACTACTATTTAACATTGTCCTGGAGCTCCTAGAAATGAGTATAGAGATGAGAAAAGAAAGAGATGCCTGAAAGAATCAAGTGAATCCACTTATCAGTACTAATAAGATTAGTTAGCAAGGGAAATGGGCATATGATAAACACAAAATTAGTAACTACTCATATACCACCAATAATCATTTTTAAAATGGAAAGAAAAAATGCTATTTGAGACTAAATCTAACAAAAAAACATGTAAAAACTTTATGGAGAAACTGTATACTTTACAAATGGAATTCAAAAAAGGTGAAGTGGATAGACAGTCTCAGCGTAGTGGAGATGTTGCTCTACAGCCCCCACTCCCAGTTCCTTTACCAATTCAGCGGACTTCTAACGCTTTTTCATCAACGTCTAAAATTCATATAAAAGGGCAAACAAGAATAACCAAGACAAATTTGAAAAAACAAAAGAGGAAGTTTTCCCCTATCATATCAAAACCATTAACATTTATAATGATTAAAATTACGGCGTTGGTACAGGGAAAGGATCATCACAAATACATCAAACAGATTAAAAAGTCAGAAATGTGAATTTAGTAAATGATAAAAGTGGTATTCCAGATCAGCAGGAAAAGATATAGGAAAATATTTGATGATCTCCAAGTACGGAAGGTCTTAAAGAAGATGCAAAAAACCAAAAACTGTTCAAAAAAGACAGAACTAAAAGACACATCAAAAGATGGGGCAGATCACCACAAGTCATTTACAACATAGCTTAGAAAATAATAAATTAGTAAGGAAAGAAATCCAACTTAAAAGTGGTCTCAGCATGTGGTCTAAAAATGGTCTAAATATAAATGCCAATAATTATAACAGATTCATAAGCCCACTAGTAATTAGGAAAGTGCAAATTAAAACTGCACTGAGATAGCATTTTTACTCAAAAGATTGGCAAATAATTAAAGTTTGTTGACATTAAAGGATGAGAACGTGGAGATGGGAACTCCCAGTGCATGTGAGAAAGTACTGTAGTGTGGCCAGTCAGGAGGATGATTTGGTAGTTTCTGTTATAATTTAAAATGGGCGTACCATATGATCAACAGTTGCCCGTCTTAGAATCCAGTCTAGTGATAAATTCACACATTCAGTGCACAAGGATGCATGTAAATGAAAGTTCATTGCAACCAATATTTGAAAAATTTGGAACAATCCAGTTGTCCCTAAATAGGAAAATGGCTAAATGAACTGTGGTAGGAATTCGTTATGGAATACTTTATAGCCATTAAAAAAATTATTTAAAAAAATCACTACGTTTGTATATCAAGTAGATGTCCAAGATATGTTGTTGAATGGAAAAACTGAGATTCATTACTATAGTCCTAATAGGAAACTACCTGTGTTAAAACATGCACACACCCCAGTACTGAATAAAATGCAGGGTGTATTCAGGACCAGAAGATGAATGATTCATGGGTGAGATGTATGCGGAAGGATGAACCTGGAAAAGTAGACTGAAATTAGGCTTTAAAGGCTCTTGAATGCTATGCTCAGGAGTTTGACTTTATTTTGTAGGTAGTTTGCCTCTGTGTGCTTTCCTGAGGAAGACTCAAAAGGATGGTATTGTTATTTTACCATAGTGTGTAGGTGTATAGCCTTAAAAATGGATTTTTGGTGACAAATTTAGAAAGGATCTGTCTCTTAGGAGAAGATTATCCTTATCTGGATTCATGATGCTGATGTCTAAAGCCAGTAGGCAGTAACTCATTTACATAATAAATAATTGCTATGGAGATGAGGCTACCTGAGCTCCCCGTGACCTTCAGATCCTCTCCCTGTGGGCGAAGCTACCGGGAAGCCAAAGAATCTGGAGAGTGCTTAGGATCAGGGGACAGAGCAGGGGAGGTAAATAAATGCGCATCTCTTGGCATCAAATAAGAGAACCACAATCGTCACAGAGTAGGGCTGTTTTCATTGAAGGGGCCCAGACCACTAGAAATGTGCATAAAATGTGCATACAGAGGCTCTCCGTCCCTGGACAGCGGATGGACGGACGGTGGCGATAGCTGCGTTCCTGGTTGCGTTTTCTGAGCTGGTGTTGCCCATCTGGCCCCCAGGACTGGGGTTCTGTAGGCAGGAGAGGACGGGGCCGCACTTCAAAACCAACATTAGGAAGAGGGAGTGATAGGTTTAAGAGTTTTTGGAGGTAAAAGGCACAGAAGCTGGTGACCAGGGGAATACAGAGCCTGAGGGTGGAGCAGGGAACGTGCCCCAGGATTTCTGCTTTTGCTCGACAGGGAAACATGGGACAGGAAGTGCTCCTTTAGAGGCGGTCACGTGAGCAGCACAGAGGAGGGAGGCGCCCTGAGTCCACGTGACACCGAAAGAATCTGACTTCACTTGATCGGTAATTGGGACCTAAAAGGCCTTGACATTGACCAGAGTGATTATCTGCTGGTGCTTTTATAGCGAGGGGCGGTATGACCACATCCACGCTTTACAAGTGACACAGTTGAATATTGGGGCTTAATATTTAGTGGCACGATGGTAAACTCTAGTTTTTGTCAATAATGAATTGATTCATTGAATTTTTCTACTTTCAACCAGGTGATTTGGTATTAAGTAACAATTATTTCTCAATTCTTTTTTTTTAAAAAAAGGTATTCTGGAAAAACAAGAGAGAACCTCAGGAATATTCTGTATAGAATCCCTGAAAGAAGTATTCTTTATTTCTTAGAAAATTTATCTGATGGGACAATCGATCCTTTGGATAACGTCAGACAACTTCAGTGACTGTTCTAAGTAAATTGAATTATTTGAATTAGAATTCGGTAATTGGGAAGAAATGTTAAAAGAATAGGCACATACAGAATCTTGAAATATCATTAAATTTAGTTTTTAAAAACATTCTCTTGAGCCCATTTGAAATATTACCAAGTAGTTTATTCCTTCAGTAGTAGAGGAGGAGGGCAGTGGAACTCTGTCCCTGCCCGTGTCAGATACCTTTGGCAAGTACCGGTTCTTAGAAGCGGCGGAAGGCTTTCCTGCGCTTCTCCCTGGGCCAGGTTTTGCTTTTACAAGAGAAGCTTCCGGGAAGCGAGGGGGGTTTTGTTCTCTGATTCTTTAGCAGGGCCTCTCGTGAGTCTCTGGCCTGCCCTGCCCCTGGTTTTCTTGTGCACACGCGCTGAGGCCTGCGTGAGGCAGGGGAGTGGGTGCAGACTCTTGTTCGTCGCTGGGTTCCCGGGAATCCTACACCGAGCGCTCGCCCACATTCGGTCTTTACGTGTTTGTTAACATTTTGGTTGTTTTCTTCTCTCCCACTTTTATGGGACCTGCCCTCCCTCCCACCCGGGTGAGAGAGCGACCTCAGCTTTCTAACGGGCTGCTTTTTCTCCTTCTTAGGGTGGGAGTGAGGTTCTCTTATGGCTGCAGAGTTGATTTTAGTTTTCTCCTTTCCTGTATTTGCGACTGTTAACCTTCTCCAACAGTGAGAAACCAGGCTGACATTATCCTTAATATGTAAACTGATTTGATCAGTCCCCCTGGGTGTAATCGATCTCCCATCACTGCCACCGTCCCCTGCCACTCAGGGATACCACCCTGCTCCAGTCGGGCTCTGACCCCCAGCTTCGTGCCACGTGGCTCCCCTCCTTTGCCCACCCAGGCCCCAGCACCCTTTCTAGGCTCTTCTCCTGTATGGGTGCTCTCGTGACCGTTTGGGCTTTGACTCGCCACCCCGGGCCACCCTGTACGGATGCCCTCCTCGCCCTGCCTGGGCTCCAGCACCCACCACAGGCCACGCTCCACCCAGGCACCTACTGCGCGCCGGCCCACCCAACCGCTGTAGGACCGATATATTCAGGGAGGGAGGGAAGGGGAAAGTGGATGGAAACAGGGGGGCTTGCGCTCCCGAAAGAAAGACTGAGTGTCTGAGTTACTAACCGTCCTTTAGTATAAATAAACTAATATTAAATACATTTTAAGTACCAGTATTTTGTCTTTCTAACAGGTTATGAAGTTCATGGGATGGAAAAAATACCAGAAGAAGGACCAGCACTGATCATTTTTTATCATGGAGCTATTCCCATTGATTTTTACTACTTCATGGCTAAAATTTTTATCCATAAAGGCAGAACTTGCCGAGTAGTAGCTGATCACTTTGTTTTTAAAATTCCAGGTAAACTTTCACTGTAGCTGGTGATATAAAAATGTTTAATTAACATGATCAAATTATGTGACAGTCTGTATGTCTTTGAGTTTAGTACCTGTTTTAGGTAATATATCTAAATATAAAAACATTATGGCCAAAAATGTTATCTAATTTCTTTCTCTATTAGCAGGTAGTCATTATTTTTTGAAGTTAAATCCTAAAAGAAATTGTAACTTTTGCCAAACAATTAATTTATATTTTGGTATAGAAGGTAGTTGATTTTTCATGGTGAATTTTTCCATGAGATATTGATTTGGGAGTTTAATTTTATAGTAATTAGTGTTTGATTACTGTCAGTTTGATAGCAAATCAAAGTTAAACAAAATTAGCCAGGATATATTTTGTCTTTATAGAATCATATAATATTGCCTCAGAAATCCTAACCTAAAGAGCCTATTATGTCTCTTATCATACTTGACTTGCTTGGTAGAATTATAACTCTTAAGATTGAGGACTACATTTTTTTTAATATTCATGTTCATAAAGGCTTCATACCTTTTTAAAAAGATTAATAAACTGAATGGTTTCAAACATGATAAGAGTTTTAAAACAAATCATTCTAAAGTAAACTCATTAAGATTAAATCTAATTTTCTTCTGTCACGAAGTCAGCAGAAACAAGCCAAGAAAGTTTATAGTATGTTCTCTGGAATTGTAAAAGCAAAAGCCAACCATCAACCAGATAAAGACCAGACAGTGAATGAAATAACAGTTCTCTTAGTGCCTTTCATAGACATGGTTAATGTTTCCAGCATCCTTGTGTCACTAAAAAGCCGTTTTACTTTGTGTATAAACTAAATTGGCTATAAAAGGTATTTCTTTAGACAGTAATATGATCACTTTATAATAAGCTTGGAAACTAGAGGAAAGAAAAACATCATTATATGGTCTTACCCCCCCCCAACATGTATCCAGTTATCATTTTGATTTATTTTGCTTCATTTTTTAAAAAATTAATTTATTTACTTATTTATGGCTGTGTTGGGTCTTCGTTTCTGTGCAAGGGCTTTCTCTAGTTGCGGCGAGCGGGGGCCACTCTTCATTGCGGTGCGCGGGCCTCTCACTATCACAGCCTGTCTTGTTGCGGAGCACAAGCTCCAGATGCGCAGGCTCAGTAGGTGTGGCTCACGGGCCCAGTTGCTCCGCGGCATGTGGGATCCTCCCAGACCAGGGCTCGAACCCGTGTCCCCTGCATTGGCAGGCAGACTCTCAACCACTGCGCCACCAGGGAAGCCCTATTTTGCTTCATTTTTAATTTGCACATCTTCACGTTATGCAAACTGTTTTGTTCTTTTTTTTAAAATTTAATGTAGCATTAACATTTTCCCATGTTTTATAAATAGCATTTTAAATATATGACTAAAATATTTACTTAACTAGTTTTCTCTTATGGAACATTAGGTTGCTTCCATTTTTTTCTTTTTATAAATAATAAACGTGAATATTTTTATTTAGCATTTGACTTAAAAATTTCCCCCTTTATGATCTTTATGATCTTGTAATTTATTAACCCTCCCCTGTTTATTCATTTATCATGAGAATACATCTAGTGAAATCAGTGAACTTTTAACATAGTATAGGATGAAAATTATTTCTTCTCAATAATATTGATAATCTTGCTTCAGATCCTTAAACCTATGAGAAGTTTGGTTACTCTGCACAGTTTTCACTATCCATCCCCATATTTCCCAGTCTCAAGGGATAATGTATACAAACATCAGTCCTCTAAAGTTCCAGTTTAGGATTTGGTTAAAATATTTAATTGCTGATAGGATTACTTCTTTCATCCATAAATGGTTGTAATTTGAAAAACTGTGTAATATTGAGACTGGAATTAATTGTTCCTGAGCCAACCACTCACTTTATTAAAAACTCTTAATGATATTGCTATTATTGCTATAATTGTTGATTTAAAAAAATTTTTATTGTGGAATTAGCAGTATGTAACTTTTAATTTCAATAGATTTAACTGTGGCTTGCCAATTTTGGTAGGGCTAGACCAGTGAGACTCACATTCTCTTGAGTGATTCTCTTTCTTATAGGGTTAATGGAAGATTAGATGTGTGATTGCTGATGGGATGTCCTTTCTGATTGCTCTAATAAATACTGTAGACAGTGTTTGGCCATGAGATGCAGTGGAAGGAGCTTTGGACTAGATATACCTGGACTGGAATCTCTGCCCTGCCCTTTGCTAGGTGTGTGACTTGGAGCAAGCTTCTTAACTCTCTGAGTCAACTTTCCTCATCTGTAAAATGGGGATAAGAATCCCTATTTTCCCAGGTGTTTTTTTTTTTTTTTTGGCCGCCACACAGCACGGCATGTGGGCTCTTAGTTCACCGACAAGGGATCGAACCTGTGCCCCCTGCAGTGGCAGCATGGAGTCTTAACCACTGGACCACCAGGGAAGTCCCCTGAGTTTTAATTAAGAATTTGAATATGTAGCCAGAGTAGTAGGTGATCACTGAGGAAGTAATCAACAAGACATAGCTATTAATTTACCAGCAATATTAATCTTATGTTAACCTTAAGAGTTGTTGTTGGTTTAAAAAAAAGTAAAAAAAAGAATTTACTGATTTAAGTATAGATAGTACATTATGTAGGTTGTAAAGATTTTTGCTCTTGAAGAATTGGACAAGAAGTACTTAAGATATATCTTCATGCTAATGTTTCTTACAGGGTTTAGTTTATTACTTGATGTATTTTGTGCTATACATGGACCAAGAGAAAAATGTGTTGAAATTCTGCGGAGTGGTCACTTGTTAGCTATCTCACCAGGTGGTGTTCGAGAAGCCCTGATTAGCGATGAGACCTACAACATCGTGTGGGGTAATCGTAAAGGCTTCGCTCAGGTTGCAATTGATGCAAAAGTGGTGAGTTGTATAAAACTGATTATTAAAGGAAAGCTATGTCTACTTTAAAATAAATGCTTAAATAGCTTAAGAGTATATCAGAATTTAGATACCGTCATTGCACTACTTTAAAAATTAGTGTCTGTAACTCTAAGATAACAATAGAGAAATATTCCTTGTGCATGGGAAGCCATCTTTATAAAAAAATTCAATCTGGAAATTTGCAAATATCTAGCAAAGCTTTATTTTATGCTTCAAAATCCAGCTTCTTTTAATCAGATTTGTGAAATTTTTTGTATTCCTCCAGTTATACTTTTTTTCACAAGTATAATCAGTCCAACTCTGTGTATTTTAATCCTTTGGTTCAACTGAGTTGGCATGTTTCAGTGATGGCTATTGGTTGGTTTCATTATAATTCTTGTATCTGTGACCAATTTATATAACAGTAGAGCTCAAATAATATATGGTTTCTACCATTTTTCATCAGGAAATATGATCAGCTCTCTAATAGTATGAATAAAGATGAGAAAGAGATATTGGTGTAATTTAGATCTTTTTAAAAGAACGAATTTGTCAATAAAATTAAGTGTTCCTCTGGGATTCACTGTAATTATTCTACTTAGTAAACTGGAAAATCTGAATGCCATCTTGTTCTTTTCTTTTGCTTTGGAAAGTATATCTAAGCTTTTTGGTCTCTGTATTGTACTTTATCCTATGAAACATTTATTACTTATGGAATGTTTCTTCTTTGTTTTCTGTTTGTTTTCATTTTAGATTGTCTATCAGAAAAAGAAATCATAGCACTTGACAAGGTGGTTTTCTTTTTCCAGGCCAATTAGTTAGAGACAGCTGCTAATACTTTCACATTTCTGTTTTTTGTGTACGTGTTTCCACTGCTGTCATATAGACACCAGTCTGCACCCTTAGCTTGCCTGTTCATCTTGCAGATACAGACTTTTGATTAAAAAGGAAAGGATTATGTATGACTCCTTCTAACCCAAAAGCAACATTTGAAGAAGAATGGACATTTTCCCTTTATTTTTTAATTGCAGAGTTACAATAAAATAAAATACATTGAGCTCTATTCTCTACTGTACATATTTGTATATGTAATTCCTAAAGTAAGTTATTGCTATAGTGCTTTAACAATGTGATCTTTGTATAAGTTAATGTACTTGTCCAAGTGTTTAATAATGGACAACATAAAAATTTAAACACTACTGTCCTATAGTAGATTATAAACTCCCTTAGGACAAAGCCACTTTATATTCTGAGTTCCTAGTACAATGACTAGCACTTAGTAGGCTCTCTGTATTTGTTGAATTGATTTTTTAAACACTACAAGAAAGGAGTCTTTTGAATTCGTCTGTGTTAATAGTATTAATGATACAGAAAATTAATTTATAGCCTATTTTATTTTCCAAAAAGTCTTATGTACTAAGGTAGAAAACAAAACCTTAGACTTTATGAATAATGTAGAATATAAGATGATATATGCACAGTTGTTCAGAGATTAAGGATAATCAGCGTAAATGTACATTAAAGCAATGATAACAGCTAAAAACTTAAAGATAGTTCAATTTTCAGGTTTGTATTTTGAGAGAATTATTTCTTCCAAGGTTTAAGATAAAAGTGACAAAACTGGATTTGGAATCACACAGATTGATCATGGAATTCTAATTTCTCATCCTTAAGTTACAGTTTTAAGGACCATTGCCTGGAAGAAGTCTTGAAAGAAAAAAGTTATATAGAGAAAGAAGCCCTTTTATCAATCCCTGAGTTTCTAGATAATTAATTAAGATAACCTAGATAGGGCTTCCCTGGTAGCGCAGTGGTTAAGAATCCACCTGCCAATGCAGGGGACACGGGTTCTAGCCCTGGTCCGGGAAGATCCCACATGCCGCGGAACAACTAAGCCCGTGCGCCACAACTACTGAGCCTGCGCTCTAGAGCCTGTGAGCCGTAACTGCTGGGCCCACGTGCCACAACTACTGAAGCCCATGTGCCTAGAGCCCGTGCTCCACAGCAAGAGAAGCCACGCAATGAGAAGCCCGTGCACCGCAACGAAGAGTAGCCCCCGCTCGCTTCAACTAGAGAAAGCCCGTGCGCAGCAACGAAGACCCAACACAGCCAAAAAAAGATAACCTAGATAATTTAAGGTTTTTTTATGCAAACCTTGAGAAAATTTAATAAACAGCCTTTTACAAGTTAATAAACAAAAATCTTTAACGTTGCTGATTTACAAAATAGCACTGTATCACTGATAAATCTTGTACCACCCTAACCTTTCTTAGCACTTTTAAAGGCTTTATGTTGGTACCCCTGTACAGTAAGTAGGTGACATATGTAATTATTAATGTTACAGATGAGGAAACTCAGGCACACAGAGATGAAGGGATGGAGGGACCCTGTCACACAGCAAGTCAGAAGCAGAGCTTACAGTTCAGGACCGCAGGCAGCTGGTACACTTCACAGTGAGTCCGCAGACCCCAAGATTAGAGGGCCTTGCAGATCTGCGAGGGAAGCCTTTCAGTCACATGTGGACACAGTTGTAAATGGCACCAGCAGCTTATTTGAAAAAGCCCTTCTTAGGTCTCACAGAATTATCATAAACTTTGAATAAAAAGTTATGACCGTTGTTACAAGGCTAACCACGTTTAAATTGAAACAAAGGAATGGAAATTCAAGTGAAAACAATCTAGGTCATCAACGGAAATTCACAAAATATTGGCAGAAAATATTTAAGGCTCCTCTGAAAGTTACAGGCTTTTTGATATAATCTAATTCACTCTTATTTTGTGAATTCCTGAGAATTCTGACTTTGCTAAGAATTTTTAGGTAATTTCATAGCTAAATAATTTGGGAGAAAAATGAGCCCGTTTAGTCTAATTGGAAAACAAATAACAGATGTAAAAGAAAATAGCATTCGTTTCAATAAAATTGTTTATATGTATTATCTCAATCTATAAAAACCTTGAGATGGGATAATTATTATTATTGTCATTTCATACATGAAGAAACAGGTTTAGTGACCTGTCCAATGGTTCCCACTTAAATTTTTGTGGCAAAGTTAAGACTCCAGGGCCACACTCTATTCCCCAAGAATAGTTTTAACAAAATACACATTCTCTACCTCTTCACACACGTGTACATACATGTACAGAGATACATGTATACGTGTAAGCAATTTGATTCTAGGTTACTTATACAACTACCTTGTTATACAAGGTGTACACAAACAAAGGAACGAACTACAGTATGAAATTGTAATAAGGTAATGCTTGCAGCTGTAAGGCTGCAAGCTGGAATGTAAACTTAGAAACCAGGGTATAGCCTGGAATACTGAGTTTGTAGGGTGAGCCTTCTCCTGTTTAGTATCTTCTAGAAATGCCCAGCTTCTGGAGAGTTAGCCATTTAAAGGATGATATATATACCTGAAGAGTCTTTATAAAGTGCATCCTTCAATACTAACTTCGGGGTTCATGCCAGTCAGTAGACGAAAATCTAGCAGCACTGGTCAGAGAAGGCAAAGTGGTGTATATATGAGCTGAAAGCTTTCTGTTCCTTCTTGGGCATCTTAAGTTCTCAACTCTAAAGACATTGTAGAAGTATTTAAAACATTAGGATTCCAACCATCACTTTATTCTACAAAACTAGTGGTGGTTTTAGGAAAATCATAATCTGAATTTTTTTTACAAAAGAGTCAGTCTACTTTGTCTTAGGTGTTAGCTTTGGGAATTAACTCCATCTGATTTTAAATTATTCATCAGGCTGCTCTTTCTTTACCCGGCTTTTCTGGTTTTAAAATTGCTGCCGCCTGTTTCCTACCCTTTGTATTCAGAGAATACAAGCTAATTCCTTAGAAGCATTTTCTCTCTGTCCTGTTGATTCATTCCTTCTTTAGTTCACCTGTCACACTGTCTTTTAGTACCTGCTTTATTCCAGGCACTGTTCTAGGTGTTTCCAGCAGTGAACGAAACCAAGTCTGCTATGGGGGGGGTCTTCCTTCTAGTGAGGGGAGAGAGAGAATAAATAAATGATCAGTTAGGTGATTGAGAGGGAGTAAGTTTTATGAAGAAAGCTGTGCCTGTAGTCTCTTTCCTTTAGTCCACCAGATTTTACTGCTTTCCAAAGCTGAAAAGGAATGGCTTTTTAAATGTCAGCTTATTTAAATGTTTCAAACCCTGCTCACTCAGGCAGGTAATTCTGTATTAACAAATGCTGATAGTAGACTCTAAGTAAAGTGATCCTCGCCCCCCCCTTCCAATTCTGTCTATTCTAAAACGTCATTTAATTCAGTATATTTTGTGTACCTTTTAAAGTGTTTCATTCAATTTTTTATCTACTTCAGTTTCGCCGTGGCGTAACTTCCTTACATGATCCTTTGCTACTTTATCCATTGTTTCATAACATTTAGATAAGGTCTCCACTTTTAAAAAATCATATTTAATCATTCATATTCATGGAAAAATAAAAACCATGAACTTTTGAGCAGATATCCTCCAAAATAGTGATAGAAAGTGTTCTTTTATGTATAGGTTTTTCCTTTTTTTTGGTGTTGAGTATTACACTTACTTCTGATTGATGTTGAACATTATTAGCTTTAATAAGTGCACAAAAAATGGTGTTTCACTAATTCCATGACAGCACCTTGCAAAAACTTGTCATTTGAATATATGTAAGTTTCTCCATAGAGAGAATTTCTGTCTTGAAACTTTTTCTTCAGTAGCCCACCGAAACCAATTTAATTATCACGTTCATTTTACTTAATGATCACTTTAATCTTAATTTTGAGTTTCAAGAGTTCACGTGGAATGATAGGAAAGTTGGTAAATGAAATATTATATATTACCACTAGAAGGTAGTGTTTCCAATTTATATTTTTTTTACAAATGATCATGTTAATTTTAGCCTGATAAATCACACTGGTGGTAACAGTATACCTTTATTTTTAAAATGCCTTGATTTTGTAACTTAAACAGGCCCTCAAAAGTTTGCATTAGAGACATCAAATGGATTAATGTATTTACTTTTTAATTCAAATTCTCTCTTTAGCCCATTATTCCTATGTTTACACAAAATATTCGAGAAGGATTTAGATCCCTCGGCGGAACAAGTAAGTTCTGATTCATATGATTTTTCTAATTGTAATGTAATATTTAGAATGTAATATTTTAAGTATTTGGGCTTTTGAACACTACAGGGAAACTTTGAATTATTACTTTAGAAAATACATATACTATTTAGATGTTTTTCTCTTTAAAATCTAAATGATAACTGGTTCTAAGTAATGGTGGTTCTAGATGTTAGATTTTTGTTAAGAGCCTCACGTATATACTGAAGCTTATTTATCATGGGCTTTTTAAAATTACAGAGTGAATTTTCT
This sequence comes from Balaenoptera ricei, assembly GCF_028023285.1. Classification (NCBI taxonomy): domain Eukaryota; kingdom Metazoa; phylum Chordata; class Mammalia; order Artiodactyla; family Balaenopteridae; genus Balaenoptera; species Balaenoptera ricei. The sequence continues at coordinate 78,413,243 of NC_082655.1, forward strand.
AATTTACTGTGTTAAACCATGTTGTTGAGGTTTAAAACAAATGTACTTATTTGTAAATAAAGACTATCTTCCTAACTCATTCCTGAAGAAGTGACAGCTTTAAAAATGGATGACAATAAAAAAAATTTGGGGGGAGGGACAGAATTTGAAAGTCTATTTATCTTGAAAAAAGTATATATATATATGTTTGTATAAATCTCTTTTAAAAATTTTTTTAAATTAATTTCTATTGGAGTATAGTTGATTTGACAATGTTGTGTTAGTTTCAGGTGTATAGCAAAGTGAATCAGTTATACATATACACATAGCCACTCTTTTTTAGATTCTTTTCCCATATAGGTCATTACAGAGTGTTGAGTAGAGTTCCCTGTGCTATACAGTAGGTTCTTAGACAAGAAAATATTGAATTAAGATTAACAACCTAAGGATATATCATTTGCTTTAATTTATTTCGGTTACTTCTTGTTTTTTTTTGAACCATGATAGATTTACATTGAAAAGTTCTTTTTGCCTACCTTTAATTTATAGATAACAAAATAAGCTTTGAACCTAGCTATAAGAGTGATAACAATTCGATGTGCTTTCTCTTTGCAAAGTCTCTCTTTTTTTTTTAATTTTATAGTTTGCTTTGTACCCTATGGTTTATATTATTATATTTGATTGATTATGTTTTATATCCCTAGTGCTATATTGTTAGTGTTCCTATCCACATACAAATCCCATCCTGAAAACCTTAATAAACTTCTGTCGTTCCTTTTATGTCTGTGTTGGTATATTGTTGATATTCCATTATGTTTTTTTTAGTTCTTTTTCTTCAAATTTGAAATGGAAAGGCAGATTTATGTGATGTTTAACTTTTGTTGTGTAATTAATCCTTCTAATTTTCTCTCAGATCATTTCTTTAGAATTTAAGTTGCATACCAGAAATTATTCCTAATTTTGTTTCTTTAATTGTAAAGTGGTTTTAAAATTCTTTTTGACTGCTTTTTTTACTTTAAAAGTTGAATATCTCAAAAGTTGGTGTGTAGTGGTATATTTTTTTGAGTATTACTTTGGGTCTTATGGTATATTCTGTGTTCCCATATATAAAGTGTTTTAAACTTTCAGTACAATTCTTAATTATGTATTCCATGTTGCTTGTCATTTTTTGGATTGTTTTTTTAAAACTTACTCCATCAGTTTATGTTACATCACTACCACTTTTAATCTTGCTAAACTTCATGGTTGGTCATTAGCATTAATAATTCTTTTTCCTAGTTTACAGTAATGTTTTTAGTCTTTACTTAGTTTATTGGTGCATTTTAGTCTCATGTTTACTTGAATTTATTTTATGCTTTCATTTTTTCTTTTGTTTGTGTAAGTCACATATTTGTGAGTCTCTAGACTTTTTAGCTTCTAGCTTTTTGTTGCAATCTTTATGCTGTGTTTTGCAATAATAGTAATTAGTTTGCCTTTTTAAATTCTTATATTTTTAAAAGCTCATCTTTCCTTCCTAATTAATAGACCTTATTTTTTTGAGCATTTTTAGGTTTACAGAAAAATTGGGCAGAAGGCCTAGAGAGTACCCACAAACCTCACCGCTCCCCAGTTTCTTCTGTTATTCACATCTTGCATTAGTGTGGTACATTTGCTACGATCAATGAAAAGCTCATCTTTTAAAAAAATATTGTATTAATTGCCAGGAGGTGATCCTGTTTGCCTCCATCCTCTAAGTCTTACATAATTAATTTGAAAGTTTACAGTTATACGCTCAGAATATTTAACCAATTAAAATGATTTTGTTTTCTTTAAAACAGGGTTATTTAGGTGGCTGTATGAGAAGTTCCGCTATCCATTTGCTCCAATGTACGGAGGTTTTCCAGTGAAGTTACGCACCTATTTAGGTGACCCCATTCCATACGATCCAAAGATCACAGCAGAAGAACTAGCTGCAAGGGTAAATTATTCTTTCTTTCTTAGTTTTAGGACATATTTGTACTTTCAGCTTTTATTTTAAAAATTAATTAATTCTACAAGCATGTTCTGGATCAGTGGTGATTCTTCCCCCAGGGGACGTCTGGCAATGTCTGGAGACATTTTTATTGTCACCACGGACGAGACTCGGGAGGTGGTCGTGCTGTTGGCGTCCAGTGGGTAGAGGCCGGGGATACTGGTAAACATTCTGTAGTGCACAGGACATCCGCCCCGCCCCCAACAAAGAGCAGTTCTTTCTAAAATGCCAATTGTGTTGAGGTTAAAGTTCTTGGCACCGTTAATTAAAAGGTTTCGTTAAGTGATATTCAGGAGAAGAAAGCTTTGACCTCCATGAAAAGAAATTGCTTTTGTCTGGTAGAAATACCTTGGGAGGAAAATGGAATCGTGTTTAAGAGTGTGGGTTGCGAAGTCGGATTGTTCTAGTGCCACTGTTTGCTCGGGCAGGGGAGCAGGAGAGAGAGAAGAGCCCACTCACGGAGTTACCCCTGAGGGTCACATGCGATTGATGACATCCATCATTGAGAGCAGTGTCTGCCATCTAGTAAGTGTTCCATGACTGCTGGCTACTGCTGTTATTCTAGGAACTTATGGCCCAGTGTGGCAGGTAAATAACTAAATCGATGCTTTTAAGGTGATGTGTTAGCACAATGGTGTGCTCGCGGCACGATTTCTCAACCTGGGCACTACTGGTATTTTGTTGTGTGGTTGTCCTGTGCACCGCAGGGTATTTACTCACCAGATGCTGGTAGCATCTCATCGCTATCCCTCACTCACCGTGACAATAAAAAAACATCTCTAGATGTTGCCATTATCCCCTGGGAGACAAAATCTCCCCAGGTTGAGAACTGCTGTTTTAGGGTATTATGGAAACACAAAGGAAAGGCATCTAAATTAAACCAGGGACGCCTCCTTGAAGGAAGTGATGCTTGAATTCAGTTTTGAAAGGCAAAAAGGGATTCGCTGGATGAAGAGTCGAGAGGTAGAGGAAACAGCGTATGAAAGGATGGCAGCACGAACTGGCGTAAAGTCTTCAGGGAGTTGAGGGTGGTCTGGGGTAGCTAAAGGGATAGAGAGTATAGACAATGAGGCTGGAAACACAGGAGTGTCTGGACCACGAAGGTGCATCCTTGATTTTGTTTCTTGAAAGCCAGGGGTAGCTACTGAAAGCAGATGACTGATGTAATAGGTTTGCTTTTAGAAAGATCGCTAGAAGCAGTAGGGAGGCTGAGTTTGAGTGAGACCAGGAGAAGCTCAAAAGGGAAAGAGACTGCTTTGTGAGGGAAAAAATAGGAAACGCTTCCTAGAATTGCGGGCATTTGTGGTAGGTCTTGAAAGACGGACGGGACTTGGACATGCGGACTTGGGGCAGGAGGGAAGAGTTCCAACAAAGAAGCGGTGGTAGGAAAGTTGACTGCACACACCAACAGTGTAGAGTAGCCTGATGTGACTAGGACAGTGAAGTTGGGAAGGGTGCCTAATAAATTCACCTTCAGGAATTTCGCAAAGCATGTGAACATCTTGAAGGTTCTAAGAAGCCCCGCAATAAAGAGGTCTATTTAACTTTGTTTCAAAGAGCATTGCCCAGTCTCATCTGACCAAAACCAGCTCCTGGTTCTTCCTGGAATAGCAGCTAATAACAGCTGTGGAATAAACTGGGGGAATCACTAGCTGAGTGGGTAGCGAGTGTTTGGTTGAGATGAAACTGGAAAAGTAAGTGGGAGCTCTATTTTTCGGCCCGTGAGTATCAGACTAGGGATTTTGTTTACTAAGAACAGTTCCGTTAGGAGAGGCCATTGGTAGTAGCCATTCACCCCCAGTGACACTGGCCAAGGCAGGCACACAGACACACGGGGCGTTAACGGGGCAGGACTGGATCCTTTCCACCGGGATGGCCCAGAAGAGGCAGAGCAGAAGAGCAACTGTGATACCCAGGGCTCAGCAAGGTCTGGCACTTAGGAAAGGATGTCCAGCTGAGGCAGCTAGAATGTCACATCAGATAAGACTGGAAAGATCAAGCAGCTGTTACGTAGGAAGCTTGACAGAGGCGGCATTAATGATACATTATGTTCCTTGTCTGTGAACTTCATTCTTAGAGAACGTACCCCCTGCTAGTTATTCTATTAACTGGTTAAGTGAGTTAACTCAGAGCCTGTAGCAATCCTTTTCCTGAAAGGAAACCCCTCCCACACTGGTTTCCCGGGTCCGGGCAGGCTCTGCGCACAGCACTTCTCCCATCCTCAGGTGACGCCTCGCTGTGGTGGTGACTTCAGGTGACACCAGGGCTCAGACCTCACCCTGTCATGTTGCTTCTGCCCACACGCTTTATTGTTCCTATACCACATCTCTGCTGCTCCCTGACAAATGCATTCTCCTTCAGCATAGAGCTGAATTCTGTTTTGTTCTTTAAAAAGGTTTTTCCCACCTAACTATTAGGATTTAATTGGGTCAGAGCGAGTTAGGAATACTTTTTTACAAATACCGTCCATTTTTATGGTTAAGATACAAGGTAATGGAGAGAGAGGGGAAAAGAAACTGGCCTGGAAATTGAGGGATCTGAGTCCTAATCCTAGCTCTCCCACCAGGCAGCAGAGTCATGTTGGATAAATGGTATGTTCCTCCCCGAGTCTCAGTGTCCTCAACTGTAGAATGGGGAAATTAAAATAGATACCTCAGAGGTTTCGTCCAGGTCTAAAATTAAATGAATCCTGTTCCCTTATTTTTCTCAGTTAAGGAAAATGTATTACTGACCATTAAATTCCCGGGACTTGATTTTTCACATGAGGGTTTTTCATATGAGTGAGAAATATATTCATGGCACTGGTAGAGTTAGATATTTTAGATGTTAAAATATATATTTATATATTTACCAATTCAAACTAGTAAAAAGAAGAGGCCTTCCTGAATCATTGAAATACCTCACTTATCATCTCCAGTTACTTTTATGTACTTTATTATCAGTATCTAAAGTAACAGAAGTTGTCTACGAAAGCATAGTTTAGTAAAATTTCTTGAGGGGATTTCCATAAATATATAGTTGCCATATCCATATTTTTGATGGTAAGTTGTCATTGTTGAACTAAAGTAAACTTGAAATAAAGAATACTTGAAATTTTCCTTTTGTGAATACATTGCATGAATTTCCAATCTTCATTGTTTACAATATAAGCATAAACTGTAGCAGGATGATCCCTGGATTATCGCAAATTCGAAATTACTAGCATCTAAATTAATGTAGAAATGAAACCTCATTTAAGAAATGGGAGCTAGACTGTTCAGGCATTTGATTGTGGAGAAGATTCATTTTGTAGACACTATCTAAATCTAAATTAAAATACACTGTACTCATGCTGAAGAGGGCACTTGGGATACTTCAAGTTCTCTCAGTCTTAAAGAAATCTGTTCTGTTTCCATCTGTCTCTTTGCCTCGCTCTCTGCATTCTGCATACACACATTCACATATACGTTAAGTACAGATTTATTTATATGTACAGGTATATATAATATACATGTCCTATTAAGGTGGAAGGAAGATGGGGAGAAGTGGGTAGATTTGAGTGGTACTGGGAGGTGAGCTAACGGATGCCACCAATGGATTCTTATTCTCAATGAATGAGAAGCAGGATTTGTTAAGGATGATTCCCAGGTTTTGGTTACTGGGCTGGATTCATGGCCATTTGCTGAAATAGGGCGTGAACTCAGGAAAGGACAAAGGATGGGGTGGGGGGAAAGAGTGTTAGTTCAGTCTAAATTAAGCATGTTGAGTTTGAGGTGCCTTTAAAATATTCAAGGGAAGTCATACTGAACATTCCTATCCGAGGCTGGGCGGCTAAAGATGTAAATCTGGGAGTCGTCAGCAAATGGATGGTAATTAACGCTGTGGAAAGCTTACGGAGCCTTGGAGGAATAAGTCAGTGCTTGATTTGGGGAGTGTAAATCTGCAAAAGGCGGTTGAAAGGGAGCGTCCTGAAAACCTAGCTTTTCCTCCAGGAGTGTGGGTTCCAGAAGCAGGATCAACGGTGACTAAGAGGTCACGTCAGATGAAAAGAATGTCCGTGGGATTTAGTGACAAAAGGGGGTCATTAGTGATCTTCGCGAGAGCTGTATTTTCTTAATGCACAGACCTCATATTTCTCCACCCAAAAGTTCTTCCTTGATACATCAATTCATACTAAACAAAGTCTCCACTTTTTCACTTGGTATTTAACTCCCTTCATGATTTAACTGAAACCTACCTTTAAAGCCTTATACTGCCCAGCAAATGAACACATACCCGAAATGCCAGCTCGCCATCGCTTAACTGTTTTCTTGTGGTCTTTTCCCTCCTGCTCATTTCTTCACTGTTACTGAAATCTTACAGGCCTGGGGAGACCCAGACCAAACAGTACCCCGTTCACGCAACTTCCCTGGTCACCGGCCATCGATGAACTTCAGATGTGCTCTTTTCACATCTCAGATGATACAGCTCACAAATGAGCTTACATTTTAACTACTTTGTCCCTGATTATGCTTATTATGAGCTCCTTGAGATTAGAGACTTGTTTCACTAACGTTATAGCTTCCAAAGCATCTAGTATTTTCTGAGTGAATGAATAAAATTTTAAAAATATACGGCACAGAACACAACCTGTGTGTCAGTCGCTGTGCTAAGTGCCTGAAGACGTGGCTTCAGTTTCATGTAATCCTTATCATAAGTGTATGAAATCGTTCTCATCTCACAGATGTGAAAACTTGTGCATTAGAGAGGCATATTTTTAAAATACATCTTTGGGCTAGGGTTTCTTAATTATATTTAAAAATAAATGAAGGTCCAAGATTTGTAAAAAGAAGGCTTAATAAAAGGTTAGCATCTGAAAAGAAGTGTGTACGGGCGCGCCTGCCTGCACTATGTGTGTGCATAAAATTTTTTTTCGAGAGCCACAAACTGATTTCAAGTAAAAATTGTTATTGTAAATCAACTATACTTCAATAAAATAAATTAAAAACAAGTAAAAATTGTTGAAATTTGTCATGAATTTAATGGGAACAAATAGTTTTAGAAGATTTCTTGATATATCCTAATTGACTTTTCCATTGCTATGACTTAATTTAAATTCCTATTAAACTATCTAGAAATTGGAGTAAAGGACTAAAGCGTATCTGCTCGTTCGTAGTTTTCCTCACTTTTTCCTATCACACTGCCTGATGTGATTGGTGTGTATGGTGATGAAAGACAAATACATAAAAGTTTATTAACGGGTGAAAAGGAGTGAAAACTTCCATTTGCCTACCAGAAAATTTCCTACTACATTTTTCTTCTGATTTTTTTCCCTTCAGTTCTTTTTAGTGTTTATTATGTCCAAGGCATTGCTGTGCTCAATGCTGGAGAAATGCTAAGATGTATTTTAAGGAGCTTACAACCTGGTGTAGAAAGTTGCCATGCAGACAGTATCTGTAATTCAAGTGTAATAGAGTAAGTATAAGAAATATGCTATGCACAGGGAAGAGCCACTGCGTCAATGAAAGTTCAAGAACCTGCTGTACTAAACACAATTTGCAACGTTCTGTTATTTTTTTGTATGTTTAGAATGCTGAAAGGTTTTTGAAGTTAAATAAACAGTATTACATTAAAAAAAAAAAAAGAAATATGCTATGGGTGTGCTGAGAAGGAAATCATTTATTCTGAGGAGCGATGGGTGCTAAGTTAGGGAAGATTTCTTATAAGTAATAGTATATTAAAATCCTTACTAACTAAATATCTACATTAAGAACTAAAAGAATAACGACTTTTCTTTTGTTTTCTTGATAGACGAAGGATGCTGTTCAAGCTTTGATTGATAAGCACCAAAGAATACCCGGAAACGTTATGAGTGCTTTGCTAGAACGTTTTCATAACAAACAAAAGATCAACTAGAAGACTCTTTAATACATTTATATTAATATGTTTGTGTCTGTAAGACTGTCTTCAAAATTTTGTGGGTTCTATAATTAGTATTTTTTAAAAAATCATGTTAATAAGCATCTTTCACTGAACTTGTTTAACATTGTTTTGTCAATTTTGTTTCTGCGATCCATTGTGTCAGATTTAAACAATAACTCATTACATGCCTAATTATTCAGAAAATGATCATGGTTCTTTTTATAAGTTCCTAATAATGTATCATAAACATAGATTCCTAAAGTTAAGTTTATTAATAACAGCAATGGAGGTTAAACAAACATTCCTAAATAATGCATCTAGTTTCTGTATCTCTTGCACTGAGCTAGTTTTGCAAGGTGGCATAACCTAGGGTTTAGTACAGACACTTCAGTTAGGAAAAAAAATGCTCTTTCCTCTGCCCCTCATTCCTTTCATGACCTTGGGCAAATCACATAATGTTTTTATGCCTCAACAATTCAATTTTTAAAAACATGCTAATATTTTGGTGAGGAATATTGTTTTAAATTCTTTATATTTGCTGTGATTGATAACTGCAGAACCGAAATTATAACTGAATTAATTAAACAATACCAAGATCTTTTAGAAGTTTATATATATATTTTGTCCATAGGATGTTTAAATTATTCCTTCAGGTATGATGTCAAGTTGCCAAGGACAATGAAAAAGAGGTACTGTTTTTCAAATTGAGTAAACAGAAATTAGGGAAAGTAAAATTTCTAATTATTGTTATTATTCTTTCTGGTATTACATTTTCAATGAGACTCTGTAGACAAGCCGTACAGGACGTGCTGTGCATTGTCAGCCCTCTGATATGGCATTTAATAGTGTCAGGTTAGAAATCACGGTTGTGCCCTGCATCTCATACGTTAGAAGCTGATTCTAGGCTGATGAAAGCACAGAGAGAAAGCTCTGCTTTTGCTCAACATCATGGCTTATTCAGCTTGACTTTGCAACCAGTCAGATGGTTTATTGTTTCAATAAAAATATACTTGAATAATGAATTTATGTGAACATAAGTCTTTCTGAAAACTTAATGGCTTTCGATTTGTTGTCTCCTTGAAATCTGAATTTAAAAGTATTTAAACACAATAGCACCAGGAGTCAAATGCAGTATGTCCCTCTCCCTTTTTAAGATATTGAATTACTTGGATTTTTGTATAAATTTTTGTATAACAAGTATGTATGTATGATACGTGTAATGTATATAAAATTAAGCAGCATAAAAATAAAAGTAAAGCTGAGCTGAAGTTCATATTCTTGTGAGATTACATATGTGACATTTTCTTATTTTAAACTGATTTTTTTGTTTTACTATTTATGTATTTTTCACCTACAATCATATTCATCAATCTCAGCTACAATGAATAAACCTGACTTTCCAATGTAATAAATATATTTCAATTCCAATTTCAATGAAAAGAGTCAACTAATGATATTTTGCAGCTTTTTTTCCCTCTCTAGCAGTGAGCAGTTTTTGTTTAGAATTGATAAATATTTCCGGAATGAAGAAATAAATGATCATAATATGAACGAGAATAATATTTTTTGGCAACTATTGGGTTTTAAAAACTGTAGAAAGAACAACATTCATTGCTAATGTAGCAAAAGCCATTATTTTTTACAGTATTTAAGTTTTACTGCTTTACTTAAAACCTTTTTTTCTTCTTGGATACTCAGATTAACAGGAAGGCTTTCTATCTTGTTTGATGCAAGATCTCTATCTTTGCTATTTGAATTTAAATGCCATTTAGAAGAATGAGGGAATGTGACTAAATATAGAGACAAATAATAGTAGAAAGGAGGAAGTGTCGGGGGTTTTTTTGTTTTTCTTTTGTTTTGTTTTTAGTTTACCATTTTGTCTTACATTTAAAAATTTTTTTGTTTTATATTGGAGTATAGTTGATTTACAATGTTGTGTTAGTTTCAGGTGTACAGCAAAGTGAATCAGTTATACATATACATATAGCCACTCTCTTTTAGATGCTTTTCCCATACAGGTCACTACAGAGTACTGAGTAGAGTTCCCTGTGCTCTACAGTAGGTCCTTGTTGATTATCTATTTTACATATTGTAGCGTGTATATTTTAATCCCAACCTCCTAATTTATCCCTCCCCCCAACCTTTCCCCTTTGGTAACCATACATTTGTTTTCTATGTCTGTGAGTCTGTTTCTGTTTTGTAAACAAATTCATTTGTGTCAGTCTTTTAGATTCCACATATAAGTGGTATTGTATGATATCTGTCTTTCTCTGTCTGACTTACTTCACTTAGTATGATAACCTCTAGGTCCATCCATGTTGCGCAAATGGCATTATTTCATCCTTTTTTATGGCTGAGCAATATTCCATTGTGTATCTGTACCACACCTTCTTTATCCATTCCTCTGCTGATGGGCACTTAGGTCGCTTCCATTTCTTACTGTAAATGGTGCTGCAGTGAACACTGGGAAGTGCATATCTTTTCAAATTGTGGATTTCAAGGAGGGGGCGTTTTTCACCCTTTTTGAAACATGTGTCCTCAAGTCAGAACCTGATGAAAGCCAGGGAGTCCCTCCAGAAGCATGAACTTGGCCCACTTTTATGGGAAATCTTTCATACTCTCTCAAAAAAACTTTCATTTTGAAACAATTTCAAATCTACCAAAAAGTTGCAATTATGGTGCACAGTACTTCATATACTTTCAACCCAGATTCCCCAACTGTTATGGCACGTTTGTTTTATTGTCTTCACACACTCTCTCTCCCTCCCTCCCTCTCTCTCTCTCTCTCTTTCTCTCTGTCCTCTCTTTCCTCCCTCCCCACATATATATCTATAAAGTTTTCTCCTACATCGTCTGATGGTAAATGCAGATGCCATGCCCCTTCCTATGTGGCCGTCCATTTACGGCACCACAGAGCAATGATCAAAATCAGGAAATTTATCATTGAGATAATAGTATTATCTGATCTAATGACCGGATTCAAATTTCACCAGTTGTCTCAATAATATCCTTTGCATCAATTTCTCCTCCTGATGCACGGTTCACAGCAGGACCACACACTGCATTTAGTTTTCCTATGTCTTTAGTCACCTTTAATCTGGAATGATTCCCCAGCCCTACTTTGTCTTTAATGATACTGACATTTTTGGAGAAGACAGACTATCTGTTCTGTAGCCACCTCTTCAATCTGTTTTTCCCTGACGTTCCGTCATGATTTGATTCAGGTCATGCATTATTCCAGAAATGCTACGTAAATGATGCTGTGCTCTTTCCAGTGGGTCATATCAGGAGGCATAGAATGTTGGTTTGTGTCATTAGTAATCGTAGTAACTTGATCACTTGGTTAAAGTGGCGCCACCAGGTTTCTTCCCTGTAAGGTTATTATTTCCTTCGTAATGAATAAGTTTATGGAGAGAATATGTAAATATCTGTTCCTCATCAAACTTTCACCCACTAGTTTTAGCATCTTTGAACTGAGTATTGCTGGGATAAATTCTTACTCTGAGGGTTTCAACATGTGAAACCCTCTTATTATTATTCTATTATTCTACGTTTATGAGTTGGCATCCTACTGTAAGAAGAAACTTCCCAATTTCTACCCACCCCACACACACCAAACACTTATCTATCATCTGAGGTTCATATTTTGTTTAAAGGATAATGCATATACTCTTAAGTGATTTAAATATGAGACCCTCTGAAGTTTATGACATTTTATGAACCATTGAAATAATAGACATTTACAGGGCTAAGTTGCATGTGTTTTTGTATTTATGTATATGATTACTATTTTTAAAATATATTTTTGTTACTTTTTTATTGGGCAGATATACATACCAAGATTTACAATTTTAACCCTTTCTAAGTGTACAATTCACTGGCATTAAGTACATTCACAATATGGTGGAACCATCACCACTATCCATTTCCAGAACTTCTTCACCATCCCAAACAGAAACTCTGTACCCATTAAACAATAACTGTCCATTCACTTCTCCCTCATTTCCTGGTAAACTCTATTCTACTTTCCGTTTCTATGAATTTGCCCACTCTAAGTACATTATATAAATGGAATCACAATATCTGTCTTTTTGTGTCTGGCTTATTTCACTTAACATAAATATCTGAGCTCTTTCCTGACACCAAATGACATAGTTCCAACGCCAGTTCTCTGACATCCTCTGGGTGTCCTCCAATTCCATTCAAGTCTGACACTAACTACTGGAGTCAACACAGACCCTATAGGGTAAGGGCTCAGTCCCACAAGACTGCCCCTACTTCAGATGCCAGCTGCAAATGGGGCCCCCAGGCCACTCCCACTTCCACCTGGCCTACTACAGATTTGGAGGTTCCCATGACATCCCCTCAGGTGGCATAATTCCATAGAACAACTCAGACCTCAGGAAACTGCTGTACTAAAAATTTTATTATCAAAGATTCAACCCAGGAAAAGCCAAATGGAAGAGGGCAAGCTACAGGGGGCGGGGTGCAGAGCTTCCACGCCCCCTCTGGGTGCACTACCTTCCCAGCATGTCCAAGTGTTCACCAACCCAGAAGCCTTCCCAAACCTCACAGTGATCACCAGTGGTGGTTGAACTACATCTCTAACCCGTCTCTGCTCCCTGGACGTTGAGGCTGGGGCTGAAAGTTCTAACCCTCTAATCACACAGTTAGTTTTTCTGGTAGCCAGCTCCCACCCTGAAGCTATTTAGCCACCCCCGGCCCCCCCCCACCCCCGACCAGGAGTCATCTCATTAACATACAAAAGGTATTCCTAACAGGACATTCTGAGAGCTTTAGGGGCTCAATGCCAGGAGCTGGGAACAAAGACCAAATATATCTGTTTATTTATTATACCACAATAATGTTTTCAAGGTTCATTCACATTGTAGAATGTGTCAGAATTTCATTCCTTTTTACAGCTGAAAAATACTCGGTTGTAGGTATGTATCACGTTTTGTCTCTATATTCTAAATGTTTCTGTTCCTTGGCTGTTGTGAATAATGTTGCTATGAACATTGGTGTACAAGTATCTGTTTGAGTCCCTGCTTTCATTTCTTTTGGTTATACACCTAGGAGTGGAATTGCTGGATCATATGGTCATTCTATGTTTAACTTTTTGAGGAATCACCAAACTGATTTCCTCCAGACCGTACCATTTTACAGCCCCAGGAGCAGGGCACCAGGGTTCCAATTTCTCCATATCCTCACCAACAGTTGTTATTTTTATTTTTTTTTGAGAACAGCTATCCCACTGTGTGTGAAATGGTGTCTCATTGTGGTTTTGATTTGCATTTCCCTAATGACTAGTGATGTTGAACATCTTTTCATGCGCTGGTTGAACATTTGTATATCTTCACTGGAGAAATGTCTATTCAAATTCTTTGCCCATTTTTGAATTAGGTTTTTGTTGTTGTTGAGTTTTGTTTTTTTTTTACTGAAGTAGAGTTGATTTACAATGCTGTGCCAATCTCTGCTGTACAGCAAAGGCACTCAGTTTTACACATACAGACATTCTTTTTTTAAAATTTATTTTATTTATTTGGTCACGCCGGGTCTCAGTTGCGGCAGATGGGCTCCTTAGTTGCGTGTGGCATGCGAACCCTTAGCTGCGGCATGCACGTGGGATCTAGTTCCCTGACCAGGGATCAAACCCGGGCCCCCTGCATTGGGAGCCTGGAGTCCTAACCACTGCGCCACTAGGCAAGTCCCTACATTCTTTTTTTTAATATTCTTTTCCATGATGGTTTTTCCCAGGAGACTGGATATAGTTTCCTGTGCTATAGAGCAGCACCTTGTTGTTTATCTGTCCTAAATGCAATAGTTTGCATCTACCAACCCCAAATTCCCAGTCCATCCCTCTCCCTCTCCCTCCCCCTTGGCAACCACAAGTCTGATCTCTTTATATGTTCTGAATATTAACCCCTTATCAGATATATGATTTGCAAATATTGCTCCCATTCTGTAGGTTGTCTTTTTACTCTCTTGATAGTGTCCTTTGATGCACAAAAGTTTTCAATTTTAATGAGATCTAACATCTATTTTTTCTTTTGTTGCTTGTGCTATTGTGGTACTGATTGAGGCGGGGATCAAATGATATAACATACAATTTGTTACATGCTAGTTGCCTTTCTCACGAACATTGGAGGGTAGTGGCATGGTGACGTGGGGTTGTGTGTAAGAGCTTTGGATTTCAACGTTCTCAGATAGTTTCCTGGCTCTACCTCCTCACAGCTGTGTGATCTTGGGCAGAATTACCCCTCAAGCCACAGTTCACCTCTATGAAAAGCAAGAGTAATAAAAGCTCCTGTCTCACAGATTTGCTGAGCACATTAATGGAAATCATTCTATAAAGACTTTATTAGCACTTTATAGCATCTAGTAGCATCATATATAAAGCACAGAGTGTAGGGCATGGTAAAACTTATACAGTGAGTAAACAAGCAATCAATCACCACAGAATTTGAAAGCTCAGTGTATGAGTTAGGACTGGTTTGTCTGCATGTGACAGAAAACCCCAAATAATAGTGGCTTCAAAACATTAGAACTTTCTCTTTAACTTAAAAGAAATCCACGGGAATTCCCTGGCAGTCCAGTGGTTAAGACTCTGCGCTTTGGCTGCCGAGGGTCCCGGTTTCAATCCCTGGTCGGGGAACTAAGATCCCACAAGCCGCGCAGTGCGGCCAAAAAAAAAAAAAGAAATCCATGCTTTGGACCCTTCAGTTATGATCTCCTGCTGCTCCGTGAGGCGGGTCATGGTCCCTGAGGCGGGTCAAGGTCAGTCCAGGCTACAGGAAGGAGGGTGGGCAGAGGACGGCTCTACCTCTTTCTCTTAAAGCTGAATCTGGCCTCTGTCCCCCGACACTGATTTAAATCGCGGAGACAGAGTTTTGGGTGAAGTAGAAAAGAATAGCTTTATCGCTTTGCCAGGCAAAGGAGGCCACAGTAGGCTGATGCCCTCAAAACTGTGTGTCCTGCCTGGAGCGGGTAGTGAGGAGTTTTATAGTCACGGTTCAAAGAGGGCGTGGTCAGCTCGTGGGCGTTCTTCTGATTGGTTGGTGGTGAGGTAAGTGGGCGTCGGCATCACCAACCTGGCTCCCGCTGGTCTGGGTCTCCGTGCTTGCGGGCAGCACACGGCTAACTTCTCCCACCCGGTGGAGGTTTCAGGATCTGCAGAACAGCTCAAAGGTACTGGGATGTGTATCCCTCGAGGGGGGGCCGGGCCCCTGCCCCCCGGCTGCGCTCTTGTTTCCTGACGGCCCCTCCCTTGTCTCCGCACCCCCTCCCTTCCCTGATTAGCAACTGTTTGAACCTGCCCATGGGAACTCAGGGAAGGTCGTGGAGGCTGAATGAAGCCTATTTCCTGTAATCAGGAAACGGGGGACACAGGAAGGCTTTTGTGCCCAGGAGCCCCCCAGGGTCCTGCTCGGTCTCCCCCATAGAAGACATTTCCTGGGCTTTTTCACACATTGGTTTAGCTTGCACCTCAATGGCCAACACTTACACGACTACGTCTAACTGCAGGAGGCTGGTGGTGCGTGCCCAGCTACAAACTGAGGTTCCTGAAAAGGAAGAGAGGACACTGGGATACAGGAGGCCATGGCCA
Source organism: Balaenoptera ricei (assembly GCF_028023285.1). Classification (NCBI taxonomy): domain Eukaryota; kingdom Metazoa; phylum Chordata; class Mammalia; order Artiodactyla; family Balaenopteridae; genus Balaenoptera; species Balaenoptera ricei. The sequence continues at coordinate 78,428,719 of NC_082655.1, forward strand.
CCTTGAAGAAATCATGAGTGAGAACGATGTTGGGTGACTGTGGACTCGCAGCCTTGGTCCACTTCTCCTGGCAAATACTCAGACTTAGAGAGGGGGGCCCACAATTTGGAAACTTTGAGGAAGGGAATCCCCAGAAATGAGAGATTTTTCTTGCTCCAGGCAAGAGTGATAAACCAAGGCACATGATCTGGTACAACTCTGGCCTGGGTTCTACCCAATAAGGGGGAAAATCAAGTCCAGTTTTTTTTGTTTGTTTATTTTTTAAACTTATATACTTATTTATATTAGCCTAGAGACAGAAGGAGTCAAAGTAAGTTGTGAACATTGTGTATGCTGCATTACCTTTCTTCAAGTACATATTTTAATATTTTTTTTGCTTTTGACAGAAGATGTATTACTTTTGTAATTTAAATATTTAATCAAATGAATTTAAATAAGAACAGGCACTGTGATAGGTGCTCTTACTGAGGTGTGTCCTGTGAAAGCAATGACATTTCGTGCAGTTATGCTTTTCTATTTCAAATTGACTGGGACTGTTGTGAAGACACCAACAGAATCATAAACTATGATATTTATTTTCTGTCAGCGTTAGCTGAGATAGACAGTAGATGATAAAAATATAAAACACCATTTTTCAAGGGAATTTGTAATATGAGAGGAGGTGAAAACTAGATTGAAAATACTTTGTTACATTCAATTCTTCACTTAGGATGTCCATCTCCCCAGGGGACTAAGCATTAAGTTAATTGAGATGACAATTCTGTGTTTCCGGTCTGCATTTAGATAGAGTCCCGTGTTACTAACAAGGGTTACAAGCAAGCCTGCATTCTTACTACTCGCCCTTTCTTCCTCCTCCAGTCACTTGCTTTTAGTCATACAGGTTTGTTAGTTTTTAGTTTCTCTGCACCTCGCCCCTACTTTTCCTCTGCCTAGCTGCACAATCCCCTCAACTCCTCCAGCTTTCTTTGGCTAACTCTTGTTCAGCTAACAAGTCCCATCCCTGATGGTCTTCTCTGTCCCCCTGCAGGCTTGAGTGCCTTAGATTTCCTTTCTTTTTCACTTGTCACACTTGAGATGCAATAAACATTATCTGCCAGAAGCATGGTAGCACTGTGATTAAGAGCTTGGGCTCCAGAGACAGCCAAACTGGGTTTGAATGTCGCTTCTTCCACATCTTAGTAGGAAGAGCTTGGGCAACTCACATCACCTCTTCAAGCAAAAACCGGATGTAACTTACTTGGCATGGTGCTGGCATAGACGCTGGAAACAGGTCATATATTGTTAATCTTAAGAATCAGCAAATTAAGAGTCATAGCACTGACAGTTGTGCCCTTGGTTCCTTGAAAAATACTTACCATATTATAAACAGTTACTGAATAAATGAACAAAGTGTATGAGAAGACTAAAATATTTTCTTGGGATAAAAGAAGTCATGTGACTGACTTCATATAAAAAAGCAATTTAATTGATTTGTAAAAACTCACCATTGTATTTAAATCCCAAGCAACAAGTTCTACTAGCTAGAAAATTAGAATCAGTTCAAAAATAGTTTGCTCTATTGATTAATCAAAAGAACTTGATTCCCCTAAAGATCAATGTTCAGGACTACACTAACCCTAGAATGTAGACAACAAACAAATCCTCTCTGTAAAATGTATTGCGTTTAGTTTCCTGCAAATCGAATCTAGGAATCGTTCATTTTCATCGATTGGTACTACCATCATGAAATGCTACAAAGAGGTTTCTTTTAAGTGTTCCAGGATACAATTAAATGGATTTTGTGAAATCTGTGTGGGATAACTTTTGGAAAAGAATAGTGTATTTTGTGTGCGTTAAAGACCGAAAAAGAATAATTGGCCTTAAATTTAGGCAAGTGCGGTATTGATTAATTTCTTGAGCCTCAAGGTGATGAGGTACTATAATAGGCTGGAAAGGGAGGTTGTGAAGCCCAGAGAGATTTTTTTTTTAAAAAGATAATACTACATAAAAGACACATTCCATCCATTTTCTCCTGAAAGAACCTTCCTTTCCCTCCTCCACTCGGGTCACATTTGAGCATGTATTCATTCTCTCATCTTTCTTTCTTACTAACATGGGCGATGTTAGTTTTTATGAAAAAGGTGGGTGCCAAATTCTTTACGCACTTTGCATTGTCGTGCCTGTTACCACCTGGAGGCCACTATTTGGCCATTTTAACCAAACATAAACAAAAACAAAAGCGTCTTTTCATAACCTTCTGCTTCAGCATCATTCATGTGCCTCTGCTGCTGCCACCTACTAACCTCCTGATGGAATCAACAATCTCCCCACGCTACCCCGCTGTGACCCTGGACCCCCTGCAACATCTGTTTGAATGGATCATCCAGCATTCTACGTTGCACTGGCTTTGACGCCGGAGGTCCACTGTCCATCCTGAAGCAGCATTCTGTTTCTTCCTTGCTAAAGAGCCACACTTTGTTTTGGGTGACCACCTTCCCCACAAGGCACCTAAAGGTTGCCGATCAGCCTAGGGAAGCCCCTCCCCTTTGCCAGAAATCTGTTCAGGGGTTGGTATGGGACCCACTTCGGGCTCAACTTTTTGAGGAGCTGCTATACTGTTTCCCAGAGCAGTTGCACCATCTTACATTCTCACTAGCTGTGCCCAAGGGCTCCAATTTTTCCAAATCCTTGCCAATAATTATTTCTGGTTTTTTGATAGTAGCCATTTAATGGGTGGGAAGAGGTGTCCCGTTGTGGTTTTGACTTTCATTTCCTGAATGGTTAGTGATACTGAGCATCTTTTCATGTGCTTATTGGCCATCTGCCTGTCTTCTTTGGAGAAACATCTGCCAAGTCCTTTGCTCATTTTTGAATTGGATTTTTTTGTTGTTGAGTTTTAGGAGTTCTTTACACATTCTAGATATTAATCCTTTATCAGATGGATGATTTGCAAATATTTTCTCCTTTCTGTGGGCTGCCTTTTCGCTCTTTTGATAGTGGCCTTTAATGGACAAAAGTTTTAATTTTGGAAAAGTTCAATTTACTTTTTTTCTTTTGTTGCCTGTACTTTTGGTGTCATATCCAAGAAATCATTGCCAAATCCAATGTCCAAATGAAGTTTTCCCCTATGTTTTCTTCTAAAGGTTTTATAGTTTTAGTTCTTACCTTTAGGTCTTTAATCCATCTTGAGTTCATCCATTTTTGCATATGGTGTAAGATGCAGGTCCAACTTTATTCTTTTGCACGTGGAGTTTGGAAAAGAACAGGATTTTCTTTTAGATGCAGCTGAAAACATATTAGCATTGAGGTTCCCAAACTGTCTCAGGTCACAGCATCCTTAGCGTCCCAACAAATTTTGTATGGGGCACCCAGGCCAAGAGCAATACCTAACAATTCCATTCACTAAATAGTTAGATCTAAACAACTTCACATGTATTCAAACCTGAACAGTTTAGCCATTTGAAAAAAGTACTACACATAAATTTGAAAGAAAAAAAACGATTTTAATTTATTCTTAAATAACACAATTACTTACTCGTGGAGTTTCTGGGTCTGTTGGGTGATGCACAACATCTCGGACCTTGGAATCAAAGTGGACACTGCTGCCAACTGAGATGAACTCAGTCCCTTCATTAGGGAAACACCTCACAGAAAGTGCTGTGAGTTTTTTGCATGCTGGGGCAGAGCAGGGCTTAAAATAAAAGTAAGTCCTCAGTGGCGTGCAAATGTCCTCCGGATGGAATGAGGAGCGAGAGGGTTGTGTGCACACTTATTTCATGGGCTCCGTCCTTCCACTCACCCCTGCTCACAGCCACAGAGGTTTCGTCCCCACTGCCCTCCAGCTCTGCAGGAACAAGCTGCAACTCCAGAGCCGGCTGGCTTGCATTCCTCTTAAACCAAGGGATTCAAGAAGCAAATTTAAAACCTGAAAATCTTAGAAATCATCAGCGCAACACCACAAACCACATGGGACCTTCTCCTGGTCTCTTCCAGCCTGGGGGAGGTCAAGTCCAGCCCGTCTGGACGGATGGTGAGGGATGCGTGCAGGTGAGTCCCTTATGGCCCTAGGCTCAGCTCCAACCTGCGCCTTCCCCGTGTGACCGTGGGAAGGTTGCTTATCCCCTGTAAACCTCAGCTCTCTCCACCGTGAAAGGGGATTGGGAACAGACGACAGCAGTTTCAATGTGAGGACTGAATAAGATCACACGTGTCGCACTGTTGCCGTGGCGTCTAGAACGTCACAACTGCTCAATAAGCCGTAGTTGTTGCTATATTATTATTTAGTTTGTTATCAGCATTATCACTAGCCAGAGAATGGCATTTTCTAGAAAGAGTTGCCATAAAGACGTATTAAAAGGTGCATCTGTATCCCACCAGGGACCCAACAAGAAACAGATGACACAGTCAAAAGTGGTGATGGAAGTGAGACGAACGAAGGGCCTAGTTACCATGGTCGGGGGAGGGGTAAGGGAGACCAGGAGAGCACTCCTGGGCTAGAGGCCACCTGTGGCTAGAGACCACCTGTCCCAGCTCTAAGCCAGGGCCGCCCAGGAGCAGCTGTGGCTTGACAGACACAGACAGCCACTGTCAACTCAAGGCTCAGCCTGGAGGGGCCCAGGGGGCTGTATCAGCCGACCTTCCCCTCCTCCCCCTCCCCAGCTTTCTGCACAGGCCTGTTGGCCAAAACTCCAGCCGAAGCCAGAGGGCAGGGGAGTGGTTCACCCTGCCGCTCCCCAGTAGCGGAGTGTATCTGCAGGGACAAACGGGGGAGGACCTGGGCAGAGGTGGGGGGATTCGCCTTGACAGGAGGAAGGGAAGCTCCCGACCATGAAAGGAGATGCCTGGGTCGACGGGGGGATATTTGTGGGAGTGTGGTAGGAAGCTGTGTGAGTTCTAGCATGAGGATTATGATTCTTATTTTCTTGGTAAAGTTCATGGAGCTGCTAATTACAAGACAGAAGGCAACGTGGTGGGACTTTCCAAAAATGAGGGGAAAGTTTGGAAGCATTTTGGGATAGCCACTAAGATTATATAAAGGGTCTTCAGGTTTAGAATCTTGATGATGTTGGAGACCACAGATCCCAATTTACATGGGGTTTTTTTTTTTTTAAATTTTATTGGAGTATAGTTGATTTACAAGGTTGTGTTAGTTTCAGGTGTACAGCCAAGTGATTCAGTTATACATATACATATATTCATTCTTTTTCAGATTCTTTTTCTCATATAGGTTATCACAGAATATTGAGTAGAGTTCCCTGTGCTATACGGCAGGTCCTTTTTGGTTATCTATCTTATATATAGTAGTGTGTGTCACATGGAGCTTTTCATGTTCGGCAGGGTGGGGTCTTAAGCAGAGAAGTGGAATGATTGACTAATTAGGGAAATGCTTAAGCAGAAAGACGTTGATAGATGGGTAGAAAATAGAAAAGTGAAGAACTCTGAGAGCTTCATGAAGTAAAAGTAGGAATTAGGAGAGAGAGTGTGTGATGGATAAAAGCAGATCAGGGTACGCAAGAGTGGAACGTGAGGGTAAAAGGTAAAGATATTCCAGGCTATGACAAAGACAAGTGTGGTCATGGGAAGAGTCGGCTGAGGGTGGAGGTGAAGTTAAAGCAGTTGCATCAGCTAAGACACCCTCCCCCAACTGCTCCACGTGCTGAGACGCTACAGCAGACGCACGGGTACCACGCTCAAGGCAAGCACAGAGATACCGGACATCTTTCAGACACCGCATGAATCACTAGCTTGAAATGGTTCACAATTTCAACATTGGATCACACTACTTACCTTCCATGGCATTATACCTTTGCAAAGGTGTTTTCCAGAGTGGCTGAAATAGAAAGCAAATACCACACAAAACCCAGTGGTTTTCCTGTGAACAGGAAATGAGGGCAGCAGTGTCCAGTTTGATTCCAAGGTTTGAGATGGTGTGCATCACCCAACAGACCCACCCTGTTAATCTAAGTTTTTCCACTGTGTACCCACGATTAGAACTCCTGGTCTAAACCTAGAGGCCTAAGAATTGCCTTCAGGGTGTTGATAAACTCACTGAAATTGCATAATTATACAAGAACCGGGTGGCTGGCTGGCTCAGGATGCATCAAGAAGAGTCCTGATTCACGGGTGGGAACCCAGCAGCCTAAGCCCATTGATTAAGCTTGGACTCCAACGTTAGCTGAGCCAATCGGTATCTTTGCCCTGGAGATTTTGCTTGTCTGTTTCTAAAATTTTTTCACTTTTATTTTTCCTTTACTAGACTGCTGCTCAAAATAAACATAACTTTATTTTTTTCTTTTAATGAAAATAGCACATTAATAGAAATAAATCCAGAAAATACAAAAAGGTGTACAGTAAAAATGACAATTAACCACCACCCAGAGAGAAATCTTATTAACATTTTGATGTGTGCCTTTCCATGTTTTTTCTATGCATATAAAAAATGTGATTATATTACAATGTTCTGTAATCTTTCTTATTAAGCATAACATATCGTATTTTCCTTCATAAAGAATATTGATCCTCAAGATTATTTTTAAATCTGCCATGGCAACAGTCATTGAGTGGCTGTACCATAATTTATTTAACAAGTTCCCTATTGAGAATTGAGAAAACATGCTTTTCATTGTTTTACTATTACGAATAACACCATGATGAACGTATTTGTGCATATAAATTTGTATGCCTTTCTAGCTCTTTCCTTGGGATAAATTCACAGAGGTAAGATGGCTGGGTAAAGGGTATGCATATTAAAAATCTGATTACATATTGCCAAATTACCCCCTAGGGAAGCTGATCTTATTTACACTCCTGGGATCTTGGCGTGAGAATATGTTCCTCCACACGTTACCAATACCAGCTCTTAGTAATCTTAAAATTTTGCCAATCTGTTAGGTAAAAATTATACTTCTTGTTTAATCACTTTGATTACTCTATAGGGGAAGCACTGATCAAATTCTGAGCTAGAAAATTTCACTTTAGCCTTGGGTGCCACAAGGGTTCGGTCCCATGTTGAGGAAGTAACCAGTGACCTGACTCTGATAAAGGCTAAGGTGACGTCCTGCTGACTACATTTTTTAAACAGTCTACCCTTGAGGTCGATACACGTTAAGTTACTGGCTGCTTTGATTTTCTGAATAACTTTTTAAAATATAATGCATACAACCCATAAGTTTCCAATAATACTAAGAAATTGGGTCATAATGGCAAAATGAGCTTGATAATGCAGACCATGGGAAAGTTAAAGAATATATCATTTCTTGGAAATACTTGAAGCTTTAAGAACTAAAACCTCCTAAAAGACATGGACTTAAAATCCCCTTGATGTAAAAGAAAAATTGAATTATAAAAACAGATTTGGCCTTTTTATAGAGGCTCACATTTAAAAGTCTTGGACACCACAGTGGTGTCCAAGTCTCCAAAATTAAATTGAGAAGAATTTGGGAGGATCTTGAAGAAGTTATATATTACTCTTACATCCCCTCAGCTCAGTGTGAGACAGCATGAAGCAGGTCTGGCCCTTCAGTTTACCCCTGTAACCATATCACTTTTCTTTTTGTCCTCACCTTGCCTGCTTGAAATATTTTTTTTCTCAGAAACTCTCTTTCTCATCCAACAGTGACTTATTCCTTTTTCCCCCATTCCACTGTTCTTTTGTCTTAATTGAATAGTCTCATAACACAAATGTAACTATTAGCTGTTTTAAGGTGTCCAATTAAACGGCCTTTAGTACATTCACAGTGTTGGGCAGCCATCATCTCTATCTAGTTCCGAGAACATTTCATCACCCCAAAAGGAGACCCTGTGCCCCTTGAAGCAGTCACTCCCCATTCCCTTGTGTGGGAGCCCCTTGCCGGCCTGGCAGGGATGCTTAGACACCGGCACTCAAAAGTAAAACGATCGAGCGTCACACGTGTTTCTTGTGGGGCATGAATCTCAGCCAGGAATGCAGAAATGAACGTCTCCTTGAGCTGTTCTTCTTGCTGTTGAGATAACAGCATATTATTCTTTTGTCAGAACGGGATCGAATCTGATCTGTTGAAACTGCAACTTATGATACTAAAGCTAGAAATCTCTTAAGTTGGAATTTGAGTAGTATGCAATACAATATTATGGAAATATGCATAAAATATCCATTTCCTTCTAGGTTTTATTCACATTTGCTATAGAACTTTATAAAAAATTGTTGGCTGGATTATTCTCAATGAACAAAAGCACTTCAAACAGTAAATAACACTAACACCTATTTATATTTTATTTAATGTCCATTTTATTAATATTATGATTTATTTAAGCATCCTTCAAACATTAAACATAAATGATTGATATTCTTCTAAGTATTTACATGCTGCTTAAGATGAATAAATCAAAACTTACACATTTAACAAATTAAATTATCCAAATGCTTAAGCATTGATTGCAAACATTTAATCATACTCTTCTAAACATTCAATAAAATCACGGGTTTCACCCATCCAATGCTTCAAATACCTTAAGGAGCAGAAAAAAAACATGCACAGAAGTATAGTGATAATTACCAAACTGATGACACTTGCTAATACCAGTTGCAAATGTGGTTATGTCATGGATTGATTGATTGATTGATTGATTTTGCGTATTTTTCTGGAGTTGCCTTCCTAGAGTTGTAGAGAGATTTAAGAGCCCTAAGAGGAAAAGACTACCTCCTCAGACTAGCTGAGGCTGCAGGATTTGGTTGTCAAGCAACTGATTCTTGGTCAGGACCCAGAATCCACTGTGGTGTCCAAGACTTTTAAATGTGAGCCTCTATAAAAAGGCCAAGTCTGTTTTTATAATTCAATTTTTCTTTTACATCAAGGGGATTTTAAGTCCATGTCTTTTAGGAGGTTTTAGTTCTTGAAGCTTCACGTATTTCCAGGAAATGATATATTCTTTAACTTTCACATGGTCTTCTGCATTATCAAGCTCATTTTGCCATTATGACCCAGTTTCTTAGTCTTATTGGAAATTTGTGGGTTGTATGCATTATATTTAATAAACTTACTCAGAGTTTTTGTCTATAAGTGAATGAGGGATAATTTAATCTTTGGGACAGTTGGCTAACTGATTGACAACTAGTATTGATGACCTGCTTTCACCTGGGGATCTCATAGTTCCCTGAAGTTCTGTTCACTTTTTAAAATACACATTTTTTCCCTCTGTTTTTCATACTGGAAATTTTCTATTTTTATCTTTTTAAAAAATTCTGACATTCCCAGTCTGCTCTTAAGCTCATCCAATGAATTTTTAATTTCAAATATTAAACTTTTCAGTCATAGAATTTTGATTTGGTTCTTTTTTATGGTTTCTATTTTTCTGCTGAGATATTTTTTCTCTTTGCACTAATTATGAGCATATTTTCTTTTGTATCCTAGAGCATATTTTCTTTTGTATCCTAGAGCATAGTCTTAATAGCTGCTTTAAAACCATTCCAATCTCTGGATCATCTCAGAGTTAGTATCTACTGATTGTCTTTTCTTTTAAGTACGGGTCACGTTTTCCTGTTTCTTTGTATGTCATATAATTTTGGAATGTGTCATGAATGTTGTGAGTGATATACCATATAGATCTTGATTCTGCTATGTTACTACAAAGAGCATTAGTGTTTTGTTTGGGCAGATGGGTAACTTGTTGAACTCAAACCACAAGCTCTGTCTTCCCTGTTTCATTCTACCTGGAGTTGGGCTGTGCAAGTGTGATTTAGAGGTTGGCAAGGGTCTGGGCCATGTTGACACCCAGAATTTAGTTCTCTGGCTCTCTTGTTTCTGAGATTTTCCTCCTCATTTCCCAGCTGCTAATTCTATCCAATCTCAATTCTCTTATTCTTCAAGCAAATAAGACTTTAAAAAAACTTTTTAAAATCTCAAGCGGAGGCACATGGTACAGACTGGGACAAACCCTCAGGTTAAAAACCATAAAAATAGAAAATTCATCCTGTGCCTTCCCTTCTTCCTGTGCTAATCTCCTTCTGATATCTTCCTGCTCTTGTCTGTTCTCTAGTATCTTCAGCTAGTTGTTTTTATATTTTATCCAGAGTTTATAGTTATTATTTGTGGAAAGATTGGTCCAACAGGAACTACCTGGCCATTGCCAGAGCATCTTTTTAAGGTCAATGGTTAAGCCAAATTTTTCCAATTTACCACTATATATGTTGTTCTCACTCCTTTTTACAATATGAAGTCTCAGTGACGTAAAATCGTTTTATTGCATTATCAGAAATGATTGCAAGGGAAGGATTTCCTCTAAAAAGGGAGTACTAAAAAAGTTGCTTAATCTTGTGTAAATGTAATTCTATAGTATTTTGCAAGAGGTTATGGGCGGAATGATCTACACAGATTCTGATCCCACCTGATCACAATTACACAATTTGGGGAAGACTTTTAATTTCTCAAAGTTGTTTTTTCTTTTTATAAGAGAAAGACTGATTCACTCTCCTCTCTACATCCACAAAGTTGACATTAAAATTAAATGATATGCTACACTTAAATGTATTTTAAAATAAAAGCGATTGTACTAACTTCCTTCACCTGGTCTCACCAAATATTCTGAGTATTCAGAGGGGGGATGAGAACACATGGCTTTAGCTCAAACCCTTGACCGCAACTGGAGGACTAGGATAGGGCAGTGTGATGGGTGGCCTAGGGGCCAGCCACTTAGGAAATGCATCCCCAGAAGGCAGTACCATAGGATGGTGTTCCAGGGCCCGATCCTCAATTTTAGGTATATGTAAGCTCAGTTTTACTAGTGTTTCAGAACAGATGAGACTGACTTAACTAACCAAACTCGCAAGTCTGGTGTGCAGGCCAATATGCTAATTTGCAAGAGAGACCAGAGTATCCGTGTTTGATGTGCAGGGTACTTTAACCACTGTATCTATCGGTGGGTGCTAAATTCATAATCCACGTGTTGTTTCCTGATACGGAAATGGGGCAAAGAGAGATGAACAACAATTAGGATAAAAATAACGATAAGACACCTGCTATTGCTAAGTGTTTTATATTCCTTTTTGTTCATTTTCACAACAATCTTGCAGAGAAGACATTATCATTCCTATTTTGCAGCTGAAGGAGCTGAAAGTCAGAGAACTGAACCATCTTTTTGAAGGTCATAATCCCTGGCAGCATTCAAGCCTCTTTTCTGGCTTGAGAGCAGAGCTCTCGTGTGACAGGGAGATTTGTGTCCACAGATCCTATGTCTATGGTAGATGGTGCTGGATAAAGACATGCAAATTCTCTTTCTCAAGTACACCGGCAGGCAAGTGGTTTGTTAAGTCTAGGAACTGGCTACCCTGGGAGGGGTCATCTGTCCAGGTAGGCAAGGCCCCAAAGCATCAGAATACAGAAAACAAAAGACATGGTTAATAGACCAGCATGAAGTTATGCCCCCTGACTAGTGACATTTTGAGCATCTGCTACACTAAACATCGGGCTGCAGTGTTGATCACGTGTGTTGCGGAGCAGAGCTGACAGAGCTCACGAACCTCTCGAATTTCTTTTACTGCAGATCTCAAGGTCACCATTATTCTCACAAGAAGTTTTTGGGGATCAGAGCGTGAAAGAGAGGTGGCCGAGGACCATTTCCTTGTGGCTTCCAGGCCCTCATGCACCTGAACAGAGAGCGCTCTGTGCCCTCGGCGCCCCCAGGGCAGGCCGTGGAGGTCTTCTTCACCCTTTCCAAGGTGCGGGGACACTTTGTGTGCCGGACACTTTGCTGAGTGCTTTAAGACACCTGAATTCATGGAGCCCTCACATTGCGCTCTGAGGTGGGTATAATAGTTGTTCCAGCTCCTCAGATATGGGAATGGAGACGCCAAGAGACGAATAACTTGCCCCGAGGTTGCACAACTAGCAGATAGGGTGGAATCCGAATCCAACCTGTGTGAGTGCAAAGCTGTATGCTTAGCTGCTATGCAAAGATGCAACATCGTTTCCTGGTGTGACACCTACCTTGGCTCTGAAAAAGCAAAGAAGTTGACTTAGTAAAAATGCATTTACTTCAATATCTTGTAATAACCTCTAATGGAAAATAATATGAATATATATGTATACAAATATACATTTATATTTTATATATGCATATAAAGCTGAATCACTTTGCTGTACACCTGAAACGTACACAATCTTGTAAATCAACTCTACTTCAATTTAAAAAGAAAGAGAAAAAAAATACATTTACACCTTTTATCTTCTCTGCCCCACCCCTCCTCAAAATTGTGGGAGAGCATTTCAATAACTTTTACAATTTGCATCATCCTGCTGCCAGTTTGGTCTCGTGGACCTGAAGTAGCAGAGAGGGAAGGGAAAACTTGTGAGGACTTTCCAATGAGCATGCCTCACCCCAGATCTCTAGGTTTATCAGTTTAGGAAGAAAAATAAATATGGACAGCATATTCACTGGAGTCTCAGTGCCTCCAGGATTTTAGGTGGGAGGTGATGGAGTCAGACAAGAAATACCAGAGGCTGCCCCGGACGTCATGCTCTTTCAATGAGCATGTGGTCCAGCCCTACGTTTCTCTCTGACGACGCCCAGTAACATAAGGGGTGGGGTCTAAACTGAGGATGATCACGGTGGTTATTCCGGCTATCGTTTTCTACTTTTCCAGATTTTAGGGAAGTTACTCAGAAGAGACGGAAAAGGAGACAGTTTGAACTCCATCCTTTATTGCCCATGGCTGGGTTCTGCACTCTTCCCTCCCTGTAGGTTCTGAGCCTCAGAAGATCTACACTGTGTCTTACTTAGAAATCTGCATTTTTGACAAGCAGGAAAATCTCAGATTGACGGCGAAGTGACAGCCGCAGGCATGGTGTAGTTAGGACACACTTACGTGTTAGATGGTAATATTATGTTTTAAAAATATCTTGACACTTTACATTTCCACTAATACAAACAAGAGAAAGTTGAATAGAATAAATATAATGAACTCTGTTAGAAATAAATTGCATGTTGGTAGCTCTAATATGGTTCATATAAAAAAGAGATTGTAGGATGTAACATGGTACAACATAAATATAGGGTTCAGGACAATCAGTGTTAGCGTCCAAGTCAAACGATGTGATAGTTCCACACCATACACTTTTGTATCACTGTACACTTACATGTCCATCGGTGTCATTACTTTTTGAGAGAGCTCCTTATGCATTGGAGTATATCTGTAAAAGGATGACCAGAATTAGAATGGGGTAGAAGCCCTCAACCGAAACCAACCCCTGCAAAATGTTCAGGGTTCTGTAGCAAAAGAGCTGAATTTATTCTGTGCAGACACAAGGCACAGAACTAAGACCCACTGAGAAATTCATGGAGAAGTGGATTTTACCTTTATATGAGGAAGCTCTTTTTAATAATGAGCGTTGTTCAAAAGTGGAGTGAATTTTCCTGAATCACAGAAGGTATTCAAACAGAATAAATAATCATGAGTTGGTGATGTTGTAGATGAAATTTCTGAATTAAGTAGGCAGACTCATTTCAAAGATACTTCCTCACTCTAAAATTCAAAGCCAATTTTTAATCCTTTTTGGGGCCTAAGTTTTCTCATAGGTAAGATAGTATACACCTTGTAGAGTTTTATTAGTATATCATGATTCCTTTTATTATAAAAATATAAAACTATTTCAAGTGACTAGATTATTTTTCTTCAGTATTTCTTTGGAAAAAGGAGTGTGAGTCTATATGATTGCACAGGGTAAATCTGATTTCCACCCTGAAGCTAGTGTCGAAGATGGAATGGTCAGCCTCTTCCTACTTATTCCCAGCTCTGGGACTTCTGGCTTGGCCTCAGTGGTCAATTGTGTCCCATTAGCTAGCTCTCTGTTCTGTAAATGTGAGCAGTGAGATTAGGGCTTGAGGAGAGGGAGGTGGAATAAGGCTTTCCAATTTTATTGCTGAGTTCTTCCTGTTTGAAGATCTTGAATCAAAGCCTCTGCTACTCTGATAAGTTTCTCTTCTTTCTTTTAAACAAATTGTGGACAAATTAAATTGGCTTTATCAATTTAATAGTGGGGGAAATTGTAAATCTCCCCCCTCCACACTTTTGGATTGACAAGGACTCTGTTAACTGGAAAATATACAAACACATCAAAGCCCCAAACTGACCAGGTTTTGAGTTGTCCTAATAAATAGAATTTGGAAGAGGCCAATCACGGATTCTTTTTAAATCTGTCACTTCTCCCAAACCATGTATAATCATTTCCATGTGAGAGGCTCTATGTTTGGGCATCTGAAACGGACTGATGGCAAAATGATGGACAAAGATAACTGTTTATAAATTTTGTGAGTGACTTTTATTGACACTTAGCGAGACTTCCTTGTCCTAGTTCTATAACCCACAGCACAAAGTGCCCTGAACTTTGCCTACGCCTCCTTTATTTGGTCTGATAAGGCTTCCTCATTTGTATAGTTAATTAGACACCAGAGTTAATTAAAAACCTGATGAATACTTCCTGCCACCTGAATTCCTCAAGGTCTATTATAATTGCTGGTTATTTTGTTTATTCATAATAACTCTGTTGGAATTTCCTCTCTGATTGGACTCAGGAGAATTCTTCTATGTTTTCTTTAAAACTTTTACAACTTCTTTCCCTAGACAAATCTTCTGTGGAAGACTAGCCAAAGAAAACAGGAACAATAAGAGTTATTGTGGCTGGAGCAGTGGAGAGGATCCAGGACCCCAACTTTCTGGCCCTTCTCTTTCATGTGACTCCACTTAAGAATGCACTGGTCTGTCCCGTGTTTAAGCAGGAAAAGTCTTTACTCCCCTAAATTACTGACCCACTTGGAACATTCCATCTAATGGTAGCAGTGGTTCCTGACAATAGCTAGTTTCTTTTCTCAGGCTAGTAAGTGGCCTTTGAGAACTTATTTCACTGTTGATTGCTGTTATGGAGAAATAGGTGAGGGAGTAGATGATGCACAATCTCTGCTGCCTTTGATTTTGGGCAGGAACGAGTCAGAATAAGTCACGTGAACTGACCATATATCTTGGTCACTGACACGTACACATAACTTGTAATGAATACTATTGTGAGATTCAAAATCAGCAGCAAAGACAGTCTACTGAGAAGTTAGATGAGTATAAACAGTTTAAAAGAGGGATATATTTTGCTTTCCTTTTACACCCCTTATAAAAAAATGTACATTCATGATTTGAGCTGCTTTCAGATGCATTAGGATTGTACCCCTCTGGTCCTATTTGCTGAAGATATGGGTTTATAGTCACAAGTAGAAATAGTCTCAGGAGTGGTTTTGCTCTACAAGTAGTGAGAAAGAATGGTTTAAAACCAACTACTCTAAAATCTTTTAGATCAACATTTATGGGAAATGCCCTCAAAATTTAATTGTCAACAATTTTGTGTAGTTGGATCAACTCACTTAGATGCTCAAGAGTACATTTTCCAACTAATTTTGCCCTGGAGGTTTTCCAAGCCACTGTTTAAAATTAATTATTTCACGGGTGCCTCATTGAGGGTTTGTTTTTTTTTAAATGGCAAAGGTGAGATGTTTATAAGTGCCTTATATTTTTTCCAGACCAAAATGACATTAATAATGTCCTCCAGTGTGGAATTTTGGCACCCAGGCTGGAAGAAGACACAGAATTCTGTTTTGAAGAAATGTTGGCCCTAACTGGGGAATATTCCTCCTCGCCCGTCTTCTAGTCTGACGTAAGTCTAATTACGTTCTTAATTTTTATAAGATGATTCAAGTCTATTAAAAAGATATAGCTCTTTTAAAATCTTGCAGCAAGAATGTGTGCCCTGGGCTCTTGTTAGCAAATATACCCTTGATCACAACCTACTTCTCTTTGTGGTTTCGTTTCGGGCAGAAAGAGGGAGTGTCCGAAGGATGTACAGTTCATCCATCCTTCGTAGATTTGTGTTTCACAAAGTCTGGTCCGTGGGCCAGCAGCACAGAATCACTGAGGCCTGGCCCCCGTGCTCTTCTGAAATCCGAACCTCTGGCCTGCGACAAAGACCCCTGCAATGAACTGAGCAGGGCTACGCTCTGGGTGGACCCATCCTCTCCAAGCTCTAATCTACCCGGACCAAGCCAGACCACGGAATCTTTTTACGACATGGTGCTGTGGTGTTAGGCCCTCAGAGACCTTGGAAGAAGCAGTCGTGTAGAGAAAGAATCCAATTTTCTGAGAAGCCACAGCTGTACAGCACCCCCTCTCTGGTCTCCGCCGTCTGTGTGGACGGGCCCCTGCCTGGAGAGAGAGCCACCAGAGCTTGTAATTCCCCTCTTTGGTCAGCGTTCACCCACCTCTTATATGCCATTGGGTCTCAGAAGTCTCAGTTTCTTTTTTATTTTAATCATTAAATAGAAATGCAATATTGCTGTGGCTTTTGTAGGAATGTTCTTCAGGATGTCGCGGACGTGTCTTCTCTGTCCTCAATGCATAGGAGGCCGCTCAGTGTCACCCGGGGAAATTTTCCTTAGGTCTTGCTGCTACTGACAGCTGTAGCCTTTCACGTAAATAACGTTCAGTCCATCTCACGGGCAATGTGAGTGTTGTAACTGCTCTTTTTTTTGGCCAAGCCATGCAGCTTGTGGGATCTTGGTTCCCCGACCAGGGATTGAACCTGGGCCCTCTCAGTGAAAGCCCAGGGTCCTAACCACTGGACCACCAGGGAATTCCCTAACTGCTTATGTTTTTGGCTTTGCTTTGGTAACTAGGCAATTCAGCATTAAATGTGTGGCCCACTTTTAATAACTAATTGCAGGCCATTATGACACATATAATTGTTAACTTTTCTTGTTTTTAATCTCATTATGTGACACCAATTCTTCCTTTACCAAGATTTTTAAATCTTTGGGGCAAAATCTTTTAATTGTCCAATATATGTTTTTGATTCTTTAAATTCTTTAGGAATGAAGATATAAATTCAATAATAAACAAAATGGAACGAATTAAATTTTTGTTTTCAATTGTGCTCTGCGCATAAAAGATACTTAATAAAAATTTGCTGAATGAGTGGTGAATTCTGGAAGGTCTGTAAAGAAAATTTGGACATAAGCTATTTTAGCAGAGGATACAGGAATAGAACCAATGGTTAGTAATAATAGTAATAAAAATAGCGATTGCGAGCTATATGCTATAGACGCGACGTCACTTAATCTTCACAAGGAATGAATGAGCAAGATATAACTATTACAGATAAAGACAGAGAGCCACAGAGAGGGTGATGACATCCCCAGGTCACCAGAGGGTAAGTGGCAGAGCAGGAAGCTGAGCACATCTTATAGTCAAACCCTTGGTTCAGGTATCGGTGAGAACCCAGAGGATACGGGACTTTGGCTGGCTTCTCTCCACTTTGCTCCAGGTGTTAATTTGCTCAGCCTAACTCAGCTTTCAGCTGAGGTGGTCCTGTTTTCCGAGCTCAAACAAGATTAATACAAACTCTTTTCTTACATCCTGGATGAAACCCAATGTCTTCCCTGAGTTCTCCTTGGATTCCTGGAGACATTTGTTCCCATGCTCTATTCTGGCCCAAAGTTCCTGCTTCGTGGGTTCTGGAACTTCTACCGTTTCTCCTTTTGGACTATTACTTCTCACTTCTCTCTGTGCTGTGCCGACCCAAAGTGGAAGTCTGTTGCTTTGGCTGATTTCCACAAGCCCTCTCTTGTGATGCACTTGTGTGTGGCAGATTTTAGGAAGGTGTGGGGAGACAGAGACTATTTACAGGCAGAATCTCAAACCACTTAGAGTTGGTCATTGGGCGCTCCAGGCCCTACATGTCCTTGGGCTGCCTTGCTCAGGACATTGCTTGGTGGCCACTTTGTCCATCAGGTGCCAGGCTTGTGGCTCAGCACCTCTCCCTTCTCCCCACCCAGTGGCTGCACAACCTGGAAATGGGTATTGGAGATAAGGGAGTACAAAAGGCATCCATGTGACTCGAGCATGGAGATCTTTAAGGTAATCCACTTTAAGACCGTCAACATGCAGGACAATTGATGTGCCTGAGAAGGCCCCCTGTGGTCCAGGTGTTTTTCTGCTTCTTCTTTCCCACCACCCCTTTCATACTGACCCTTTTCCTGCTTAACAGAAGGAAGGGGTACCTTGAGCTCATCCCAAATCTTACTACAGCATATTGTTCTGAGACTTTGTTTTTTCTTGGCCAAGCCATGCAGCTTGTGGGATCTTAGTTCCCTGGCCAGGGATTGAACCTGGGCCCTCAGCAGGAAAGCACAGGGTCCTAACCACTGGACCGCCAGCAAATTCCCTTACAGCATATTGCTCTGGAGTGTTAACACCTTCATGCAAAGGGATCCTTTGAAATATTGATGTGGGTCTAAGAAACTGATAAACTCTAGCAAGTGGGTAGCTATTCCTTTTTAAGTCAGGTGGTTTCCAATTCTTGGCTTCCAAAAGAATTGAAGGAGAACTTGATTGTCAGCTGACAGATCATTTAAAAATACATTTTGAGGATACATAACTATGCTAATTTGAGGAAATAGAACTCGGGGAGAATTCAGCAGTTGAGTGACATTGTATCCCCAGATGTCTTCATTCCCATCTACTTATTTAGGTGAGTAAGGAATTTTCAGCATTTTCATCAATAAAAAAGAAAAGTCAGGATAGAATTAAATGCTGTGCCCTGTGTCATTTTAGCAACACGTTGTCATCACCTAAGGATAAAGGAATGCATCAGAAAAAAAGGACTGTGCAAAATCTGTTCGGATGACCATTTCCAATTTTTCTTTTACTTTTCATGTAATATATTTGACCGTATACTGCATGTCCTCAGTGGCGTCATACTGCTCATTTGACTGATAATTCAATCCACACATTTTAAAACATTTCGAACTTTAGATTCATAGGAAATAAACAACCAACTCCAAACTGTAACTTTCATTCATTGAGGGTAATCAATAAAAAGGCTTTCAAACATAAAAATATATTAAATTTGAATAAAATTCTATGGCAGAAATGGAATGGAAACCCAAGTTGAAGGGTAAAACAAACATTAACAAAAAATAAGATAAACAGAAGCATAAAAAGAAATAAATGAAGTTGTAGTGGTTTTTTTCCCCAGTAACTCAGGAGATCATCTTGCACAGGACTCAGTGCAAAGGTACCCAAACCACGTGCAAGAGTCCTGCCGGGATCCAGAGCGTGGGCGCTTCTGCGCATGCGCGAGAGGAAGCGGGCTGATGAAGATGGTTCGTGATTCTGCTTCTGCAGGAGTCACCGCCACCGGCCGGGGGTTCCATGTGCCCTGACCTTGTAGTTATTACTCAGTTTTTCTTTCTTCAATATACTTACTCTGCACTGAAAAACAAAATGCTTTACAAAGACTACCCAATAAAAACCGTGTTATCTCTTCTCCCCACATGGTGCAGTAAAGACCTAAGCATATCAGGGAACTTTCCTGAAATACTACAAGTAAGTGGAAGGAAGAGGAAGGGTCCTCATTCTCGGGTTATTGGACAGTAAATAGTGACTGCAGGTGGGGGTGGAGGCACATTGCTGGAGGATTTTCGCCATCCTCGTGGTTTAGCGTGACTTGTTAAAACTCTGCTGGAGACCAAGCTGCTTCTTTTGACATTTCCTGGAATTGCCTCTTGAAACAGGCCCGATCAGGTTTGCCCCTGCCGGCTCTCCCGCGCCTTCACCCAGTTCCTCCAAGGGTGACATCGCACATAACTGCAGAGCAATGTCAGAGTCAGGACTCTGCCGGCTAAATAGCAGAGGAGATTCTCCTCGGCTGTATGGCTACTCCTTCACCTCGTGGAGCTCAGGTGAGCTGAGCGTGGTGACACCCAGGAGGAGATGAGGGAAGGCGCAGGGGGACACGGCAGGAGTGGGAGGGCACCATAGTGGGGACACAGTTTGCTGATTCAAAAAATGCCCCTCCTGATGGCCCCCAGGAGACGAGCCCCAGGAAACTTGGGGGCAGCCGCTGTCCTGTCCAAGAGGGATAGTTAACATCACACCCACGTGGCCCCGTGGAGACAGGAGGGAATCCTGATTTTGAGGTGCTGGAATAAGGATGGATCTCTGCAAGTGATGCCTTCTCTGATATTTCCCCTTGAGATATAATCCACATACCATAAAATTCACTCTTTTAAAAGTATACATTTCAGTGGTTTTTAGTATATTCTCAGAGTTGTGCAACCATCACCACTACTGTATCTGATCCTGGAATATTTTCATCACCTCAGAAAGAAACCCCATGCCCATTAGTCCTCCCTCCCCACTCCTCCCTCCCTTTGGCCCCTGGCAACCATTTCTGTCTCTATGGACTCGTGTGATGTGTCTCTTACGGGCATTTTAAAAAAGTAGAATCACACAACATGTGAGCTTTTGTGCTTGGCTTCTTTCAGTCAGCACAGTGTTCTCAAGGTTCTTCCATGTCGCAATCCTTCATTCCTTTTATTTTTATTTTATTTTTTATTTTTTGGCTGCGCTGGGTCTTCATTGCTGGGTCCGGGCTTTCTCTAGTTGTGGCGAGCGGGGGCTACTCTTCATTGCAGTGCGCGGGCTTCTCATTGCAGTGGCTTCTCTTGTTGCGGAGCACGGGCTCTAGGGCATGAGGGCTTCAGTAGTTGTGGCTCGCAGGCTCAGTAGTTGTGGCGCATGGGCTTAGTTGCTCTGTGGCATGTGGGATCTTCCCGGACCAGGGCTTGAACCTGTGTCCCCTGCACTGGCAGACGGATTCTTAACCACTGCGCCACCAGGGAAGTCCCAATCCTTCACTCCTTTTAATGGCTGAATAATATTCCACTGTGTGGATATAAGATTTTTCCACAGACAAAGGCAGACTGAGGACATGGGTGGCGGAGGGGAAGGACCATAGGGCCCTGCTCTGTTTCAAATTGAAAGAAATTAAAGAATCTCTATTTACTTCATTATGCACCAGGGATGTGAAGAGAAAATGTTATTTGCCTGTCTCATCTACCTATTTTCAAATCTCCTTTAGAAATTTAGTTCAAAGGTGTTGGTTGATTACATCTTCATTTTCATGGTTGTGTCACATTTGTACTTCAGAAAGGTTTCCTGTTATATAAGGTCTTTCATGGTTTGACTTCAACCTATTCACCAGCCTAGTGGTTCCCAAACTGAGTGCTGAGGTGCCTTTGGGTACCACAAGAAAATTGGCGGGGCGCTGCAGGAATTTCTGAAATTTTCACATTTAGGGTACTCAAGACTAGGTACTACTAGTTAAAGATAGGTTACAGTTTCAACATTAGACAGTGACACATTCTGATGGAGTAATATCTCTGTGGAGCTGGGATTTTGGTGGTAGCTCTGAGAAAAGGAAAGCACTGTGTGAAAATCATTGTTAAACAGGGAGCGGGGTGGCTGTGTTCAATCTGATTCCAAGATTTGAGAAGTTATGGAGTGGCCTGATAACTGATGTACACATCCCTCAAATATGTAACTACGATTATTAAAGAATGAAATAAAAGTATGCTTTTCCTTTGTTGCATCTTAAGTGTTATTTGAACCCAACTACTTAATAAATGAAATGTTTAAAAATTTCTTTTGGTTTTAGGTGTGCCAAAAAAAAATTACTGAGAAACGAAGGTTGCAATAAAACAATAAGTTTGGGAATCTTTGCTCTAGTCCTTTTTCCCCTTAATTTCTGATCCTTGCTACATTGAATTCTCATTATTTCTAAAACATATCCCTCCCTTTCATGAGTCCATGTGTCTCTTTAACTTGGAGTTCCCCCTTTCTCTCCATTCTTCTTTTTCCTGGAAAACTTTTTTTCACCTTTCAAGACTCCGCTCAAATACCCCTTCCTCTGGGAAGCCTTCCTGGACTTCTCCAGGCAAAATCGGTTGCTAAATCTTCAGTGATCTCATAAAAACCAGTCCATCCTTCCACTCCAATGCCCACAGTGGGTCACTGGGCTGTGAGTTTGTTTGGATTACTCAACTTCCTCTCCCAATCTGAGTTCCACAATCACAGAAACCACATCTTACCACCTCTGTACCTCCAGCCTGGTGCCTAATGCACTGTAAATGACTGGGTAGCTGCCTGGATAGACTGAGGATAGTGCAAGCTACCATCACTTCTCTTTCAGGATTCACATTTTTCATTGGAAGCAATTTACTACGGCATTACTGGAGAAGACTGTAAATAATCATGATTGCATTGCCAATAAAGCTTTATAATCAATCAGAGAGACCACTGGAATACAGAGTGTGACAATCTCAAAGACAATTGCCTGACCACTACCTCAAAAGCATGTGGCAAACACAAAAGTTGTGACAATCTAAGATCTCCATTTTAAACCATAGAGTTCACTGCAAGTTCAGCCTGAATTGGGCTTAAATGAAATGAAATCGATAGCAGGTGAAAGCTCAACAGGTTCCAGAATAATTATATACTTGTTATGATGTTCTCGCTAATTGGAGCACCAGCTCAACGAACCTCAGCTTCTGGAACTGCTCCGGGGGTAACTGGCAGACACATCTGTTTGGGACGAATCTGCATATTTGCTCATTTGCCAAAAATGTAAAGTAGAACCCTGAATTCGCTTCAGTTCACTTCATCGCTGCCAAGCTGAAGATTCAGCCGAATATATTACAGTGCTCCCCCGTCTCCTGCACATGCCAAATTTCACCCATAAGTGAACATTCAAAAACGGCCATTTAAAAGCGGGTTGTCTGGAATGGTGATGCCCTGAGATACGTACATCCTTTGGACGGATGGATGTTACTCTCATTTATCCAAATAGGAGCTGAGTGCTCACACCAAAGAGGCGAGTGATAAAAAGAAACTTTGTGGAAGCTCTTATTTTCGAGAGTAAAATGAGACTTGCATTTTCTTAAAGGAAAACCCCTTTAACTCGCATGTCATTCCCTTTGGCAACGTGTGCGTTAATAGATAAGTATTGGCTTCGGGGTTTCAAAAATGGTGCTTCTCCCAGAATTAACGTCTAACCTTCGTTAGTCCCGGGGGTGTTCTCTCTAAAATAACTTCTGTCACAGCCCTTGAAGGCCATGTTCATTTTACTTTATCATGGTTCTTAAATTATAATAATCCTCCCATCCCTTGGATTTGGTATAGAGCAATTTCATATTTACATGGTACTGGGCAAATTCAAGTTCTCTTCCAACGTTCTGCAAAAATACAACTCAGCTTCCAGAGCAGCAGCCGCCTGCGGGGGTGGAATGGGAGATAAGACAGCTTCACCGCCTCTTCGCAAAGTCCGACCGTTAGAACAGACCCTCACTCTGCTCCTCTTGGTGAATAGCTACGGAATCGTTATTCAGAGCGAGGAGCAGTGAGTGACTGAGTTAGCTTTGGGGTAGAAATTCATTTATGGGGAACGTCCTTACCTGCCAGGCGAGCTCCGTGGGCCTGGTGGGGGCCTGAAGCTCCTCCTCCCCAGGCCCCCTGCCTGTTTCCTTGAACTGATGCCATGAGTCAAGGATCCACTGGGTCCCGACTGTGGGCCAGACGCTGTGTGTCCAGGAGTGAAGGCACCATTTGCCTGCCCCGAGGAGTTCACAGTCCAATGCGAGACACAGACCGAAAGTAACAGAACCCAGAAACGTCAAGATCAGAATAAAATGATAATATGGTTGAAACAGGGTGATGGGAAGAGAATAATTTCTGGATATAAGGAGAGTGCTGGTGGTCAGGGAAGGCTCTTGTGAGGAGTAGCATTTAAGATGAAGCCAAGGATGAGAAGGAGCCAGCCTTGAAGGGACCTGGGGGAAGAGCATCCCAGGGCGGGGGAACAGTAAGTGCAGAGCCCTGAGGACAGAATCACCGAATCCCTGTCCCACCCCCGCCCCCTTCCCTGCCTCCCATCGGTTCCCCCGTACTTTGTTTCGTACATGTCAGTTGACCAAAGATTCCATCAGGTAAACCCTCTGCGTGGGCCCAAAGGGTCTAGGTGACCCCCAAAAGCCAGCCATACCTACTACCCAGAAGCCAGGGGTCTTAATAAATTACAGGAACTAATATTTAAATCCACAAAAACTAAAAATGCAGAGTTTTGTAGAAGATAGTTTTGTGGGGGGTGGCTCTGTGTTTTATCAGTAAACCCTGGGAAACTTACAGACCTGTAAGGCAGGTCCTGTTCTAACATTCTGTGAGGTCTATTTAACCGCAGGTTCTGTACAAAGATGAGGAGCTGCTATTTTGCCTGTTTGGTCTCTGAAAGGTTGCTAGCCTCTCGGATTCCTTTTAGGTACAGGAGTCTGAACCAGGCAGACCCGGCACTAACGGCTGTGCTCTCACCTGTGGCCGGCGGGCATTCCTGGGGCTGGGGGCACCCTCAGCATCTTTCAGTGACGTCATCTGCAGTCATCACATCCGTGGTTCTTCCTGCTCCAACAGGGTATTTCCACTGAGAAGAGGTAAAATGAGCATCAAGGGTGGCAGTGCCTTTGGACAACCTGTTGCCATCTTCCTGGGATTAAGACACAGAAGAACGCAAAGATGGGACAGCTTGGCCTGGTGGGAGGGGCCGCAGTAAGGGCTGGTGATGCTCTCCCAGAAGCCTAAAGAATTCCCACCATTGTTCAAGACCCAGCCCAGATGACTCTCTGAAATTCTGCCTGATCACACCTCTTCCCAGTCCCGAGGGCACCATTGGTCTACACAGTCTCTGCACCTGTGGATCTTTGTACTTGTCCATCCCAGTGAATTAGGGTGTATCTGGCTGTAAACCTAGATCCCTATTTGGTCTGTGAGCTTGTCTGCATTTGGCTCATTTAGCTATCTCCAGAATGCCTGCTCGAAAGTTGTTTGCTGTAAATGAAGAAGTAAATGCATGAGGTATAATCCATGCAGCTCCACCGAAGCAATATCAGCAATACTGGCTGCAAACCAGTAGCACAGCCCAATGCACTGTGTCAACTTGGAGGAGGACAGGGGTGCCTTCCTCAGCAGAAGCCCCGTCTTCAAGAGATAAGGACCATCGCCCACTTAGGACTGTTAATCTTTCATCCAGATAGACGTTTTATTTTCCTCTGCGTTGGAAAATAGTGGGCAGGAGGTGGAGGAACTGAGATGTTTTGATGAAATCATCTCATTACTTAGTGGGTTAGCCTGCACCCTATTTTTGTGGTTGTGTAACGTCTGCCAAAATGTGTTTCAGCCTCTGTCTTAGTAAGTGCAATCTTCTGAACAAAATGGAATCTTTCTTTGAAGGTTGAAGCTATTGTAATGCCCTAAGGCTATCATAACATCCAGACCCCTGCCATGGTTTCTTCTGGAAAATGCATAGGAAATATAGCCAAGTCTTCGCTGACCCCAGGGCATGACTGGCACAGTAAATTTTTGAATAAATCTGAAAATAATCTGGTTTCCTTATGACCCACACTTTTCTTTCCAAAGCCATAAGCTATAAAAAATTCGGATGGGTTTATGTCTCTGGTTAATCAAGGTTTACTGTCTGCTTTAAACTTAGTGCCAAGTGACACCCAGTAATCATTCTTTGTTTGGAGCATCCCAGCAGCAGAGAAGTCAAATTCGTCACCAGGTGACAGTTGCACTCACGTTCCAGAAGAGAGACAATTCATAAACCCCTCATCTTTATTTATTTTTCTTTTACCCCCATCAGGGAATTTTCTAGCCTGATGCTATGAGCAGACAGACCATGACCTTCCACACGACTGTAATATCTCTTCAGTTGGTGTGTTTAGTAAGAAGTCTCTGGAAAAATGGATATGGAGAAAGCAGGCTATATAATTCCTGCCTTCCTAGGATATGTCACAGTGCTTAGTGGGTGATGAATGCTGATGAGCATTGACTACTTCCTCAATCAGGCCGTGTGTGTGTGTGTGTGTGTGTGTGTGTGTGTGTGTTTTGCAGCTGCCGTCTAGACTAGACTCTCTGTTACTAAACCGTCAGGATGATCACAAATAATCAAGGCAAAAAAAATGAAATGACATCAGATGCATCATTTAATCCATCTACAATATTAACAATGTGGCTTAACAAAACATTCCTGGAATGCATTTTGCCTTAATAATGTATCAGTGGCAATAGCTGCAAAGAATTTCTGAAATCTCAGTCAAGTCCCAGATGTGAACATGGTTTTATGAATTTAAGTATAACAAAATAATTCTTTTGACTAGAGAGTATGTAATGGGAATGGGTTTCATTTGATGATCATTCCTTTGTATGTCATCTACATCTGAAGACAAAAGAACCTGGATCAAACACCTGCTGCCAGGGTGCTTTGTTTGGGTTATTAACCCTCCTAAACCTTGGAACCTGCTGTTGGGAGGAGAAGGGTGCAGAGGAAGGCTGTTACTGGGGGACGCGGGCCTGGAGTCTGACGACCAAGCTTCACTTCTCAGTGACGGAGACACACTGGTCCAGCTGTCGACCTTCTCTGAGTCCCATTTCCTCATTCAATGGATGTGGATAACAATATAGCCCTCACAGGATTGTTAGGAGGAATTAGATGGAGATATTCCAAGTAAAACACCTGGAATATAACAGGTGCTCCCCGGGTGTACAGGCTGTTCACTCTCCTAATAAGCTTGAAGAAACCCTTCTCCTTATATGAGACTGAGATCAAATGACGCAAGTCAAATTACTCAGCACAATCAATAAATATTGAGCAATGAAAAACAATGTGAAAGCACTCTGTCAATATAAGTTATTATTAATGACAAAATTTAACAATCAAGAGACTTTCCCTCCCACTAAAATGTCTAAAACTGTATGCAACATAGGAGGCAAGTCTTTTTCAGGTGCTGGTGTCAATGCCTGAAAAGCTATTACACATACTATGCTTGGTCTTTAAATGCTTCAAGCGAAATGATAAATCCAGTCCAGGTTACTCCATTGTGGTCAGAGGGGAGGACTGCCAGTGGTCTGTAATAAGTTAAAGATGCACCTACTAAAAAAGTAATAATAAGAAACATAGCTAAAAAGCCAATACAAGAAATATTAAGTATTAAAGAATATTAAAATTATTTGATTACCCCAGATGGAAGCAGGAGGAGAGAAACAGGCATTAAAAAATATGAAAAAATAGAAAACAAAGAGATGGTAGATGAAAACCCAACCATATTAATAATTACATTGAATGTAAATGAACCGAACATTCCACTTAAAGACAGACTGGATGGAAGTCAAGACTACGGTGGACATAAAGCTGCTCTACCAGACCCTCTTCAAGGAATGACTTGTTGCTCATGCCCTTCCCAGTGTGGTCCACATCCAATTACTGACTGAGGCAAGAACACAAAGACCTGACCATTTCAGCCCAAGGTGGGAAAACTCTGACAAGCCCCGCATGCGCCAGAGCTCCCTCTCGGGTCAGCTGAGTCTCTCTGCAAAGACTTCAGTGCAGCTTGACTTCTTCTTCGGCCCCATCCTGCTTACTCCCCGCCCCTGCTTCCACAGTTGCTGACTCCAGTAAATACTCTGCACAGCAAACTCCAGTTCAGCGTCTGCTTTTGGAGAATGTAGCCTATGACAAAGACCCAATTATATGATGTCCATAAGAGAGGGACTTTAACCGTAAAGACAAGTAGATTAAATAAAAGGCTAAGTGAAAGAAGCCAATCTGAAAAGGCCATATCCTGTGAGTCCCACTTCTGGCAAAGGCAAAACCACAGAGACAGTAAAGAGATCAGTGGTTGCCAGGGGTGGGTGCAGGGGGAAGGATGAATTGGTGGTACACGGAAGATTTTTAGGGTGTTGAAAATATGCTGTATGGTACCATAATGATGAACACATATCATTATACATTTGTCCAAACCCATGGAATCTACAACACCAAGAGTGAACCCTCATGTAAACTATGGACGCTTGGTGATAATTATGTGTCAGTCAACTGTTCATCGATTGTAACTAATGTACCATCTGATGGGGGTGTTGACGGGGGGCTGGGGGGAGGCAGGAAGCTATGCATGTGTGGAGGAGCAGGTATATGGGAAATCCGTACCTCCGCCTCAGTTTTGCTGAGAACCTAAAACTGCTCTAAAAGAACTGCCTTAAAAAAAGAAGAAAAAACACAAATCACATGGTTTACTTAATCAATTAACAAACACAAGGCAAAAAAAGCAAGAAAAGAGACATGGGGTATTCAGCACATTTTGGAGAGAGTGCAGGCAGAAGCAAGTGCTACCTTATCTGAACCCTGAGCTCTGCTAGGTTCACCTGTCCTGTCTCTTCCTCTGCCTCATCTGCCTTCAGTGACAATGTGGTTACAAGGACAAGAATTGAGGTTTGAGCAGGGGGCCTCACAGACAGAAGATGTCCTGGGCCAGTGACACACCCTTGCTCTACTGGAGTGATGTAGGTGCAATAAAACCTGGCCATAGCTGTTGCTTGCTATTCGCTTGTTGAACAGGCTTGGGTTTTGTTTCTCTTGAGGCCAGAATGAATGTCACCAAGGATGGTGAATTAAGGCCTCTTGAGTATTGAGTGCCCATGAATATGTACTGTAACCTGAATATTTTGAGCTCCTTGTATATTTAGTTCTGTATACATCTCTTAAATGTTTAATGTATCCTGAATATTTAGTACCTCCAGGGTACTTGGTATGTCATGAATATTTAGTATCCAGGTGCTGCATGAATATTAGGTATTTTTTTGCTCCTTCCACCCCTTTTACCTATGTTTAGCACACAGACGCTCTACTTTGTAACTCCTTATCTTTACTTAACGCATTTTAGACATTTTAACATTTTGGGCATTGTTTATTCTTAAAAAGATTTTGCTTACTAAGTTATCTATACTTAAAACACTTTAAAAGTTTTTGCCAATGCTTTAGAAACTACAAACATTTCCATCGTTTATAATAAAATTGAACATTTTCAAAATAAATGTACATTACATGTGCAAGACCTCTACACTGAAATTATAAAACACTGCTGGGAGTAATTTAAACAGGCTGCCATAAGTGGAGAGATATACCATGTTCATATTTTGGAAAACTCAATATTGATAAGATATCCAATCTTCCCAAATCAATTCATGGATTCTACACAAGTCCAGTTAAAAAAAATTCGAGCAGTCTTTCTTCGGAGAGGTGGGGTGGGTAGAAATCCACAATTTGATTCTAAAATCTACATGGAAATGCAAAATAGTTTTGAAAAAGGAGAAAAAAGCTGAAGGACCTAAACTACCTGGTTTCAAGACTTCAAGACAGTGAAGTGTTGGATACACGTGTAGAATAGCGTACAGAAACAGATTCATGCTGATTTTCAACAATGGTGCTCAAGTGATTCAATGGGGGAGAAAGATAATCTCCTCAACAATTTGAGCCGGTTTAACTAGATAAAAAAAATGCACTGCAACCTATACCTCATACTATATATAACAATTAATTTGTTGCCAAGGGGGAGGGGGTTGGGGAGGGATGGATTGGGAGCTTGGGGTTAGCAGATGCAAACTATTGTATACAGAATGGATAAACAACAAGGTCCTGCTGTATAGCACAGGGAACTATATTCAATATCCTGTAGTAAACCATAATGGGAAAGAATATGAAAAATAATAATACATATATATCTGAATCACTTTGCTGTACAACAGAAACTAACACAACATTGTAAATCAACTATACTTCAATTAAAAAAATGAAAAAATTAATTTGACATGTATCATTACCCTAAATGTAGATGCTAAAAAGCAGAAAATGTAGGAGAAAATCTTCATGACCTTGGGGTAGACAAATATTTCTTAGACACAAAACACTAGCGATAAAGAAAAAGTTCAAATTGGAGTCTATTGAAACTAAAACTTTCTGCTCTTCAAGGCCACCATGAAGACAATGAAGAGGCAAGCCACTGACTGGGAGAAAATATTCACAATACATATATCTGACAAATGTCTTGTATCCAGAACTCAGTAGTAAGAAGATAAACAATTCTTTTTAAAAATGGGTAAAAGACTTGAACAGATACAAAAAAGAAAAAAAAAAAAGGAGAAGAGAACCACAAATGTCCAATAAGCATACAAAAAGATGATCAACATCACTAGTTATCAGAGAAATGCAAATTAAAACCAAAACAAGATACCACTTCACTAAAATGAAAAATATGACAACACCAAGTGTTGATAAAGATGTGAAGCCACTAGAACTTCCCTACCTTGCTGTGGGAGGATACAGTCATGCAGCTACTTTGGGAACCTTGTGCCACTTTCTTACAAAATTAAATGTGCTCCTATTTATGACCCAACAATCCTACTGCTAGGTATTTATCAAGGGAAATGAAAACATGAATATTACAAAAACTGTCTCCGTAGGAGTTTTCAAATCACTGAACACAATACAGATAAAAGGCAGCACGTCTCCACCAAAGTGGTTTTCAAGGGCTTATTTCAGATGATAAAACCGTGCTAGAGCAATGAAATGGTTACTTTGCATTTGTTTTAGAAAAAGGACAGAGAGAATGGAGATGGACTTCAGATCACAACCTCAACATTCTCCAGGAGCTATGGAAACAGAACTAAATAGTGCTCAGAGATGACTAAGCAACTGATGCTACAGAAAATGCATTGTCTTGTTTCCATTTTCTTCTGGCTGTTGCTCTGAGAGCAAAGAATTCGTGAGACATGAAACTAAATATTGGATCATGAATTTTAGTCCTGGACTTGCTACAGGAGAAGTGCTTGATCTTGGCTAAACATTCCGCCTCTGTGTCTCATTGTTTTAAACCTAGCTGTTGAGATTGTTTGCTTATTCGGCCAGCATTTCTGAGGCCCCCATTGTATGCTAGGCTGGATGGCTTCGCATTATTTTCCCCCTCAAGTCTTTAGAGAAAGATGCTTATACTGACAGGAGAGGCCGTTTTTTAGTTCACATCCCTCACTTAGAAGATGGTGTAAACTGAGACCCAGAGAAGTTAATAAGTCAGTTAAGATCTGTCAGCTAGAACAGAACTGGGGTGAGAGCCCTGGTCCCAGCTGCTGGCTGCAGCGTGAAGGCTAAGGGGCGGGTGCTTCCTGAAAAGTGGAAAGTTCCAGTTAATATGGAGTGAACGTTCCTCTGCTTCATCTGGTAGAAAAATAATACCAGCCTTAAGAAGTTATTTACTTTTTGAAATGCATAATAAAACCTCGCTGCCTTCTCTTCTTTGGAAAAACAAACCTGTTAAAGATTAAATGCTCTAATAAGACCAGTGACTGTTTACTGAATACAGTGTGTGAGGAGAAGGTATTGGGACACAACCCGGTCTTGTGAGGTCCTTGTTGGGCCCGTTTGCAGGTGAGGAAACAGAGGCCTGAAGAGTGAAGAGACTGGACGCGGGGCTGGGACCGTGGGCTGAGCCCCGCTGCGCAGCCCACGTACTGAGCGGAGGGTGAGGACCACGGCCCCGGGCAGGGTCTCTCCGGGGAGAGGCCAGACCAGGCGTCCCCGCACAGTGCGGTGAGCGGGAAGAAACTGGGAACGGGGACAATGCTGAGGGGTGGTGGCCGGTGGTGGCCTGCAGCCTCCGAGACGGTCCAGCTCCAAAGCGCTGCCGGTGCGCCCACGGCTGCGCCGAGGCCAGGAGCGCAGCTTCCCTTCCACCCACGAGCCTCCGGCCCTCGTGGCTGCCCGCTTCCTTCCAAAGCCGCCGATCCTGTCCTACTTCATACAAGTCGTAATACACGTCAACATACAAAATAATATGTTATCGTTGACTGTCTCCTGGTCCACGTGCGCTGCTGAGCGCGCCAAGGTCAGGGATGGTGTCAGGGACAGTTGTCCCCAGCACGTGTGACTCCAGCGGGCCACAGGGGGCTTCATCAATGCTGGGTTGCCTGTGGGTAAGAAATGCCGGGTGGAGTGCCTGGCAGAGAAGAGGTGCTAAATAAATGGTAGCGATTATTCGTTATTACCCCAGCTCTAATATCCCAGGATTATAGAAAACCGACTAATTGCAGAGCTGGCATCTGGTTGGCACCGATCTCACTGTGATGAACCTACAAATCTGCACAATTTAAAAACCAAATATAGACTGCAGGGGCAAAGAATTCCCATTTACAAATGGAGACCTGCCGGTGGCCCTCCAAGCGGCTGGACCCGGGGGGCCGTCTTTTTTTTTTTTTTTTAAACAAAATTCACATTTTATTTAGGTTGAAATAAACTATACAAAATTGATTTTCTTCACCAAAAATCACAGCAATATTTTCTGTATTATTCCTAGATAAACCACAAAACACTTATTTTTGTAGGTTTTCTAGGTTTTGCTTGTAAATCTGGGGGGCCGTCTTGACAGCTAACCTGCTGGGCTCGCACTGTGCCCCGGGCGCCCGTGTGGAGACGCGACACCCTCTCGTGGGCCCGCGCCTGCCTGCGCTGTGGTTTCCTCCTTTAAGTGTCCATCTCGCGCTTGGCGCTCAGGAGCCTGTCTTGATTTCCTGGCTAGACGTGATTCCCCACCGTCCCCGCTCTCAAAGCACCCCTGCTTGTGCCGTCCTGATGCTGGCAAGACAACCTGTGGGTACCGAACTCCGAATTACGCCACTCGCTCGGGAACGTTGTCACGTGTTACTGCACGCGATCTCAACCACCACCTCTGAAGAAGGTACTACTGTTATCCCCATTTTATAGATGGGGAAACTGAGGCTCCGACCCTTGCTCAGAAGCGGCAGAGCCCTGGATCTGCCTTGAGCTAAATTGCATGAGCTTCTATTCTGCCACAGTGGAGGTTGTTTTGTCTTACTTGGCAGTAGTAGACTTAAAAATATCTTTTTTTTTTTTAACTTTACGTTTTATGTTTCAATGTAGACGTTTGAGAAGAGTTTAATGTAGTCAAATCCCCTCTTCCCTTTTTAAGTGGCTTTTGGATGTTGAATCTTTATTACAAAGATTTTTCCCACTTCGGGGTAATAAAACAGTCTCCTAAGATTTCCTCTAATCCTCGTGTAAAGGTGTCATTAAAAAAAAAAAAAGTCGAAGTCTTTCAGACCTCTGTAGTTTATTTTGGTGTAAAATGGGAGTTAGTGATCCAACTAATTTTCTTCCCACAAATAGGCAAAGCCATCCTTGTCGCTAACTAAATGTTCATATGTGTGTGGATTTATTTCTGGACTCTCTCTTCTGTTCCAATCACCCCATTTATCCGTACACCAGTACTGTTCTGTTAGTTATTGTAGCTTTGTAACGTAGTGAACTCTTTGGGAGTCTAGATTGACCAGTTGTTCTTGTTTTGAGAGGAATTTTTCACATTGTGTTTGTATGTTTTAAAACTTAACTCTACACAGGTGACATTGATGGGTACACATTAGACTCATTGATGACTTCACTTTGGGCTTCTGGAAACAAGGACTCGTGAGCTGCCTTTAGACTGTAACCTGATTATAGGTAGAAAAGATGTTGTGCTTTGTACTGTCTGGTGCAGACCTCAGGGCAGTTAACCAAGGAAGGGGAAAGTCGGAAGGAAAGATACAGAGTTGGGCAATACACAGTTGCCAGAGATTCAAGAATATTAGGTTTGGAAGGGATCTTAGAGAATAACTTGATAGATGAGGAAACTTTTTTGTTTTGAATTTAAGTGACTTGGCTAAGATCATACAATTAGTTGGTGGCAAAATCAGGACTAGAGTGGCCCAGGGTCCCATCACTCCATTGAATCTTCTTTCTACTACACAATGTCTCACCCCTTCTAGAACCATAAGCAGAGGGTTTTTGTTTTTGAAATAAAAGTGTGGGAGACTTCAGTTCTTTCCAGTCCCTCCCCTTTAAACTTTCCACAAGAAGGTACATATTAAAAGAAAACATACCAGTTCTGAAAATTCTGTGAGATTGTTTCTTCATTTAAAGCCTACTTAGTAAGTTAGCAAGAGTTGAAGCATAAAAATGGGACTCTGGAATGTTTCTCTTTACCCACATTAGTAAGGGTAACTCATACATTTTGCATGAATTGTACACATCTTTACCTCTGCTTTTCACTTTTCCTATTGATAAAATACCCTAAGCCAGCTGGAGAGAGCTGGAGCTTGGCTTCATTTCTGGTTAGCCGCAATTTGGGCTGGGAGGGAGGGGAGTGAAATACCTCTGGAGTAATCGTTTCCCCAGCCAATGACTGCCAGTTCTAGAGATAACTTGATATGTTTCCCTGCAGTGATGTAGCTGAAGTTTGCAAATGTTTGCTCGGGGAGTAAGA
This sequence comes from Balaenoptera ricei, assembly GCF_028023285.1. NCBI lineage: Eukaryota > Metazoa > Chordata > Mammalia > Artiodactyla > Balaenopteridae > Balaenoptera > Balaenoptera ricei. The sequence goes on from NC_082655.1 coordinate 78,462,736, forward strand.
CCTCTCAAATGCATACTCACTTTACAGAAAAAAATTTGAATGATATCTTCAGACAGCTCAGAGGAGACAGGTACTTTCTAAATTAACATTGACAAAGAATGACTCAGTGTGCAGTTCAGAACCCAGGTTTATCTCAGGGTTAAAGCTGGATAAAAATGGTTGCTCTCTACATGTCATGTCATGCTGATTACTTGGGTGATATATATCTGTGTTAATCATTTTCTATTTAAGTGAAAGGCAGTTTAAAATGTGCTAAAATGTAGACCGAACGCATCCAGCTTTCCCTCATCTGAGCCGTTTTTTTAATGCCCCATTTTCCAATAATACACCTTATTCCAGGCAGAAGTCTAGATACTCGGCCAGAGTTAAGGATATTGGATATTAACAGTCTGTGAGATGCATGTGACTATTTATAAAATGCTCTATTTTTGCCATCTGTTCTCCACATTCCCTGGTCTCTTTATGTCCTTCTTTTCCTAAAATGTTAGTTACGGCTTCTATATTAATTTCCAAGTCTTTTTTCTTTTTTTGGCTGGGATTCCTTTTCAGTATTTGACATCATTCAGGGTTTTTCTAATGAAATGTCATCCACTCTGCTCAACCCCAGATTCTGTACTTTGTTTTTTGTTTGTTTGTTTGTTTGTTTGTTTTTGGCTGTGTTGGGTCTTCGTTTCTGTGCGAGGGCGTTCTCCAGTTGCGGCGAGCGGGGGCCACTTCATCGTGGTGCGCGGGCCTCTCACTATCGCGGCCTCTCTTGTTGCGGAGCACAGGCTCCAGACGCGCAGGCTCAGTAGTTGTGGCTCACGGGCCTAGTTGCTCCGCGGCATGTGGGATCTTCCCAGACCAGGGCTCGAACCCGTGTCCCCTGCATTGGCAGGCAGACTCTCAACCACTGCGCCGCCAGGGAAGCCCTGTACTTTGTTTTTGTCCTTCTTTCCACTCAGAACATCGTGCATCCTCTTCTCTCTGCGTCCCATAGACCCAGGGCGGACGGGAACCTCTGGAGTGTTCTGGAGGCCTCTCCCGCAGCTGGTGAGCCTTGAGGACAATCATTCCTCCTCCTCCTCGTTCCCGCCTGGGCCTAACGTCTTGTTGCTGGAGCCAAACCATACTCCTCAGAGTAGCTTATTTCATCACACCCGAATCCATTTTTAGATCACTGTATTTTATTTTAGTCTATTTTTTAATTTTTCTTTTATATTGGAGTGTAGTTGATTAAAAATGTGGTGTTAGTTTCAGGTGTACAGCAAAGTGATTCAGTTATACATGTACCTGTATCTATTCTTTTTCAAATTCTTTTCCCATATAGGTTATTACAGAGCATTGAGCAGAGTTCCCTGTGCTGTACAGTGGGTCCTTGTTGGTTATCTACTTTAAATATAGCAGTGTGTCCGTGTCAATCTCAAACTCCCAATCTATCCCTCCCCCCCCATCCTTTCCCCCTGGTAACCAGAAGTTCGTTCTCTAAGTCTGTGAGTCTGTTTCTGTTTTGTAAATAAGTTCATTTGTATCATTTTTTTAGGTTCCACATATAAGCGGTATCATATGATATTTGTCTTTCTCTGTCTGACTTACTTCACTTAGGATGATAATCTCCAGGTCCATCTATGTTGCTGCAAATGGCATTCTTTCATTCTTTTTAATAGTTGAGTAATATTCCATTGTATATATGTACCACATCTTCTTTATCCATTCCTCTGTCAAAGGATGTTTAGGTCGCTTCCATGTCCTGGCTACTGTAAATAGCACTGCAACGAACGTTGGGGTGCACGTATCCTTTCGAACCATGTTTTTCTCCAGATACATGCCCAGGAGTGGGATTTCTGGATCATATGGTAGCTCTATTTTTAGTTTCTTAGGGAACCTCCATCCTGTTCTCCATAGTGACTGTATCAATTTACATTCCCACCAACAGTGTAGGAGGGTTCCCTTTTCTCCACACTCTCTCCAGCATTTATTGTTTGTAGACTTTAAATCACTGATTTTAGATGAACATGATTTTCTTAGAAATTTCAAGTTTAGTCTCCCCGTTTTATGGATGCGGAAACTGAAACTCAGACTGGTAAGTGGCTTGCAGAAGGGTACAGGAGCATTGGCAGAGGAGAATAATTTCATTAGTAGAGTGTTACCCTATGTTTATGACAGATTTAGAACATTTAAGTAGGAAGTAAAATTAACAAATCCTACAAATGAAATAATACTAGTGAAACCCATGAACCCTTTTTAAGCCTCATGACAACCTTGTATATTAGTTAGCTGGGGCTGTCACAACAAAATACTGCAGACTGGATGACTTCAACAAGAGAGATTTATTTTCTCACAGTCCTAGAGGCTACAGGTCCACCATCATGGTGTGGGCAGGGTTCGTTTCTCCTGAGGCCTCTCTCCTTGACCTGCAGACGGCCGCCTTCTCCCTGTGTCCTCATATTGGCCTTTCCTCTGCTTGCTCATCCCTGGTGTCCCTTAGGTGTCCAAATTTCTTCTTCTTCTTTTTTAAAAATATTTATTTATTTATTTTTGGCTGCGTTGGGTCTTCGTTGCTGCACGCGGGCTTTCTCTAGTTGCGGCGAGTGGGGGCTACTCTTCGTTGCGGTGCACGGGCTTCTCATTGCGGTGGCTTCTCTTGTTGTGGAGCATGGGTTCTAGGTGTGCAGGCTCAGTAGTTGTGGCGCACGGACTTAGTTGCTCCGCGGCATGTGGGATCTTCCCGGACCAGGGCTTGAACCTGTGTCCCCTGCACTGGCAGGTGGATTCTTAACCACTGCGCCACCAGGGAAGCCCCAAATTTCTTCTTCTTATAAGGACACCGTTCAGATTGGATTCGGCCCCACATTAATGGCTCATTTTAACTTAATCATCTCTTTAAAGGCTCTACTCCAAATAGAGTCACAGTCTGAGGTACTGGAGGTTAGGGCTTCAACACATGAATTTTGGGGGGACACAGTTTAGCCCAAAACACCTTGTGAGGTCAGGATTATTAATATCCCCATTAACTGATGATGAAAGGGTGACACAGAGATGTTAAGTAACTTGCTCAAGGTTGCTCAGCGAATAAATGGTAGATGCCAGGATTTGAATACAATCCGGCCCCAGAAAATCTGCTGAGAATGTTGGTTGGTGCTCAGAGGCCTGCTTAGAAGTGTTTCATGATAACACTATTGTAATGTTAAGAATCTTCCCTTGAATAATTTGTGCTAAATATATACAAATATATATATTTTTAACAAGGGACAGTTTTTGTTCATTTGCCATGACTTTTTCAGGTCCACTTAGTTGTTCCTCACTGTATGTAAGAAGGTCAGGGCCCATGTCCCCCAAGGTTGTATAAACACTGTCATGTCACCCGAGACATGCATGAAATATATAGGAAATAGTCAAAGCGGATATGAATTTTTCTTTTGAACACCTTCTAGTAGCTCATCCATAGCTAATTAAATCTGAGAGGAAAGGTGTATGAATAAGTAATTTTAATCCCAGAATTTTCACTAAGAATACCTGATTACACCTTCATTTTATAGAAGGTTGCTATAGCCTATTATCTTAAGAATTGGATATGGTCCTGTAATAGTCCTATAATCTAGAGAAAATTTCCCAAGGAAATTCAATAACACAACCCAAGAGTTGAGTGTCTAGTTAGGGATGATTTTCTGTCTCGGAGGCTGTAGGTTCATCATCATTACTGGTGATCCTGTGGTCTAATGCAGCAGTCAGCCTGTCAACTCCCTTCTTAATTGTAACTTTAACACATTTAGGACAAAAATAGCTGTCCTCACATCCATAGATCTTCCACAGGAAAAATGAGTTGCCCAGGCTCAGCTATTATAAAATTTTCATGGTCACTGTCAGCGTTAGTGAAACTGTGGAAGGAAGAACTCAGGCCTTTTCCTCAGCGAAAGGGAGGTCCAAAATTTAACTTCTGCTTAACACTTGTGACTGAAACAAGATGAAAGCATGTGCACAAATTTACACAGAAAGTTTCTGTAATATTAAAATTAAAGTAAGGTCTTTTTCAGTCATAAATTTCAAACCTCTCAGTGAATAAATAAGAAAATGCATTCATGTCCCAACTTTAACAACCAACTGTAATATTACAAAGTAAAATGTGAGCCTATGTTATGGGAAAGCCCAGTGACAGTAGAAGAGATGTTAATGGCCTCGTTAATAACAACATTTCTAAAATAAAGCAGAGCATGAGTCAATGCAACATCTGTCTCAGTGTTAATGATGAAAGTCTAGAAAAATTAGTTGTCATCTCTCTTTCTCTTGCTTTCAATGGCTGGCTTCCAGTTTTTTGAAGGAAACCTAGGTACTTTCTAACAGACACTATCACATAACCTTAAGGATCAGAGAGTCCAATTTCTGTTTTGTTTATGAGGAATTTTAGACCCAGACGGGTGTCGTCTGTCTAAATCACGCAGCAGGTGCTGTATGGTGGGGCCAGGACTAAAATCTAGATCTCCTGCCTCCCTGTCAGCCTCTGTCCACCCTTGTCTTTATGGGAAGATGATACTGGAGAAGATGGTACAGAAAAACTTTCCCTGGTATGGAGAACCTTATAGTGTCTTTAACCTTAGAGAAATTATGATCCCTTTACTAAGGGACAGTTTTATCGAAGGTAATGATATCATCTAGGTACTTCCATTAAACCCACATATATTTTTCCCTTGTTCCTAAAATCACATTCACTACGATATTTACAATTCTAAAACCAGGTGCAGCTTTTATATCCTGCACCATAATTAAGTATGGGAAGCAATCTGAAAAATCCCTAAGCATGCAGGTTTTACTGCAGCTGCAAACTTGTAAATATAGTGAGCAAACACATAAACAATTGCAGCTGATTAGTGAGAAATGCCAGAACACTTCGTTCTAAAAAGGATTTGAAGAGCAAACAAATACCTGCCTGTGTAGAAACGTCTACAAAAAAGAAGAGACAATTATTAGGTTATGAAAATGGTGTCTTCAGAGATGCAGTAATCACGGGTAGATTGGGTCTCTGCGTAGAACAGGATAAGTTTACAAAAACAGGCTCCTGACGTAAAACACTGCAGCGTACTAGCAATCTGGGTTGACGTGATGGCCTTGTAGTTGGGCTGCAAATCCGGATTGTAGGGTTGCGGAGACCAGAACAAGCCCTTGGAATTTCCCCTGGAGCCTGTGCAGAGTGAGATGCTTGGTGAGAACGGATAAGACTTGTCTGGTTGTCCAGTTCTGTTCAAATATGGGTGAGAGTTCATAGGCTCCCTGGTGAGATGGAGTCATGTGCAGTTACGCCCCTGATCCTCGTCAACAAAGTATCTGAATTCAAAGGAAAAGCAGTGATTCTGTGTGAGAGGAAGTATCTACATAGGTGGAGTTTGTCCTTAAGGATAAGTCTGAAGTGTTCAATCTGGCAGAGCACAGACACTGGGGGAAAAGCAAAGGTCCCCTGGGAGTGAACACATTAAGCAAAGTCCCGGGCACATCAGAGGGCAGACCCCGGTCAGGGTTGGAAGTCCTGGGAGGAGAATTTGTGCATGAGGAGTGGAAAATAAGGCTGACCAGAGCTGGGCTGTGACAGGTCTTAAACTTCCATAGTGCATCAGTGGGGCAGCACCCCAAAAATGATGCCGTCAGGGTGTTTCCAGCCTGGTTCCACGCCATCACTGCCTCTTGGTTAAGCATCTGTCCTTTCTGGTTGTAAGTTTGGAGGCCTTACCAAGGTCATCTTACCAAGGGATGCTCAGATATTTCGAACCAAAGTTATGCCCAAAGTAGAAAATTAGTTACTAATGTGCTTTGTATTTGACAGGACACAGCAGTTAGTCTTCTGCAGAATGTACTTCCTTTCCAGTTAGGTATGAGTCAAGGAGATAAGATCTTTGTCTTCTAGATCTTGGCTCAGTCTCACAATGTTGAACAAGAAAGCCAGTCCTCTAATTCCTTCCCCTCACCCCCAAGCTCTAGTGGGGAGTAATTTCAACTTTCAAGTCTTATGATTTAAGAAACACATTTCACAAGGCTATAACTGCCATAGAGAGTGCTTCCTCTGCTAGATCTGGGCAAAGTCAATTGAAAACATTCTGGAAAAGATTCATCATTCTAGATGCCATTAAGAACATTCATGATTCATGGGAAGAGGTCAAAATAATAACACTCACGAGAGTTTGGAAGAAGTTGATTGCAACCCTCAAGGATGACTTTGAGGGGTTCAAGACTTCAGTGTAGGAAGTACCTGTAGATGTGGTGGAAACAGCAGGAGAACTAGAATTAGAAGTGGAGCCTGAAGATGCCACAGAATTGCTGTAATCTCGTGAGAAAGCTTGAACACATGAGGATCATCTTATGGATGAACAAAGAAAGTGGTTTCTTGAGATGGAATCTACTCCTGGTGAAGGTACTGTGAAGATCATTGAAATGACAGCAAAGGGTTTAGAATATGACATAAACTTAGTCGATAAAGCGGCAGCAGGGTTTGAGAGGACTGACTCTCATTTTGAAAGTACTCTCTCAAACTGCGTTGCAAGCTGCAGAGAAGTCTTTCCTGAAAGGGGGAGTCAACTGGTGGGGCAAAGTTCATTATTGTCTTATTTTAAGAAATTGCCATGGCCACCCCAACTTCAGCACACACCACCCTGATCAGCCAGCAGCCATCAGCGTCGAGGCAAGACCCTCCCCCAGCACAAAGCTTAGGATTCACTGAAGGCTCAGACGATGGTTCCCGTCCTTGTGGCAATAAAGTATTTTTTAATTAAGGTGTGTATGTTGTTTTTTAGACATAATGCCATTGCACACTTAACAGAGCACAGTATAATGTAAACATAACTTTTATATGCATTGGGAAACCAAGAAATTCATGTGACTCGATTTATTTTGCTATTTGCTTTCTTGTGGCGGTCTGGAACCGAACCCACAATTTCGCCGAGGTGTGCCTCTACATGTACAGCATTCCCTGTCACTTTTCCCTGAAGGAAGCTCACAGGGCAAAACCTAGGCAAATGGAATACAGAAGTTTTGTTTTTCTTTAGAGACTAGAGGAACACTGGACATGGTACGTGCAGAGTAAGTGTGGAGAGAGCCTTTGTGTGTATCCTTGTCTTTATCGCTTCCTTCCGTTTGGCTTCCTGTATCTTTGATGTGAATGTCCCAGCCGCTGTTGGAAACCGTTTGGTGCTAATTAGAAGCTTTACTCCTGAAATAATTATAAACCTCTTGGTAGAATTGACATCATCCCAGGATCAGACGGGGCAGTCTGACATTTTCAGAAGGGACTGTGTTTTATTTAGACTATTTTAGAAAACAGAGAACACATTCCAGATTTAATCAAGTTAGTTCATGGAATTAGACATTTATTGTAAGTGGAAGTTGATTGTTAAGTGTGGCAAGTATG